>NW_022111368.1:345108-374183 GCF_000313985.2 Echinops telfairi
GTTGAGAACCTCTGCTCTAGAAGAATATCCTCTCATGTCTCTCCAACCTTTAATAGCTCAATGTCATTCTTGACTTGAAGATGCAGCTTAGCATGAATACCTTCTCTAAGTCTGTCTCTGTGTTTATTCTCTATGTTATTCTCTCTGACTGCATCTTCAAGAGTGTATTTCCAAGTAAAGTCATGTTCACAGACACCAAGGGTTGACAGAAACATTTTTTTGTAAGACACACTGAATTGATAGCATTTGTGGAAGGGTTTAAGTATTTAAGGCCCAATGCGTAGTATTTGGTCTGTTTACTGTACGCAGTCCAAGTTGGAGTATAAAGGCTGAGTAGAAAAGTCCAATATAGAGAACAGTAGGCTAATGAGGCTTTTCATATAAATGCAGCTCCTTACTGCTCTTTTTTATAATTAATTTATTCCTTTGGCCTAACTTGCCTGACAGACACCAAGAAATCTCTGGTCAGGGAGCTACAGTATTTACAACAAATGTGACTGGGGTTTGGCAATCCTATTTTATGTTGGTTTAGTATTGCAAGGAGTGTAATATAAAACAGCATATGAGTACATAGGAAATCAATGAATGTAAATATATTTCATGTGAATTTTTGATAAGAAAAATGTGGACAAAGCCACCATGAAACAAAAGCATGGGAGGAATTGTGGTAAAGGGTAGCAATGGTAGGGGGAAGCAAAGCTGGACAGGGGGTCCAAGTCCAAGAGTAGTGCCTGGTTGGCCAAATCCCTCAGGCAGAAATCCCTATAGCTTCATGGAGGAAAGCAGAAAATGGAGGTGCATGATGCAGTGCTACATCTTCAGTGGGACATTCGGCAAGCCAAGAGGCTAGAAAGGGTTTACTATGACACAGTAAGTTGTCCTTATGTTAGGTTTACTTTTAAGCCAACATTATTATGATCTTGTGTATGCCCCACAATGAATGAAACAAGAAATGCAAAGACAACGTCTTCCAAAGAATTAAACTTAATTACCCAGTATTTCTTCATCCTGACACCCTTAGGTTACAAAGCACTCAAAATACACAGTGGTCATGACAAAGGCTTAATCATACAAGTCATCATGAATATGCAATAGGACCCTCTTTTGTTTTACATGGGGGCCTCATGAGTGATAGTCTATTCAAGAATAAGTACCAGCAACAGTAAATGCTATCAATAACATAGAAGCAAAGTGACAGAATGAAAGCAGTTACTCTACTGTATCTAAGTCATGCCTTTGATATAGGAGAACGTTTCCCCCTAGATCTTGCGTAGTATTAACTTAAAATATTTCTATTTAGGTGGATTTGCAAGGGTCTTCCATTTTGTAAGGTACATTTTATGACATTATTGTACTAGGCTTCAACTGTTGCTATTTTCCTCAGTTTTTTACCATCTCCCACCCCCCATCACCCCAGATATTATATTATTTTACATCAAAATATAAATTAAGGTATACTATGATATAAGAACCAATGTTGCTTGCTGAAAGAGAAGAGGACTTGAAGCATGTGCTGATGAAGATCAGGATTGCAGCCTTCAATATGGATTACAATTCAATGTAAAGAAAATCTAAATCCTCACAGCTGGACCAATAGGCCCACATCATGGTAAATGAAGGATAGATTAAAATTGTCCAGGATTTTGTTTTGCTTGGATCCACCATCAATGTTTATGGAAGCAGCAGTCAACAGATCAAATGATCCCTTGCACTAGGTATATCTCCTGCACAAGATCTTTTTAAAGTGTTGAAAAGAAAGGATGTTATCAAGATATTTTTAAAGTGTTGAAAAGAAAGGATGTTATCAAGATATTTTTAAAGTGTTGAAAAGAAAGGATGTTATATTGAGGAGTAAGGTAGGTCTGGCTGAAGTCATGGAAATTTATTCACTTAATATGCAAATGAAAGTTGGACCTTGAATAAGGAAACTGAAGAATAATTGATGTGTTTGAATTATGGTACTGGTGAAGAATATAAAAAATATGATGGAATGCCAAAGAACCAACAAATCTTTTTTGGAACAAGTATAGCCAGAATGCTCCTTAGAGGCAAAGATGGCAAGACTTACCCTCACATACTTGTTTTCAGGATAGACTAATCCCAGGAAAGACATCATATTTGGTAAATAGAGGGGCAAAGAAAAAGAGGAAGACTTTGACAAGATATATGGAAACAGGGGCTCCAACAACAGGCTCCAACATAGGACATGGGCAATGATAGCACAGGGCCGTGCAGTGTTTGCTCTATTGTACACACGGTCACTGTGAGTCGGAACTGACTACTAACAATGACACCGAGTATGATGGACTAAGGAGCCCTGGTGGTATAATAGACCATGTCATAGGATGATAACACCCAAATATGCAGTTTGAATTCAACAACCACTCTCTGGCAGAAAGATAAGGCTTTTGGACCCTTACATATTTATGGCCTTTGAAAACCAAAGGATCAGTTCTACTCTTTTCTATAGGAGCTATGTTGGAATTAACTTAATTGCAGTGAGTTTTGTTTGAGTTTAGTATGGTGAACTCATATATAACAGATTCCTGAGGTATTTCTGTTGGTGTTCAATTAGGTAGGAGGCATAGAACAATAGAAGAGCTGTTTTTATGTAACAGAAAGAGTCTGAAATTGGGCCATAAGCTTTATCCTTTCCACAGTGAGTTTCCTATAGTTCAACTGTGGGCTAAGTAAGGCAAAGCATCCATTTCTCTGTCTATAAAGGGGAGTATAAAAAATACTTATTTTATTGATATTAATTAAGAGTCTAACGTGTGTTTATATGTTCAGAACATTTAAGCAATCATCATCTAATGATTAAAAGAAAAACAAAAAAATCTATAATCACTAGGAAAGTAAAATCTAACATGGATTTATTTCCAAAAACATCTCAACTAATAATATTTTCAGTGAAATTCAAAGATATGTGTACTGAGATTAGGAATTGCAAGTTGTGTAAAAGAAAAATGAAAATCCTTGTAATCTTGTTTACATCTCAAGTGTGATATAAAATAAAGTCTAGCTGAGAAGGCCTTGGTTACTTCAGAGAAAGACTGAATGTTTGCAATGTAAAGAAACACAAAATGATAATATACATTGATGTAACATCTATAATTTTTTCCTAAAATAATTCTCTTTTTCAAAAAATTTAAAAGCACACTAAATTCTTATTGCTCATGCTGTTGTTGCTGTTATATGCTATCGAGTCAGTTTTGACCCATAACAACCCTGTGCACAATATAACAAAATGTTACACAGACCTGAGCCATGATCTCTATGCCTGAACCCATTGTTGCAGCCACTGTGTCAATCCATCTTGTTGAGGGCCTTTCTATTGTTCAATGACCCACTACTCTTCTAAGGATGATGTCCTTCTATAGGGTCCAGTCTCTCCTCACTATATGTCCACAGTATGTAAAACAGGGTTTTCCCATCCTAGTTTCTAAGGAGCAATCTGGCCAAATGTTCAATGTTTGATGATGTTTAAAATACTAGGCACCATGTTCCACAGACCTATAGCTACAGACATGTAAGTATTAGAAAAATCAAACATTTCTAAAATTTCTTAAGAAAGTGGCACAACCACAGGTTGAAAAATCACTGATGAATATGTTAAAATCTAAACTCTTGTTATAATGTAGCCTTATCTTCATTGCCTTATGTTTTTATGATTACGTGAAATTCATGTTCTTTCATACGAGGGGCTTCAAAAAACTAATGGAAAAATACATTATATTTTAATTCCTTTTATCACAATTTAAAAAAATCCCCTGGGTAAATTTCTTAAAGTCATCTAGTGTTTTAATTTCTAGGAATTTTCTTTCAATTATAATTCAAATGTCATCTTTATCATACAGATAATAACTTATAAGGTATACATTAGACAATAAATTAATCATTCTTTCAGTTATTCATTGATCACCTACTATCTGCCTTTCCTGTGTTAGCCATTGTGTTAGTCTAGGTAAACTAGAGAAACAAATTCATAGGACACTCATATGTATATAGGAAGTACCTCTATATACAACAGCAATTGAATATTGAGAAAACATCCCAACCCAACTCAGGCCAAGTCCATAAGTCAGATATTAACCCATATGTCCAATACCAATCTATAAAATCCTCTTCAGACTCACAAAATACATGAAATAATGCTGAATGCAGGAGGATTACAGGCCAGTGAGTTGTAAGTCTTGTGGATCCAGTAGCGTTGTAAGCATCTCAGTGCTGGCAGGGGTCTCTATGTGGTTTCTCTGGCTCCAAAGGTCTTGTTGCATCAGGGTAGGTCCATGTGGAGAATCTAGCTCCCAGGGCATAGAGCCATGTGTCTTTTCAGGAGAGCATGTCTCAGGGAGTGAGTAGAGAGAAAGAAGTGTCTCCTGTCTTCAAGGAGGACATCCAGGAATTCCCAGAATTTTCTGGAGTAAGCCATGCCCACACAGAGGCCTCATTGGTTATATATTGATTGATGGGCCAGACTCCACCACTTCACTCATAATCCTCTCAAATTGACACCATATTATGTAACTACCACAGCCATGGATCTAGGTATTTTACCTTTAGGTCTCATACTAATCCATCACTGTAGATAATATTTTGTCCTAGTGAGAAAAGATAAAGAGCTATACAAACATAAAAGACAACACTATAAGTGTTATTAATGAGGTCATTCACTTTTAGGCTTCCCTTTTCTACATGGAGCCAGGTGAGGCAAGGAGAAATTAAGGCTTACATTTCAAAGTCTCATTCAAGTCTTCTGACTGCTCTGTGTAAAATCTTTGGATCTTTACAAATGGAAAGGTAGGTCCAATTGGAATGTCAAATCGTTCTGCATATTAAAAATGCCAGGAATGTAGTTCCTTGGAAAGATTTGGAGGGAAATAACAGAAGATTAATAAGTTGAGGGGGTTTTAATGAGTGTTTCAGGGCAAAGAGGTGAGATTGAGACAATGGCAGCACAGGTAAGTAGATGTCTGGAGATTGCAAGGAAGTTTGGCAGGAGCGTATTTTGCAGAGGGAGTAAATGAAGGGTTTATGATAAAAGAGATATGTGATAGTCACTTTTGAGTTGTGTTGCTTATATGCTATGAGTCATTCCAACGATTATATGACCTACTTTTAGAGAAATCAAGGTTTCTTAACAACTTTGTTTTGTAAATTAGCACAAAACAAGAAAGAAAAGAGAAGTCTATCATCAATGGCTCTGGAAATGTTCATGAAGCCACAGCTGTTAGAGTTTAGTGGCATCAATATATTACAACAGTGGCATTAATATATGGCAACAATATATTACATTGTTGTAATTGCTGTATGTGAAACTCCATGGGATAAATCAAAATATTAGGGTGATTATTATACTTTGTGGTAGTTACATAATATGCTGTCCACTTGTCAAGGGGGTGGATTCTAGCCTGTCAATCAGGTCACAGCTTGATGACCTCATTTGGAGGCTCCACGGAGATAAATAACTCACGGAGGCCAGATACTCACAGGCTCTCTGCTTTGTATTCCTGATGACAAGAAACATGGAGCTATGCTAGAACCCTGGGGCTGTCGGAGTCACGTGGAGACACATGCTAGCACTGAGATGGTTACACCACCGCTGGATCCACAGACTTTCCACCAACTGGCCTGTGAGCTTCCTGCATTTGGCATCATTGGATGTGTTGTGAGTCTGAAGAGGAATTTGAAGATTGCTATCAGACATATGGGCTAATATTGGAATTATGGACTTGATCTGGCCTGGGTTGGGATGTTTTCTCAATATTTAATTGCTCATGTATATAAAGCTCTTTCTTATACACATGTGAGTGTCTATGAATTTGTTTCTCTAGTCCACCTGGACTTAGATACTTCCCATTAGTGGTGAGATAAAAATATTGAGCTAATGTGCTTAAACTCAAAGATAAAGTGATTTTGTTAGGTAGCTAGACACAGGAACCAGGGGTTCTTCCTCTACACACCAAACTCCGCCCCTCCCCGCCACCCAGGAAGTTGCAAACCAATAAAGGTTAAGGTGCATGCGACAATTTAGGCCTGAGCCAGAGAGGCAATACACCATGGTGGGCCCAAACTCGGCCAGGTAGGCTTAATTCAACCAATGGGGTTAACCAGTACTGTCAAACATGCCTCCCAGCCTAGCGCCCTAAAGGCTGGAAGCTGGAGACCACCGCTCTCTTTTCCCTTCAGCTGCTTCTCCGCTTTCCACGTGGCTGTACCATGGTTTCTCTCTCAGGCCTCAGGCCGCCATGTACGGGTGTGTAGTAGCATGAGGTTGCCTGTGTTTCATGACTGTAAAACTTGACACTTCTGTCCTTCTATAAAAAATCTCACTTGGAGCACAAATCAGACTTCAGCTTGAATTCTTTCTCATGTGAAACCAAGAACCAAGGTATTTATCACCCGAGAAACTTAACAGTTTCAGCATATATTTAGATTGCATAGCCATTTTAAATATTAAAATTTAATGAAGGTAGCTACATATTTTGAGAACAACAGCTTCCTTGTGATCAACTGAAAATTCAAATAGAGCAGTTGGATTCCAAACTAGTGCTCTTTCACTTCATTACCTATCACACTCATAAAGAAACATGCATGACATGTACATTTCTAGTGTATTAAAACATAACAATTTAAAAGCATTGTTAAAAAGAACATGCACCCCAATATTAGTGAGATTTTTCTGAACTAAGCATAAATTTCAATAAGTAAATAGTATATCATGAATAATTTATAACAATAGTTACTTTTGATGACAAGAAAAGGATTTCCAAAACTGTAACGAGCATAATATTGTATGAATAGATACATTTCTTGCAATCTCATCAATTGGTATAAATATGATATCACTTTGAAGATGTGGCTCAAAACAAAAATTAAAATAAAAAAGAAGAAAGTGTTCATATTGTTTTCAGTTATATTTAAGCAGTGGCAATTATTATAGAAGGTGTTATAATAGAATATACTTATGATTATATTAAGAAAACTGGCAATACTTACCTGGCAGGGGAGATACCATGATCATGAAGGTGGTTTGCCCAGGGCAAGGCTTATCCATTACATTCTGGAGGTGCTGACTCCTGCGATTTCTCCACATGTGGGAAACTCGACTACATAATTTGAGGTAGTAGGGGACTGTGATCATGCTCTTCCCGGTAAAAAAAGAAGAAGAAGAAAAAAAAAAAGAAAGAAAACTGGCATATTTCATCACACACACACACACACACACACACACACACACACACTTATTTATTTTTTAGTGGCATTGGAAGAAGGAACCCAGGTGACAAAATAGGTTAAATACTAATCTATAGGCATAAAAGGTTGACCTGCTAACCACTAGGTCAACAGTACAAACCCACCATTCATATGAAGGATGAAAGGTGAGGCTATCTTCTCCCACCATAAAGATTTACAGATTTATAAACCTTTGAAATTCTATAGTTTCCATGGGTGGGAATCGACGTAGCAACAATCAGACAATGAAAGACAGAGCGCTGGATAACTTTGTTTAGATCAACTGCAACTTTTTGAAGACCCTGATATAAGCTATAGATTAAAATTATAAACAAAAAGAGACTGCTGTATGATAAAAAATAATGTCAAGGACGTGTCTTGAATAGTTATTTTCACATCAAGTAGCAGAGAATACCAATTCTCATAAAATTTTAGAGGGAAAAGGAGATTCTGTAGTCAAATGAATTTGAGAAATGTATTTAATAAACTTAGAATGATTTATTGCAGAAATTACCAGAAGTCAAATATTAGTAGTTTATAAGTCTCCAAAAGTATAATAAAATAGACAACATGTCTCAAATATACGTGATAATGAAACACATCCATTGAGGGCCACACAAGAGATAACATTATTTAGAAAGCTCGTTAGAAAACATTTTCCCAAATGGATCATGGAATACTTTCAGATTAAGATCATTCTAAGTGTTTGATAAAGATCTCCTCTACATAATACATTGGACTTGGTGCTTGTGAATTTTGCTGTTGTTCATTGTCCTTGAGTTGACTGCCATTCAGGTGGCCTCAAGTGTACTGAGTAGAAATTCACTACAAAGTCTTATTTCTGAGATGTTTTTGAGCTTAAATCACCAGCCTTTTGACTTGTAATTGAAAGCTTAAACATGTCCCAGAATGACTCCTCTAGGGGACAGCTGGAAGTTAAGTTGTAAGCAAGAATAAGGTCACCATGAGTTGGAATCAATTAGATGACAACTAATTGAGTTGTGTTCAAATATAAATACAGCATAATAAATTTAGGATTTATTTCTAAATGAATTAATGCACTCTTACCTAACTGGTTGATGGTTAGGTTTTAGGGCTGACCTAGCACCTGTAAGAAGATATGGGTGGAGAATAAGCTATCAATCCAGCCACGGCCTGCTGACACCTACCCAGGGGTGTGGCCTAATGATAAGAGAAACACTATGAAGGAGCCCTCTTGCCCTTTGCCTTACTCTTTGATGGCTTGCAGTGCTTCATGTGTGGGTCTGCCTACACTGGGAGCTAATCGTACCCGGGAAAGTTCCTAAGGACTGTGGATACACATGACTCTACAACCACCAGCCTGTGATTTCCCAGTTCCAGCTTTGCCTTCTTGCTTTATTTGCCACTAGCTACTTAAGTCTCAGGGCTGCCAGCTAGAATCTGACCCGTGGACTTCAGTTGGACTGGCTGGGCTACTTCCTTTTTATCTTTCTTTCTTTTTTTTTAATACAAAGTAAACTTTTGATTGTGAATTAGGTGAAAGTTTATAGAGCAGATGATCATTTTTGAAAACTGTTTTTGACATACATGTCACATAATATGCAATTGAATCATTTACCTATATTAAAAATGTTGTGAAATAATTACTGCAATCAATTTTAGAACATTTTGTTCATTCTTGTTCCCATTATTCTTACCTCCATATTATCCCCAACCACACCTGCCATAATCCAAAGGCACTGTTAATTTAGTTACGGTATCAAAAGATTTACCTATGCTGGATTTCTTATCAAGAGATTTATACCAAAAGCCCCAACCAAAAAAAGAAAAGAAAACACGCAAAAACATCAATGCAAGTGAAGGCAGGAAGTAAGAAAAACTAGAATGAATTAAAAATGGATCAAAAGAGAAAACAAATGATTGTATGTTAAATTCTAATTTCGTTATATTTGCAATAATCTGTTTTCCATCTCTGTCTGAGGAGAAGGTGATTTACGTCCCTGGTCAATGATGTGAGGGAATTCGATGGAAGCTAATCTGTGTAGGGACTCTGGAAATGGATGTTGTTGGTGGCTCTCCTTGTGTCCTTCATTGTACTGTTTTAGGGTTTATTCTACCTTAATTTTTTTTGATGAATAGGTTAATTCATTTTCTTTGAGGTTAACCTGCATTTATTTATCCCAAGATCAAGTAGTCTATTGACATTTTTAAAATTATCTTGCTTTTTTTCTCTATTTGCAAGTGCGGTAACAGCACTATTTCCTCCCCCACTTTTTGCTTTCTGATTGTCTGTGTTCACAATTTGATACCTCTGATTTCCTAGTTCTAGTCTAGTAAATTTCTATTAATTTGAGAATTTTTATATCTGGGTTGACTTTGTTATGATGCTCTCATATATTTTAATATGAGAAAACTGTCTACTTTTGTTGGTTCTCTGTCTACAATGATTCTTTTAGTATTTAATTTCAGCTTATCTGAAAAGTCTAAGTTCATGAACATATTTTAAGGACAATTTTGCTTGGCATATAATTCTTGGATGTCATTTTTTTTTTCAGTTTTGTATATGTCATTCTATTGCCTTCTTTCCTGCATGGTTTCTGCCAAGAAATCAGAGCTTAGTATCATTGATTCTTCTTTGTAGATGGTTTTTCATTTTTCCTGACTTTTTTCAAGATTCTTTCCACAGCTTGGTTTTGGAAATTTGATTATATATCTTGCTTACTTTCTTTTGGAATCCTTGTGTTTGGGATTCTTACAGGTTTATGAATGCATATCTTCTCATCTTTTATTTATTATAGAAGTTTTCATCCAAGAAGTCTTTCTCTTTTGCTTTCTCCAAGTACTGAAATTCTTATCACATTCAAGTTACTCCTCTTGATAGCATCCCACATAATTGTTAGACTTCTATTTACTTTAGATACATTTCCTGTTTCTGAAATTCAAGTATTTATTTTATGGATTTTTATTTTTTTCTATAGTTTCTAATTTTTCATTTATTTTCTAATTTTTTGTTTATTTTGGTAATTTGTTCTTGTAATGCTGTCCTGAACTTTCTAATTTTTTGGTGTAGATTTTACTTTATTTCACCTATGACTTTTCAATAATCTAATCATTCAATTGGTTGGAGTTACCTACATATTATTTTACATACCTTAATAGGTAGTTCCAATTTCAAGTCTTCCTTAGGAAGTTCTGATAAATCCTTTAGCCATTCTGTAATTTTTTCTTCATGTGAACTAAAATTATCTTTTGTATCTGAGAAAATTTGGTGTTGTATTTAATCAGTATTTAAATGTTGTGTATTTTTAAGAACTCATCACCTATCTCCTGGTTAATGTGCAGTTTTTTCTGTTCACTGTTCATGTAATGCAGTTGAGGACGGGTTTGAATGATGTTGACAGTTTCTATTACTGAGCATGTGGTACAAGAGTGGGGAGAAACCCATGCCCAGATGGTAGGACAGCAGTAACGATGGGTACAATTCACTCTTAGAAACATGTTTGCTCTTTCCTACTGCATGAAGCACGAGGAAGCACACAATGTAAAAACAATAATGAAACAGTAAGAGCAGAAGTAATAATTTGGGAAACACAATAAAACAAGAAGAATACATGGGAAAATAAAAACAAGAAAAAAGAAAAGAAAGAAGGGGAGGGGGCATATAAAAACCAATCCATGGAGGAGAAATCTTAAAAAGCGGAGAAAGAAATAAAAACAAGACATAGAA
This sequence comes from Echinops telfairi, assembly GCF_000313985.2. Classification (NCBI taxonomy): domain Eukaryota; kingdom Metazoa; phylum Chordata; class Mammalia; order Afrosoricida; family Tenrecidae; genus Echinops; species Echinops telfairi. The sequence continues at coordinate 356,054 of NW_022111368.1, forward strand.
AATAGGAAAGCATTGAACATGTGCACTTGATTTGGACTGGGCTAGATCACTCTCTTGATTTCAAATTCCTTCTTATACATATATAAATGTCACTGTTTTTTACTCTCTAGAGAACTTAGCCTAACACAATTTTATGAGAGCTGTGTCCTTAGAAACCAAACGACAGTCATGTGGAATTGTTACCTTTGTGTAACCATGGTCGGACATGCTCCATGTGGTATGCAGTACCCTTAGATTCATGTAAATACTGAGCTTTTGAGAGAAAGATTGAAAAGAAAAGGGAAATGAAACTATTGAGTCTTATAAGTTTCATTTGGTTATTTTTACCTGAGATGGCTAAAAGGGATATAATAGATATTAAATTGCATCTCAGGGGGGAAAAGCTACTGTTGAACATCCCAAGAGTAGAAGCTATGCTGTCTAAACAAAACAGGACCATACACATATGAATAAGATGCCTAAGAAAACTTTTAACTTTAATATTTTAAAAATAATTATATTTAAGATCTGAATGTACTGTTTGTATTGATTTCTCCTACCTACTGTTGCAGACAAAATGTGTGATAGTGTGATAGAAATAAATATTGGAAATTATGATGAGAAAGAACTTGTATACTAATATCAGCAGTTACAATTATATTTGCTAAAACAGGAATTAGAAATTGTCCAGAATAAACAGTTCTTATTTTAAGCCATTGTGGAGTAAAGGCACAGCTTTCCATTTAAACCCCTCCCAGGGCCTTGAGTGTAATGGCATTGGCATTTGAAAAGACAAGCAGACCTACCTAGAATGATGAGTCACTGAGGAGGAAAGAAAAATGACTTGTTGGACTCTGAATTGAAATAAATGTAAGAAATTGCCAATGTATGCACCTAGGCTAGAAAATTCTGTGCTAATCAAGGAATATTGCCCCCCCTCTCCCCCCCCACCCCACCCCCACCCCACCCCCACTACACACACCTTACTTCCACCTCTTTAGGGCTGAAAGTTAAAGGGAGTCTCTGGGGAACCTGAGACGACGCCCTGGATTCATTTGTTGAGTGGAAGTGAGAGAAAAGTAGCAATGAATAGAGTAATTGCGTCTGCCACTGGAACACATGGCCCTGGCTTTCAGGGGTTAGAGAGGAGAGATGAAGAAGGTCCGGCTGGTCTTGACAGACCACTAGATTAGGGACAAGGGGGTTATCTTCCCAAATTGCTAATTCCTAGCCCAATTGAAAATTAGCTGTCCACACCTCAATAAAACTGTTGGAAAGAAATCAGGCACATTAATCAGACACCTAAGGGGAAAACACCTAAACACCTGTGCCCACTACAGTGCTAGGCATTGGTGACCTGACAACACATAGGTGCATCTAATATCAGCCAATAAGATCAGCCAAGTGGGGATAAAAGCCGGCCAGCCACAGGAAGGCCAAGTCCCTTCTCTTTCATGTGTGCTCTGCAAGTTCTTTCAGGCCAGGGTGCATGCTCTTGACCTCTGAGGAGCTCCTGCTCTTGGTTCCACAGTGTGGTTTGGTGTTCCTGTTCCAGTGGGTTTTTCCACATGGTTATTTGAGCTCTTGCTCAGTCCTCTTGTGTAGCATGTACTTTGCGGAGACTATTACTTCAAACTTCCCTTTCCCTCATAAAAGTTACTTGGATTTACAAAAGTGTTTCTGTCTCATGAACTCTTTCAGCATTGAGAAGTTAGAACTGTGACAAACCACCCCAGAAAACAAACAGTCTGAAGTTTAAAGACTTATGTGGACCCTGAGCGTATGGCATTTCCGAGCCCAAGACTAGAGTTGATGTAAATATGTGAAGGGACAGTGATCTGAAATAGAGGGAGATGTGTGTGAAATTCCTGAGCTTGCTTCTAGTACCTATTGATCTAGATTGGAATGGCTAGATTGGATTGACCAGAACTCAGTTTGATGATGAGAAGGATATTCGATACTGTGAGCGGGTACACATTGCTTGCAGTCATGATGGATGGCTTGCTCTAAATTCAACTTTCCTTGCGGTTGCAGACACAGCAAGGTTCTAACTGGTTGCAATCAAAGAACATCCTTAATTCCTCAGAGCACTGGGTTGATGGGAATGGACAAATTAGGAATCAGACATCTGAAATGGGGAGGTAAAAGCACGAAGAGGCTGGCTTATAAAATTTCATGGATATCTTTAGTCTCAAATAAGTAGACCTAATGGGTTGAGAGAAGAGAGAGGGGGGGAAAAGAAGGATGGATTTATAGGATTCAGGTATATGTAATTGTGTCTGTGAACTTTGGATCAGATGTGGGTAACTATTCACAGAACTACAGTTGTAAGGCATCAAATATTTTTGTTTTGTTCATTTAAAAATATGAGATATAAGTGAAGCGGGTGCATTTTTATTGTATACATGTTAGTTGTCTCTGATAGGTGCAAGTATGTTTTTCTTATTGTTTTTGTTTGGAGATCATGTAAGGTTAAAGAGTTGTGTGCAAGTGCCTAGTTGATCAGGCATGGACTGTAACGGTTAGTTTTTTGCAAATGTGGCATCTGTAAGAAGATATGGGTGGTGTTCAGTCTATCAATCAGGTTTCAGTATGATGGGCAATGCCCCTTATATGTGTGGCCTTTTTAGACAGTGAGTGGAATTGAGCCTCTCTTGCCCTTCCACTTCCTTGTTGATGCGGTCCTAGGTCTCATGTCTGAGGATGGTGGTTATGTAGCCCCCTTATCCTGGGAACTGTTGGTACCTTGCCATGTTCCTTTGGACCTTGGATCCACACACCCCTAAACCCACTGGCCTGTGATCTTTCAGCTTCCTACTTCATCTGTTGGCAGCAGCATGAGTCTGGGGTGCGGGCAGGGGTGGGCACCACCTAGCATCTGACCTATAGAGTTGTGTTGGACTTGGCTAGGTAGCTTTATTGCTATAAACTTCTCTCTTGATATAAAGTTATTACGTAGATATATATGAGAGTCACTGCTTTTGTTTCTGTAGAAAACACAATCTAACATAGTATATGTGTAATCTGATATCAGCTATTTTCTATATTCATTACACTAAAATTGTTGCTTTCAATAATCATCCTCAAACAAGAAAGAATCATTATAGAAAGAAAAATATTTCTGTATAATTTATATTAAATGCATATTATTCCATTATATTGTTCTTGTTTCTTAAAGAATAAAAACAATAGATGAAACCCACCTACAATATGTATTGTACATAAATATGATCGCATGTGTTTATGACAAGTCAAAATTTGATATGCAAAATTTACTTATTTATACAAAATATTCAATAAAATAATTACACCCTTGGCATACCTTTCAGTTAATTAAAATAATAACACAAGGTAATAAATTTCCTAAACATGCTGCAGAAAACACAGCTTACTCTAGAAGATAAATTTTGGAGCAATTTAAAATAGTCTGATAACAAATTTTGTCTTTAAAATATTCTTAGGTTAGGGAATATTCTAATAAAATGTGCATAGCATTTTGATAAGCATAATGATTCATGAATTATGTTCCATTTGTTTGCATCATTTTGAAAGTCAGAATTACTTGTATAAGGATTCATTTACATCTTGAAATTAATGTAGGAAAATAGTAACTCTTATTAGGTCTATATTTTAACTTAATAACTAGAAGGGGAACTGGAAAATACAAACCAGAGAAGGAAGAGGCAGTCTGGCAGAACAAAATGCAGTGTTCTACAAATCACTGAATCAAGAGCATTGATTCAAGAAATAAAAGAAATAGATGAGTTAAACAATGACCCAAAATGACTTCTGTTGGCTTCGTGATATGATAGTATAAGAGTGAGTAGACGAAGGGTTTGAGGCCTACAGAGTTTAGGTTCAAGTGCTGTGTCTGCTAAGTGATACATTTAGGTATTTGTCCAAGTAATTTCATCAATCGGAGTGTAAAAGGACCAATCAGAAAGAAGGAAGATAATACCACTTATTTTGTATGGATATAAAGATAAGCAACAGCAAAACATACTCAGCACCAGGTCTAACACATAGCAAGCAGCAAATAAATGGTAGTGTTTATTTTATTATGGATCAAAGATTCAAATTGCCCTTAAATAAATTTTAGAGGATGACAATTTTTAAACGCTTAGACCAGATTTTCAATTATAACTCCCAGTAAAGATTAATTAAAACTGATATAGTTAAACGTTTTGATATTCTTCTGGCTTTCAATCTTACTATATATATTTTCCCTGAAGAAACTATTGGATATTGATGCTATATGTTCATAGCTGCATGAGGTTTTCTGGCTGGCCAATGTTCCATTTATATTTAACAGAATATATACATATATATGAATATATGAATATATACATATATGTGAATATAAGAAACATTATTGTATATTATATAAATATTATTATATAATGAATAAATATATATTCATATATATGTGAATATAAGAAACTATTGGATATTTCTGCTATATTTTCATAGTTCCATGAAGTTTTCTGGCTGGTCAATGTCCCATTTCTACTTAACAGCATATATATATAAGGTCTAGCCACAGCTCTCATCAGAAATTTGTATCAAATCAGTGCATTCTTTGGAAAGAAAGCGAGATAGCAAACCAAGAGTCAATTAACGTCTCCTCAAGCCATTCCAAATGATCTGTCATTCTGGAATCACTTCTGTTTTCTATGCATTTTTCATGTCTCGTAAGCAGTTTGCTTACTTGACTGATTGACAGCTATGAACTGTTAAAGGTATTAATGAGTATAATATCATTCAGCTGCCAACGAGTCCCCTTATAAATGAATGATTGGAACCAGTCTCAAATCTACTAACTGGTTGGCATGTCTTGTTCAAAAATGGACTTTAGCTAAAATGATAAAAATAAGATGTATTCATAAGCCAAACATCAAAATGATAGTGTTCTTCTCTATACAATGATGATAGGTGACATATAATATAAGTACTAAACAGAATGGGCATGTCTTGCCTCTTTAAATATATAAAAATTCAGAATTCATATATATTTAGTCAGTGAGGAAATGTATCTATTATTCAGAAGGTTTGAGCCAAATACACAGTTTGCCCATATTTATGTTATCTTGGGGAAAGGTATTTTACAACTGAATTATTTAAGTAAACCATGCTCTTCTATTTAACTTTGACCATGAAGACAAAGTTGTATTGGGCCATCTTATATATTAGTTTACCAAAAAAATGGATACACACATACACACTTATACACACATGCATAAGCACACACTATTATCTGAATTTGTTTTCAACAATCCTAGGGAGAAAAAATGCTGGCATGCAGCCATTCTAATATATATTTGAATAAAGCTCATAAGAAATAAGGATTTGGGTCATATTCCTGTGGGAGATATAAAGAGAACAGTAGAATGACAGCATACTTGTTCTTAGCAGAGAGGATAAAAACGTGCATAAATTTACAACAAAACTAGTTTCAGTTTGCAATGTAATATTTTCTCAGATTATTTACTTTTATTGCAGTATTTATTAGACTTACAATAGGGTTCTGTGACCAAGATGAGGTAATGGACAATGTCGGAGGAAATGGATAATGAGGATGAAGGAAACACACAGGTGCAGTCATGCAATTGAACGATTTATTAAGTTTATTAGCTTTTTTATTACATATGCACATACAAAAGCTACATTGAAATGAAGAAAACGTTCTAGTGTAAGCCAAAAGCAAAGAGATTTAATGTTAAGGATGCACTTTTATTTTTCAGTCACCCCATTGGAGTGTACACAGGCATAAAAGACAGGATTTTATTCCCCAAATGAAAGTGAGTACGTGAAAATCAAGTAAGACTGTGTTTACAAAGATAAAGTATATTCTTGAATTGTATTCAACTATGTTAGAACAATTTTCATTTTAAAACAAATTGCTATATATGTCTATTTGCTGTTTGCAATAGAAGAGAAGAAGTCATGTTTATTATTTTTATAATTTTAAACAAATTAGCAGGAATACTATTCTAAATCTACTGGTCTGCCAAAGTCAGGGTTCTGCAGTATGCCATATGTGCCAAAGTGACAGAAAAGGTGATTTTTAATGACAGGGTTAGGCTTGGCCTTAGGCAAACTATTAAAGGGGTAGATATCTTTGTCCCCTCTAAGCAGCCCATTAGCACAGCTTCTCTCCCTTGTAGCAGCTAGCTGACCTTAACCCCAAACCTTATTCTGGATTTCAGGCAAACTTTGGTAAAACCTTAGAAGTTCCTTAAGTAGAAAAGATTTAACTTGAGCCTCTATTTTTTCTTTTCTAAAAAATTTTAGCAAGAAAGTGCCCACATCTTACTCACAGGAAGGCAGTTTTCTGACCCCCTTTTCAAATCCTGACCTGAACATTGGACTCAACAAATGAAGATTACATAAAATATCTGAAAATAAGTAATATATGGTATCTACAATCAAAATATGAATTTTCTTAATATTAGCACTTCAAATACCATTGCCCTGGCTTTCTTCTTGAATACTGGACGATGTAATGACTTATTTGGTTTTTTGTTTTTTTTTTACCTGTATTTGAATTTTTTATTTATTTATTTATTTATTTTTAAACATTTTATTAGGGGCTCATACAACTGTTATCCCAATCCATACACACATCAATTGTGTAAAGCGTATTTGTACATCATTTCTCAAAACATTTTCTCTCCATTTAAACCCCCGACATTAGGTCCTCATTTTTCCCCTCCCTCCCCACTCCCCCCTCCCACATGAGCCCTTGATAGTTTATAAATGGGTATTTTGTCATATCTTGCCCTGTCCGACGTCTCCCTTCACCCACTTTTCGGTTGTCTGTCCCCCAGGGAGGAGGTCACACACAGTTCCATGTAATCGGTTCCCTCTTTCCTACCCATTCTCCCTTTACCCTCCCTGTTTTGCCACTCACGCCACTGGTCCTATAGGGCTCATCCGCCCTGGATTCCCTGTATTTTCAGTTCCTATCTGTACCAGTGTTTTTTTTAAACATATATGGAACATCTCCATTATCTTTCAATCACATTCTCCATATTTTTCAAGCCCACGCATATAGACTAAGCAAAATTGCCTCTGTGCAATGTAATTACATTCGGCGCTGCGCTTTCCTAGAATGAGCAAGTTCTTCATCAGGCTCCTCAGCGAAGTCAGCTCAGTGTTTTGGATCTCAGGTCCTGGATAGTTACGTTTTTGAATCAGTTTTTTCTACAAGATTATTTAGTGTGTGTGTATTGGCATATAAGTCACATATCCTACAGTTCAAAATATTGTTTTTAAGGAAGGACAGTTTGCTATTTTCTTGTTGCTTTTTAAAAAATGTCCTTTAGATAACTAGTTTATACTTGTTTACAGTTCATCTACATATCTCTTCTAGCTTTTAAGCTCAGGGCTTCATATCTAAAGTCAGCTCCAAACTTTAAACCATTTCCATTTCATTCTATCTGCCCAGTAAAAAAAAAGAAAAGACTTTATGTTTTTGCTGTTTGTTTACTAATTTGTTTATCTTCAGAAGAATATTATGTTTTATTTTACTCTTTTCATAAGTCTGAGTGGAAAAGGCTGGAAAAGTAATCTTTCTTTTTTTTATTGCCAGAGAACCTAAGCAGATATTTGGATAAGTTAAGGTAGTCTGAAAACCAAGAGCGAAGACATACTTGGCTGTCAGAGCAAGAGGACTCCCTTCCATTTACATCCTCCTGTTTACATATAATTTCAATAACATTTTTCAAAGTAAGTAAAAAACACAAACGTTAAAAACGTAAGTGTATAAATTCATTAAGTATTTGCCGAGAGAAAAAAGACAAGTGTTTTAGTACTTGTAGGTTGGTTTTACAATCGTTGTGGGACAGGGAGTTAAACTTTGAATTGTTAACCAAAAGGTCAACATTCCAGGTGCTCCGTAGTAGGAAGATGAGGCCCTCTGCTTCTTGAGGGATTCACAGTTTGGGATGCCATAGAGCAATCCTATTCTCTCCTAGAGGAATCAACTCGATGGCAGTGATTTGTTTCTTCTTTCTCTATCAGGTTGGTTTCAAGTTTGAAAACCAGTGCTCTGAATAGGACAGAGTGAGAGCACAGGTCACTAGAACATTGATTAGAACAAGGTCTACTCGTTTGTCAAGAAAGGGTTGCCAATTAGGTTCTGTAAGGATTTGACTTACCCGGTCATTAAACTTCCGTCTTTTCAGCGTTAGCTGGTTAGAGCGATTATTGTGACACAGCATTCTGTTCCAGCTCCTGGAAAGAGAGATGAAATGAGAGGCTAGAATGGATATGAGGTGTGGGAAGGAGCAGACCCAGCTTTCTGTTTCTGAAGATAGTAAAGGGGAACCATGAACCAAGGAACATGGGAGTCTTTGGAAGTTGAGGACAACACTGACATGCTGAGAGTAAATACGAAAATAAAGACCTTAATCTTACAGTCACATGGAATGAATTTCACCAATAATTTGTGCCTGAAAACATATTTTCATCTAGAAACACAGCCTATGCACATCTTGACTTCAGCCATACGCAATACAGAGCAAACATGGTAGTCTACCTACAAGGTGTTCAAAAATAAATAGGTGTTGTATTAAGTCATTGAATTGATACTAATTTGCTATGGTCACTCACTCACTGCCATTAGGTCAATAGCAAACTTACAGGACAGAATAGAACTGCCTCATTGGGTTTCCGACCTTTTGAATCTTTACTGGAAGAGTCAACCTCACCTTCCTCCCCTGGAGTGGAGTCTACCTGTAGACCTGTTAGTTAACAGCCCTACATTAAGCCACCAAGGGTCTTTTGTGTAATACCTAGGGAAATATTATCTCCCCCCGCCCCCAATTAAGATGACATTCAAGGGAGCTTCGAAGTTTTGTGGGAAATTTTCATTATCTTTTCATTCAACTTTTCCATGAACTTTTTGAATCTTGCTCATCTAACAGTATCAATATAAGTAATACTAAATTTTTTAGAAAGTAAAAAAAAAAGTCAAATCAGATAAAACGAATATTATAAATAAAATGAAATCAAAGGTTAAAACAAAAATAAGGAAAATTATATTGCTGCCTCAAAGTCTTTAGAATAATTATTTGTGATACTACATGCAACACAATTATCGATCTCTTAATGCAGAATATATACATATATATAAATTAACAATACCATAACAGACATAAGTTTCACCACAATCACAATGACACACAACAGCAATGCCATCCCTTGTCTTGCTTTGAGAAAAGTTTATTATGAAGTTTAAAATTTCAGATTCTAAGTTCGAGCTGAGTTCAGTTCTCAGCTTTTGTTGTCAGGGGCCCTTTCATTGGTTCTGATTCCCCGGGAAAGCACAGAGCAAGCACCTCTCTGTCTGGGCCATCCTCACAGTGCTTGAGCCCATTCTCAGCTTCAACACCTAACGATGATTAAGGAATTTAACTTTTCTTCTATTCACTCCTCAATAAAACTGATAATAATCCATTATTATTAGTATTGTGAATGGTAATTTAAGGCGCTAATATTAAACACGTAGTAGAGTGTCTGACATGAAAGAGATCCACATATATGGAGAGTTTTACAGGATATTACTGCTGATTTAATTTCTTGACCTGGGCTGTATAAATATATGCACTATTCCTCATTTTAAAAAGTTCTGAAATCTAAATAATGGTCTGAGCGGCAAAAAAGAGTGCCTGACCAAAAAAGTAAAATAAACAATGTTAGCTTTTATTACCTTATATGTCATCTTTACACGAGTGAACTTTAAGATTTGTATTTCCACATTTATCTATTTTTGCAGATATCCTGGTACCAATGAGCTACATTTACAACTGCGTTTGTTTTGGTCTAGGTATATTTTTTCAGTCATCTTTGCATTCATCGCCAAAAAGAGCATTTCAAGATCTACACTGAACAAGAAGGCTGTTGGGGCCAGGATAATATCCACACCTACAAGGAGGAACAGGCAAAACAACTTTACTTCAATTTACTCACCAACCACCAAAGCCAAAGATGAAGAATTCTATCAACTTCTGCCATCCGGAATGGATTAGACATGTCATCAGGATGCATTTCTAATTATTGGTGACTAGAAGTCAGAAGTGACTCAATGGCAATATGAGTGAGAATGCAAAAAATTGGAAACAAAGAGAAAAGATCAATAGTTAGAAAATATGGCCTTGCTGATAAAAGTAAGGCTGGAAACTATATGATAGAATTTTGTAGGACCAACAACCTGCTCTTTGCCAATATCTTTTAAAAATAACAAAGATAACAATAGCAAAGAGTGACTGTACACCGGGCCTTGCCTAATAGAATACGCAGGAATTAAATCAACAACATCTGCGGAAGAAACAATACAGAAGCTCAATATAGCCCGCCCAGAAAAAGGCCAGGGTTCATGCTGAAGTATACCATCAATTTCTTGCAAGTTCAAGGTGAAGTTAAAAAAAACTTAAAATAAAAACCACAGACTTCTGACCCATTTGTATCAAGTAGACTATTCAACTGAATTTGGAGACCACTTCAAGAATATATTTGACATGTTCAACACTGATGACAGAAGACCAGAGGAATAGTGGGATTACACTAGGAACATCATCTATGAGGAAACTGAAATCCAGATTAAGTAAACCCAGAGAGACAACAACTGGATTAATCAATTCACGGGATCATGACAGGGAGGCTGACAGGAAACATGGAGCTAACAACAAAAACAAGGACGAAGAAATGCCCTGCCATGGATTCAACTGATGGTCGCACAACTCCTGTGACTGTGCTGAACCACTGAAATGTGTGAAGTGTGAATTGTATGTCCTTGAAATTGTTAAAAAGGAACAAATCATTTAAAAAAAGAAAGTAAAGAAAAAATATAAGCCAATATAGATTCTGAAACTTGCTCCAGAATATAAACAATAACAACCAAACAAAAAAAGCTAAAGTGATTGGAAGAAACAATGAAAAAGAAAGAAACAAAATAAAAAAGCTAAACAGAAATTTTAAAGGGCAACTTGAGAAGACAGTATACATCATTAAATCTGCATAGACCTGGAGTTAGAAAAGTAGAAAAAGCACTCAGCATTTATCAGACTGAAAGAACCAAAGAAAATTCCATCCTTTAATTTGCTATTGATGGATTCTATGGGTATAAAGTATTGAACAATGCAGGGTTCATCAAAAGATAAGGAAAGGAATACACAGAATCAGTCAACCAAAAACAACAGGTCAATTTCCAAACATTCCAAGATGGCATATAATCAAGAACCAATCATATTAAAGGAACAAGTCCAAGCTACACTGACGGCACTAGAAAAAACAAGGATCCGGGAATTGATGGAATGGCAATTGAACTATTTAAGCAAACTGAGGCAGCACTAGAGGCAGTCAATCAAAACCAAGAAATTTGGAAAACAACTGCCTGGCCAAGGAACTGGACAAGATCCACGTGTGAAGTCCAGTGAGTGGACTACCAGAAAACAAACACATTTGTCTTGGAAGAATGCTTCTTAGAAGTGAGTGTGGCAAGTTTCGCCTTGCATACTTTGGACATGTTATCAGGATGACGCAGTCCCTGGAGAAGGAGACCACACTTGATAAATAGAGGCTAAATGAAAAAGGGAAAAACCCTCAACAGGATGGATTAATACAGTGACGGCAACAATGGGCTCAGCTGTAAGAAATATTGTGAGGATGATGCAGGAGGAGGCAGTGTTTTGCTCTGTTGTACGTCGATTTGACATGAGTCGATGGCTCTAAACAACAACCACGTACCGTACAGCATTTTAGCACATATTTGGCTGAGGCTGTCATTCTCAGCTGTTCAATGTGATGATTTATAAATATAGTAAGAAGTAATAATACTGGAAAAGGTTAAATCCATGCATATAATTTAACTACGACCTGACTCAAAGACTGAATTGTAGAAATAGAATTCATTTTAAATCAGGTATTACCTTTATCTGTATATACATATCACTAATAATCTAAAAGTTTCTAAGAAACAAAGATTAAGAGAAAAAATCTTGTAACCCTATTTAAAAAATTCAAAGTGAAGACATAGTGCCTTATTAAGACAATCTTAAGATATTTGCTTTATAGGAAAAGCAGAAACAGAGAAAAAAGCCTTCTTGGGGTTTAAAGTCTCCTTAACAAAGCAGAGTTGTGGACATTGTTTCTATCTATGCAAAACTATGTCACTTATATTGGTGTATTCGTGTGTGTGTGTGTGTGTGTGTGTGTGTATGTTGGGGGAGGTATCAACTTTTAGAAATTTTTGGCAACTAAGCAATTAATCATAGTAAATGTTTTGCATAACTCATGGTTTCTCTACACCCTCTCGAACTAGTTGTCTGGCCTGCTATTATTTTCTGTAGGTCCTTATTACCTTTGTCAACTTTTCCAGAAGTAAACCGGGCCTTCGGAAAGGTTCTGCACAACTGCCCTAGGGGGATGCAGACCTGATAATTAGCTGGAAGCCATAAGAGAAGAGTTGTCTGTGGGCCTGGAAGCAGACCAACTAACTGTTGACTTAATTATGACACACAACAGAGCCAATATTTTAAAGTTGTGAGAAATGGAGATATTGCACACTCTTTTTTGCCCTACTACCTAATCTGCCTTAATGAATCATTTAAAGTATTAAATAATTATAACGAGTATCACCACTACTGAGGCTTCCAATGTGATCTTTTCATTTACTAATACATATAAGAGGCTTTAAAAGTACATTGAAGTAATAAAAAGGAAAAATAATAGAAGTTTTCATGAACTTTTTGAACTCCCCTTTTGTAAATTTATTTAAGTAAAATAAGTAGATCTCTCGAAATTGCTTTAAAAGTGTGGGTAATTTTACTCATTTTCTTTCCCACCCCTTGGCTATGTAAAATTTTTTTGGGAGGTAAATAAGAAAACTCAGGGCAAGAATTATTGTCAAATGAATATAAACTGTACCTTCATTAGGTCATTGACTATGATTTGCTAGAAAAATTGATAAACTTCACTTTGCAGACTCCAGACTATCTCACATGAAATTAAGACAAGGTTTGGAGTAAATTTTACATTACTGAAGCCTTTTAGGACATTTTTAAAAAGTTTTCAAAGTTGGAAATATTGTGTAATAATCAAATAGAGATTAAGGGAACTACTCCAATATGAAGCCTCCCTGACTTTAAGAGGAAGTATATCTAAACTGTACTTTTTAATGTAGAGGCAATGAGGCACATAACCCTGTAGTGAAAATGTAGAAGGCTTTTATCATACAATGTACTTTTTTAAGTAAAGTTTTATTTTCAAAAGAAATGTTAGTAATATTTCATATTTTATATTTGGGATATATACAAAATTTTAACTAAATTTTAATGTCATGGTTTTCTTAATATTAAACATGGCTAATTTTTCAACCATTGAATCAGGTAAATTATTTCATAAGAAGAGTAGTATTTCAATATTTTAGAATATTTGTTACTTCTCATATTTTAATTTGTGTCAAGGATAAGTGAAATATAAACTTCCTGATTTTCATCAATTGGTGAAATTGATATTCTTATATCATCAATTGATAAAAATTAAATGCCATATAAAGGTTTAGAAATAACATCTATCTTCATCATCACAGTAGCACTGATTTCTAATATAAAGGAATACAGAAATATTGCAATAAGCAAAAAACATCTATTAGACATACTATGAGATATTGCTATAGGTTTAAATGTATTAGTATTCATATACTCATATCCACTGCAATTGAGTTAATTCCAACTCATAATGATCCTATGTGTGGTTTTTCAGACTTTAAAGATTTATGATATATAACCATTGTGTAAAGCAATATGGTACTATCTCAAAGAATTGGGAATAGAAATCTCATGTAAGCCAGCAATACCTCCGCTGGTTATATATGCTAAAGAAGTAAGAGTCATCACACAAAGAGACATCTGTACTTCCATGCTCATGGAAGCACTGTTCACAACAGCAAGAGTAAGATAGAGAAACGTTGATACACATACACAATGGAATACCATGCACACCTACACAAAAATGATGGAACCACAAAGCGCCTCATGACATGGATGTGCCTGGAGAATTTCATGTTAAGCAAAACCAGTCCACCACAAAAGGACAAATACTGCATGAGATCCCCGCTACAAAGATACAAATCAAAACAAAGACTTACATACCAACAGAAATAGATTTTGGCAGTTTCCAAGGGAGAGAGAGCAATGATGGTAAGAAGAAGCAACAGACTAGAAGGTTTACAGGTATTGACTTGGGTGAAAGGGAGGATGGAGGTCCACAAGAGGGAGAAGATCAATTGGGGTGGGGGAAAGAAGACTAGGGAGCTGAAGAGTGTTTTGAACAGTTGAATGCAGAGTTGATGGTTTGAAATGTAAGCTACCCCATACCAAATTCACAATTAAAAAAACATTTATAAATATATATGTGTGTGTGTGTGTGTGATAGTTACATAATCTGTTGTTGATTTGAGACTTATGAGTGAAGGGCTAGAGTTTAGCCTGTCAATCAGGTCACAGTTTGATGACCTCATTTGGAGGCGCTAAGGAGATAAATAGCTCATTGGAGGTGGGACACACGCTCACTCCCTGGGACATTTTTCAGCTGACAAGACACATGGAGCTACGCTAGTGCCCTGAGCTGGAGGAGTCTTGTGGAGACCCCTGCCAGGGCTGAGATGCTAACAATGCCACTGGGTCCTCAAGACTTCCCACCCACTGGCCTGTGATCTTCCTGCATTCGGATTCATTGCATGTGTTTCATGAGTCTGAAGAGGACTTTATAGATTGGTATCGGACATATGGGCTAATATCAGACTTACAGACTTGATCTGGACTGGGCTGGGATGTCTCCTTAATGTATGATTACTCTTTATATAAAGCTCTTTCTCATATGCATATGCATGTTTATGAATTTGTTTCTCTAGTCTACCAGAATAACACAATGGGTATTATATATATATATATTTGTGGTAACAGTTTCATCTTTCTCCTGAGAAGCAACTGGTTGGTTTGAACTCTTGACATTGTACTTAGCAGTCTAATGGTTAGCCAATAGAGCCTCAAGTAATTAAAAATTAAATATTGCTTTAAAAATCTCTAACTTATCAAATTGTGGCAAACATAAGCACCCACTAACCTGATAAATCCCATATTGTATGAAGACAATTGACAGAACTACTTAAATTGAGGTGAAATCAACATAATGGCAGTAAGAAACAAATGGACTAATCTGTTATTATCTGAGGCATCTTTAGAATTCATTCTCAAACAAAAGAAAAACATCAAATATACAGGAGACTCAAGACTAAGATATAATTTGGCAGAAAATAAGATATATGCTGTTTATTTTTTCAGAAGAGCAAGCTATGAAATCTTCCCACTCATGAGCCATAAAGATAAGTCTAATAAATTTCAAAGAAATTCTGTTCAACATGCACTATCAACTAAGCTAAAAATCAATTAAAATGTTTACAAATATACTTTCAGGAAATAAACACAGAAACATTTCAAAACGAAAATGGCTTTCAGTTACACTCACCAAATAAATGAACTTAATAGTGCACTTTATAAAGCAGTTGCTGAACTCTTTTGATAGCATACCTCTGTTTACAGAATGTTTAAAGATACAATTTAAAATATAGAGTGTTATGTTATAGCATGTGGTAAATAGTTCCAATAAAACCAAGAAATAAGAAAGCAAACCTGAGGGAGAGTGAAGCAATAGCGTGACAAAGAGAAACACAGGCTTCCAGATTTATGTCTATTTGGTTAATTGGTTCTTCTCCATTTCTTACACAAAGTATGATTGATAACGTAGTTATCACAATGCACTTTAAACTACATGTGCACTATGTTAGACTTCATGAAATTGTCATCAATGTAGATCAAATGCAGCGAAATATTGGCAATTTTGTCTAATTTATTAGGTGTTCTTTCACAGAAATGATTATTATCACATGAAACAATGTAAAGAAAAGACTATTTCTATGTGAAAAATGGAATGTTAATATTTTCTGCATCACTATGATCTCAAATGAAATAAACCAGCTCCACTGAAGTTGATCCCAGCTCAGAGTTTTGGGTTTCTGCGTCTGTGAATCTGTGTACTACCGCACATTTCTCCCAGGAAGTAGCTGGTGCATTTGAAGCACCCACTTTGCTTTGCCAAAAAGCACCCACTTTGTAAGCCCAAAAGAGGCAAACAACTTGAATATACTTTTCACTAAAGGGTATGCAAATGACCAGCTTACACATGTTAAGGTAATAAGCATCCTTATCTATCCCACAGGAAACCCATAGTACAGAGTATAGCTTCACTGTAGGATTTCCTAATCAAAAATTTGTGTAGTAGCAGCCAGCCACATCTACCTTGCAAAGAGGCATGAGTTAATTCAAATGATAGGAGAGCACTTAATCATAATGCTCACAAATCTTTTTTTAGTCATTAAAGAGCTACAAATTAAAACCAAAATGAGATTCCACTTAATTCCCAATAGGTTGGCTAAGACCACAGCCAAACCACAAGATATTTATTTTAAGAAGGAAAATAACAATTGCTGGTAGTGAAATAGGGAAACTGCAACCCTTCTCCATCACTGGGGAGAGAGCAAAGTGGTATAACCCTTGGGGAAAGCAAGGTGATAGTGCCTCACCAAATGCAAACTCACACTATCATCTGATCAAGGAACTGCACAGCAGACCGGGAAGCAGTCTCGTACAAACAAACTGACATACACCAGTGATCATGGCAGGACTATTCAGTATAGACAAAGGTTGGAAACAACGTAAATACCCATTAGTGAATAAATGAATACTAAAGTTCAGTATGCACAGACATCGGGATGCTGTTGATGTCAGATGCTTGTGACTCATTTCCAAATCATGGCATACAACAAGCACTCACTACTTGGTACCTGCCACGCTCAAAGTCTTCCTATGTCTGAGTTATTTGCTGTAGCCATGTGCCAATCCATCTCTGTGAGGTCTTCCTCTTTTCGCTGGCCTTCTAGTTTACCATGCATGATGTCCAGCTCCAGGGACTTGTCCACCTCTATACTATGTCTGAAGTAAGTACATGACTCTGCCAACATCACATCCAAGAAGCATTTTCTCTGTATATCTTCCAAGACAGATGTAGTGATCATTTTATTTTTCTGTCTTATATAGGCAGTCCCCTGGTTATGAACATCCAACTTGTAAACAGCTCCTCTTTGACCTTTAGGTTTCCTAAATGTGCCCTCATTTTGAATGTTCGTACTTAAACCTATTCATAATAAATTGTTCATCACAATCATCATCACATGCTAAATGTGTAGATTTTAAATCATTGTAAAGCCGTCAAGTCTTTACTTACATTAAAACATCAACTCAAACCCATCACCATGAAGTTGATCATCTTTCTACCTCTGAGGGGCTGGTAGATTTAAACTGCTGACCTTGTGGTTACTTACATCCTCTTTCATTGCTTAGTGTCTGACATACTTAAAAGTTTGCAAGGAAACACCTAATTTATAATTAACCCCTTCTTACCTGGAGCAACAGAAGAAAAATGAGCAGCAGGAATTGACAAAAGAATTGGAATGTGTGTCTAGCTGCCCATAGACTATTGCTTCTTTTGTCATGATCAGACTGGATGGTGCCTGGCAATCACAGCATGTTTTGATCAATTATCTATAGAATAAATCTAAACAAAAAGTAGGAAAATGTGGAATATTATTTCAAATTCTCATATAATTCAGATATTGTGGGGTTTGAGACCGGCTGATCCCTTGAAACTATTATCCTGAGACAACTATTACATCTTAAAATTTAAACTGAAACTATCAAACTGTAATTTATATTAAATAATAAGTTAGCTTTCTTAGTAAAGAATGTCTACCTTCAGTATTACGTTCTTTTAAAGAATTATCTATATGGGACAAAATTGATAACAACTACTTGAGAGATTAGATTAAATGAGTAGGGGCCAGTGACTTTATATTAATGGGAGTGATAGAATTTGGAAAGGAATAGCAAGAATTGTTGAGCAAATTGAAGAACATAATCAGTGTAAGTAAATTGTGCATGCAGAAATTGTTGAATCGTTGTGTGTTTTGGTTTGAATATTTTTACCAAAATTAGAGAGAGAAATAAACAAGTATGCAAATTTTTCTCTCATGTTC
>NW_022111368.1:375436-377147 GCF_000313985.2 Echinops telfairi
CATCTGTACTTCTGCCAAATACATGACACAATTTGACTCAGTATTCTTTTCTTTCACACCTTTTCTGGTCTCCTTCCCACTCCTCCTTCCATTTATGTCTTATTTCTTTGTCACCCTCCCTTTTTTCTGTTCACTCATCCCTCAATTGCTTGTAGTCAAAGGTCACACCAAAATGCACTAATGTTATCTAAAATCACCTATGATTCTTTAATTATGAATTTCAGTATCATTTTCTCAGGGCAAATGCCCAAGTCATATCAATATTCTGCAATGAAAGTATATACTAACCTAAACCATAAATCATAGAGAACAGGTAATTACTCTTTTTCTTTAACTCTTGACAGAATATCTGGTTGTGATTAGCACAATTTCTTAAAAGTCAAAAGTGTGAACACAGAACAAAACAAGAAAAAGTGGTAGGTGGAAATGGATTAGAAAAGATGCAGAAATCAGGGCATCAAGGCTGGTTTCTGACAATCACTCAGGCACATAGTACTCTGTATGTGGAGCAGCCATAAAGGGAGTGCCACTTTTGGAGCAGTATATTAATGCATCACACGTACAAAAGTGGTGATGGTTCCATTGTCTGCCACCTATGGTGCAGTCATTAAAGCATGGTTGTAGAGACTACTTCCATTTAAATGCCTTGCCCAAATATTTGCTTTTCAGAGTTTAGTCCATTTATTTATAACATTATGATATATCATGAACCTCAAAGTCATATAGCCACTTATTCCCATATAATGTGGAAACACACAAACACACTTTCACGATTCTGGGATGAATGTGCTAATGACCCACAGCACATAAACACTGATGACCAGGAACTATCAGAGATTCATTCTGCTATCCAAAAATATTGGTACTAGCTTCCCAGTTCACCCCTACAAGGTTTTATTCCAATAAAGTGTGTTTAAACAAGATGCTGCAACCAATAAATAGCTGTAAGCACATTCTCTCAATGATAAACTTGTCTTAGTCTCTTTAGGGACCCTTCATAAAAACAGGCTCACATAAAACATTGACCTTCAAGGGGCTCTGTTGGTTCAGTTATAGGCAAGGCAGAGAGATCAACTAGAAAATTATGGAAACTACTTTATTAGGATTCTAAATTTGATGTATTTTCTTGAATTTCACAGTACCATTATGATGCTTATTAAGAATAACTTTTAGGGAAATGGAAAACTATATGGGTAAGAGGCTAGGAAATTTGAGGCAAGGATTTCTTTGTCCTATAATTACGATGTACTTGTTAATTTTTAGAAGGTAACAAGAGCTGCCCAATAAAAATTTCACTCATAAACCTTACTTCATCAACCCTATAGCATTGATATAACCCTTCAAACTTCTTTTTGTTCTGAAAACTCAAAGAACATGGAAAGAGAAGATGATCTGAGTTTCTTAGGGATGTCAAAGCTGCTGTTTTGTTGTGGTGTAAATTTAAGAATGCGGAATTCTTCAGAAAATCCTTAGTGAGATGAAGAGATCACTTTAACAAACAAAGGAAAATAAGAAGATCTATAAATAGCTCCTATTTTGATATTTTTATTTAGTAAATGCTCCTATGATTTTGTAGGAATAATTGTGACTGACCCACATGTACATGCACACACATACGCATTTATGTATGCATATATGCATATTCATATACTTCTTAAAATATCAAGTTGTATATTGAAACGAGGGGTAACAACAATTTCATGGAAATTTT
>NW_022111368.1:377457-384081 GCF_000313985.2 Echinops telfairi
TCATTTCATACTCAATCACACCAAGTAGAATTGTTACCACAATCAGCCTCCAAACATTCTTCTTCTACATGGACTCCTTGACACCATCTCCCTTCTACCCCCCCACCACCACCATAACTGCCCCCCCTCACCTTGAGTCCCCTATCATAATTGCTGTCCCCACACAGGTTCATCAACCCTGGGTTTCACATACTGAAAAATAGAAAAGCATATAACACAGCTATAAGAACTTGACCTCCATTGACATAATACCTCCGAAATGCACTCTAATATAAACAAACAAAAAATGAACAAAACAATGCAAATCAAAAATAAAGAAAAATTTGGAAAGCACATCAGAACCAGCCTGCAGCATAGGGGGAATCTACTGACAAAGTTTTAACTGTTCAGGTCAGATTTATGCCTTTGATTTTCTACATGCTTCCCTCTAAACACTCTGTTTAGTGACCATTTTTCTCCCATCCCTCAATTTTAGATAGGGGTGGTTTTCCGGAGGCTTAAGAACTACTCATTTTGAAATCCTCCCATAAGCATTTGGTGCTCTGTACTCTTAAATGAGGGAAGGAACATTGATCTATTTTTTAACTTACTCTAGTTGAATGTGTTTGCTGCTATCAACCATTAGTCTAAGAGATATTCAATTTGAGACAGGTATTTTATTAATGTGTGCTTATTATCATCTCTCAAAACTTCATAAATATTGTTTTAAGAGCTGTAAGAGCCCCCAATAAAATGAACTTAAAAAAAACTTTACGAATAACAATTAAAGTTGAAAAAAAGTCAACCATCAATAACAAGAAATGATTAGCTATTGGAAATGGCAAACAAGTTTGTTTGGAACAAAGGGCAGCCTCAAATCTAAGGCATATTTTGAAATAAGTATTCCTTTTTATCGACCAATGTTTTCTTTAACTGCCATTCTTCATCAGCTCAAAAAGGAAATAACTCATTCTCTGGATTACTTGGTTTACAAGTAGAATTTTTCATATTTACATCTGTAGTCTTAGCTAAATTCTCATTATCCAAATGTTAGTACCATGCTAGTTAGTTTTATTTCTTGGTAAAACTTTTATCCAGATGGGCTAAATGTGCTCAATTATAACCCCAACTCCCAAGCCCCTGAGAAAGCAAATGACAGAAAATGAAAGTTAAGATTTGAAATTTACTATTTAAAATGAAAATATTTTAGATTGATTATAATTTTATATTCTTGGCTCAGACTGCTTATTTTATTGGATTCTCTATATTTAAAATATGGGCCTTCAAATAAACAAGCAAAAAGTCATAATTGTTAAAAGAAACACAGGCCAGGTGGACAAAGAGTTATCCTTGCTCCCATAGTGGGGGGATGGATACAAAGGTACTTGCACCAACCTGACTGGGGACCAATAAAATGGACATACCAGTCCTGTCCACTAAAGAAATGATAGTAACAGGCTTCTTCAGGATGCCTGTTATCCCTATTATGTATTTCCCAAGGAGAATTACACATGATATCCTCTCCTGGCCATTTCTGGGTTGTAGCACATACAAATTTGTGACCAGCAATTCTCAGGCCTACAGAATATAAAGTAACCGGGCCTCAGAGTTGAAAAATGAGGAACATTTCATTATGATCACTTTTCAGGAGAATATAATGAACAGTACCTTTAAATTCTAAAAGTTTACCATTCTTCATTTTTCCTCCTTGTGAAATAATTAGAGAAATAAAAATGAAAAGAAGTCTCATTCCCAGCAATTGATGGAAGAGCACCACACACATACACACACAAAATTACTTAACTAAACTGTAACAGAAATGAAGTTGAAGCAGTTTAGGCAAAAAAAAAAAAAAAAAAATGTGTTAGTCTGGTTGCCTAGAGAACCAAATTCATAGACACTCATGTGAGTGTAAGAGAAAACTTTATATCAAAGAGCAATTGTACATTAAGGAAACATCCCAGCCTAGTCCAGGTCAAATCCATAAATCCGATATTAGCTCATATGTCTGATGCCAAACTATAAATTCTTCTTTAGACTCATGCAACATATACAATGATGCTGAGTGAAGGAAGATCACAGGCCAGTGGGTGGAACATCTTATGGCTACAGTGGCAGTGGAAGCATCTCAGTGCTGGCACAGGTTTCAACATGTCTCCTCCAGCTCCACACCTCTGGCTCCATCAGCCTAGCTCCATGCGGCTTGTCAAAAGAAGTGTCTCAGAGACAAGCCGAGTGTGTCTATCTGGCTTCCATTGAGCTAGCTATATCTGTAGGACCCACAAATGAGGCTGTCAAGCTGCGACCTGATTGACAGGCTAGAGTCCACTCCTCCACAAGTTGACTGGAGATTATGTAACTGCCACAAATAGCTACAGCAGTTAGTTTGACTTAGATAAGTGCTTCATGTGCCTTGCTATTAGTAGATTCAAGGCTACCAGATCATGTCTTTATTTATAATGTATCCATTCTGAAAATCCCCATCATTAGTTTATTGTAATAGGTGCTCTTCTCCAAATCCACTCTGAATGTTCTGGACATTTTACCATTTTTTTTAACGATCCCAATAATTCACCCATATCTCAGTTTGTAAATTCATTCTGTAATGATTTACTTTATTTCTTTGCTGCTGGTATAACAGAAATATCACAAGTTGGTGTTTCTCAGAACAGAAAAGAATATTTGTCTTAGTCCGGGTAGACTAGACAAACAAATTCATGGACATGCATATGGGTATAAGAGAGTTTTATATCAAAGAGTAATTGAACTTTAAGAAAACATCACAGCCCAGTCCAGATCAAATACAAAAATCTGATATAAGCCCACATGTCAGATACTAATTTATAAAATCATCTTCAGACTCATGAAGTGCATGTAATGACTCCAAATGCAGGAAGAGCACAGATCAGTGGGTGGGAAGTCTTGTGGATCTAGTGGCTTTGTAAGCATCTCAGCACTGACAGCGGTCTCCACATGGCTTCTCCAGCTCCAGAGGTCTGGCTCCATCAGCCTCTCTCCATGTGTCTCTCCACAGGGATGCCTCACAGGGAGTGAGCATGTGTCCCACCTCCAGTGAGCTATTTATCTTCTGAGTGCCTCCAAATGAAGCATCCAGCTACTACCTGATTGAAAGGGTAGACTCCATCTCTTCAATGTTACTCCTGAAATTGACATCAGATTATGTAACTACAACAGAACTGTAGATTAAATGTGAAGAATATGATCACTTAAGAGATGGCATATAGAAGAGGGAACACAAACAAGGAGTCATAAAGGGAAAGATCATGAAAAGACCCTGAAAACGGTTGAAAAAATGAGACAGAGTTCAAATGTATGAAAAGCCAAAATAAGTCACTTACAATTGTTACAAACAACTCTGTTGAAAGTGGCACCAAAAAGTTGATGGCAGCTCAGCTCAGAAATGGTTTTCTTTTTAATCGTTTTATTAGGGGCTCATACAACTCTTATCACAATCCATACATACATCAATTGTCTAAAGCACATTTGTACATTCATTGTCCTCGTCATTCTCAAAACATTTCCTCTCCACTTAAGCCCCCCCCCCACATTAGGTCCTCAGTTTTCCCCTCCCTCCTCCCTTCCCCCTCCCTCATGAGCCCTCGATAATTTATAAATTATTATCTTGTCATATCTTGCCCTGTCTGACATCTCCCTTCACTTTTCTCTTGTCTGTCCCCCAGGGAGGGGGTCACATATAGTTCCTTATAATAGGTTCCCTCTTTCCAACCCACTCTCCCTCTACCCTCCCAATATCGCCACTCATGCCACTGGTCCTTAAGGGATCATCATTCCCCTGGATTCCAGTTCCTCTCTGCATCAGTATACATCCTCTGGTCCAGCCAGACTTGCAAGGTAGAATTCGGATAATGATAGTGGGGGCGGGGAGGAAGCATTTAGGAACTAGAGGAAAGTCATATTGTTCATCATTGCTACATCACACCCTGACT
This sequence comes from Echinops telfairi, assembly GCF_000313985.2. Lineage (NCBI taxonomy): Eukaryota > Metazoa > Chordata > Mammalia > Afrosoricida > Tenrecidae > Echinops > Echinops telfairi. The sequence continues at coordinate 381,405 of NW_022111368.1, forward strand.
GGCTCATCTCCTCCCCAAGACCCCTCTGCAATGGGATCTCCAGTGGTCTACAAGTGGGCTTTGGGTCTCCACTCCATGCTCCCCCCATCATTCACTATGGTAAAATTTTTTGTTCTGATGATGCCTTATACCTGATCCCTTCAACACCTCGTGATCACATAGGCTGGTGTGCTTCTTCCATGTGGGCTTTGTTGCTTCTGAGCTCGATGGCCACTTGATTACCTTCAAGCCTTTAAGACCCCAGACGCTATACCTTTTGATAGCTGGGCACCATCAGCTTTCTTCGCCACATTTGCTTATGCACCCATTTGTCTTCAGCGATCCCTTCGACACCTTGTGATCACATCGGCTGATATGTTCTTCCATGTGGGCTTTGTTGCTTCTGAGCTAGATGGCTGCTTGTTTACCTTCAAGCTTTTAAGACCCCAGGTGTGATATCTATGTTTTTTAACTAGAATGATGCGATGAGACACCCAAGAATGTGAGAAGTTATATAGTCAATAGAAGAGAAGGACTATGATCTATGTAGACAACACTATGGAGCTATTTGACTATTTAAAACAGAAAAGAGATTAGACAAAAGGAAGAGAAAAATTTAGGTCATAAGAGGAGAAGTACTTTTTTTTCCAAAAGGAGACAAGTGTGTATTTGTCAATTCAATGGTCTTCTCGTGTATGATTCAGTGATCTTAGTTATGTGTATCTCATTGTTCATACCTAACCCTCCCTTGCCAGGTTTTCTACCACCCTTAATGAAGTTCAGTGTTTTATCAACTGTGAATTGCCCTTTTCCTCTCCCACTAATCTCTACCATGATTAACTACTAATAAACTTTTGTCTCTATGCATTTTCCCTTGTCTCTTTGCAATTGAATAGTGTCTTATTTTAAAACTGTTTAGAAATAACTGAGTATAGAATTGCTGGAATACGTGGCACTACTATGCTGAACTTTTGGAGGAAAAGCCAATGAAAATATTTAGACAAACGGATGCAGCACTGTGTGCACTCACTCATCTATGCCAAGACATTTTGTCAACTGACTTTTGTGGCCAGGACAAAAAGAAAAGGGATTCATCAGAATGTGGCCATTGTTGTGAAATATAATTCATAGCACATACAAGTAAAATTTTCTTGAAGATAGTTTTAAAATGGTTGCAGCAGTATAGAAACAGGAAACCAGGAGAAATTGTAACCTAATCCAGAAGAGGATGTCGAATGAGGGATATCATTGCAGATAAAAGTTGGATATTGGTCGAAAGCAGGGACTATCAGAGAGACGTTTCATTGGATATGCAAAGACATTCAACTCTGTGGGTCATACAAAGTGTAGACATTGTTGTTAAGAATGTGAATGCCACAACATTTAATTGTTCTCATGCAGAATCTAAACATAGAATAAGAGGCAATCGTTCAAACAGAACAAGGGGACACTAAACACAGAAACAAGACAAACCAAAAAACCCCACTGTCATCATCAATTCTAACTCATAGTACCCTTATAGGTTAGGTAGAACTGGACTTGTGGGTTTCCTAGACTGTAACTCTTTATGGGTATAGAAAGTCTTATATTTCTCCTACAGAGCTTTAGAGCTACTGCCTTTGCGGTTTGCAGCATCGGGAAAGGTCTATGTCAGAGTTGTATCCTTTCAATGTACTTTTTCAATCTGTATTCTGAGAAAGTATAGCAGGAGACTGGACTGTATGAGGCAGAGAGTGGCATTAGGATCAGAGGAAGACTCATTATGAGCATGTGAATACCGATGACATAAGCTTCCTTGATGAAAATGAGAACACAAAGCCCTTACTTGTGAAAGTCCGACTATACATATTAATATGTGTTGCACCTCAACACACAGAATAACAAAAATACTTACAATCACACAAAAGAACAGCATCATCATTGAAATATTTAAAATTTTCATTTTCACTTGGCTCCACAAATGGAAGCAACAGTCTGGAAAGAGAGCAATAGCTTGCATCGTGCAAAAGGTCTTCTCAAAGTGTTAAAAACAAAGAAGTCAGTTTGCCTGGTACTTTTGATCATCTTATATGTAAGTGAAATCTGACCAGTGAATAAGAAAGAAAATAAGTGTGCCTTTTAATTGGGGAAGACAAAGACTAATGGATATAACTTGGACTGCCAGAGTGATCAAATTTTTCTTTGGAAAAAGTATAGATAGTATGATCTATAGAAGCCCGAATGGCATTCAAACATCTCATGCACTCTGGGCATGTTATCAAGAGGGGCCTATCCCTAGAGAAGGCCACCCAATTTTGTCGAGGATCAGAAAGAGTAGGGAGACCTTCAACAGTTTGTGTGGCTGCAATAATAGGCTTACAGGTTTGTGAGCATGATGCAAGATTGGGCAGTAATTTGTTCTGTTTACCATAGAGACAGCACCTCTCAATAACATCACAGGATCTCTGATTCCTAATCAACAAGATAGCATTAGATATTCACTAATAAAGAACTTGGTGGCCCTGGATGAACCTCTCAGGTACTAACCAAAATGTCAGAGATTTAACCCCACCCACAACTCAGCATAAGGAAGATGTGACAGCTTGCTTCTGTACAGGGTAGCCTGGCAAGCTCCGTGGACAATTCTCCTTAGTTCTCTAGGACCCCTATGAATTGGAACTGAATTGATGGCATTAGGGGTTAATGGCCACAGTGGTTG
>NW_022111368.1:384429-386066 GCF_000313985.2 Echinops telfairi
TGAATGCTGTATTTTCCCAAGATGCCTATGCCCATACCAAATACACACTGTACATATTCTTTTTCAGCAAAAGAGTGGGCATTTCCCACTGAAATGTTGAGGTCTGTGCTGACTTCTTTTGAAACTCAGTTTCATCCGATTGGAATGGATTCTATATAACAGCGAAGGCTAGGTCATAAAAAGCAGTGTGCCTGCGACCTGGCTCTCTCTCACCACATGCACATTTAAAGAGCCACTCTTCCACGTAAAAAGTCCAGCTAAATTGAAATTTGATTTCTATAATACCCCATAGTATAAAAGGGCAGAAAAAGAAAACACTGTCACTTTGGCTTGGGCATGTAGGGAAACTTTAAAGAAGTGAGCATATTGAGGCTGTCAGGCAACTAAACTGCTCACAATTAGACAGCAGTTTTTTTCTATAAAAGGAATATGAGTGGATACCTGTATGTGTGATCCATATCTCTCTTTATATCAATTTGTATCTATACAGTATGGGGAGCATTTCTTCTCAAGGTCACATGGGCATTTTTTGGGGTGGGTGTTGGGGAGTAGTGGTTAGGAGAAACATGTTAATAAAATAAAATACAATTTCCATTGTTACCTTTTACTTTAAGAACACAAATATTACTTACTGTCTTTCTACTCTAACTTCTCTTCTAAATCTTGCTTGCCCACAGTAATCACCTCTGTTAGTCTACGTAGTTTCATTTGAGCTATGAACCAAAACTTCATTCCTGAAATGTCTTTGTCCTTAGTAGCCATATTCTTCCTAGACCAGGGAAGCTGCACTTCAGGTCTGTTGACAAAGATGCACTCATAAAATATACCCAAATCTTACACATGTTCTTGCACATTATACAAACCTGCTCCTGTTGGCAGGATCCGGTACAACTAACAAAATAGTGACTCCTCTTGTTGATGACTAATCACTAGCACCAGATTCCCAAAGGGTTCAGGTAAACACCATAATGATAGTTCAATAAAACTTGCTCTATTTCTCAAATAGATTTTTATACCTTGATTGGGAGTCCAGAGTTTCTAACCCTGCAGAATTCATAGCTATGGATATAGGAAGGACGGTTTCTCATAGGAGGTGATTGAGTGATTGCAATTGAAACAACTTATGCTTAGTTCTTAGATCTATATATCTTTAGTGAGGATACAGAAATATAGAGGGATATGTTAATTTAATGCATCTGAAATAATGGCACCATTCTCACAGGGTACTGCCTTTGAGTAGATTTTGTGGCTGGATATTTAGCAAGTAATTCCACTATTTCAAAAGACTCTGTAACATAAGCTGCTTGTGGATGATGCAAAAGGTCATTCACACACAAGTTCTCCACCACCTCTTCTTCTCTGTAATGTGGATTATTTAGTCAGACGTTATGCGGTGTATAATTTAAGTCCTGTCAATCATGTTTTTCTAAATGTTTCAGATAGTGGTATTGACTGAGGTCTTCTGAGAAGGAAAAGTGAATTCACATCCGGAAACCATGGTATCAGCTCCTCTTTTATCCCACCCTCACCACCCACCCCTCCTCATGGACCCTTGATAAATTATATATTATTTCATATTTTATACTGACCACTCTCTCTCTTCCCCCATGTTTCTGTGGTTTGTCCCACTCTGAGGT
>NW_022111368.1:388127-394712 GCF_000313985.2 Echinops telfairi
TATACATGAGTTTCTGTGGATTTGTTTCTCTAAAGTACCCAGGCTAACACAGAGGCCAAGGGGCCACATACTTGAGAACTATACAGAGAGGCTTTGCCGCGGATTGAGCAAAAGTATGGCTGTGGAGCAAGGACTATGTCCCTAAGGATTTTGTATCCTGGTTTGTGCTAACCTGTTAATCCCCTAACACGCCATAGAATTGTATTGTTAGTTCTGTATGGCCATCGCAAAGAATTATCAAACACAGCAGCCATGGGATAAATGGTCTGGTGTCAGAAAAAAGACAGATGGATGGTAGAAGCATGTGTGGTAATAATTTCTTTTGTAAGAATTAATACCAGTTGAGTTTCAAGGGGTTGGAGATTGAAGATATCCCCAAATGTCCAACTCTTTCAATATACAGTACTACTATGTGACATTCCCCCTCCCAACCCAATCCCTCAGTTCTCTGGGTTCTACCATTCAACAAAATCCCACAGAAACTCATGAAACGCTGAGGAGTGGTTTGTGTGGTGGTGTGTGCTGTTCTGTCCAAAATCCTAGGGTCAGGCAAGGTCAAGCCAAATCCAGGGCCTTGAGGCAGAGCCATGCCTAGTGCAAGGTCTGCAGCCAGAAGTAAAAAAATGTCCCAAAGCCACAGCAGGTCCTTTTGCTTCTATCAAAGCTCAACCAGGAAAATAGAGGCCTGGCTTTCTAGATTAGGTGACGAATGTGTGGAATTGTATGGCAGCACCATTGTATAGCCAAGGAAAACAAAGAGTGGGCCTGTTTCACACCCGATTCTAAGTTGGAATCATAAAGATATCATCCAGGAAAAAAAGGGTGTGGCCCGAATCTCCCTCTCTACTAACATCAAGTCTTAATCCCACCATGTTCTTGTTTGTTAGTAGATCATGCCTCCAAAATAGAACTGCAGCCACAGGTGTATGAAGTCCAGAACTATAGTATCACATAAGTAATTATGGCTCAAAGGACCACATTAATCGACAATGACTCAGTGATCTGCCAAATATCGCTTCTAAGGTTGCAGTTTTCATCCCTCTTTACCACAGAGGAAAAACCACATCTGGCATTTCCCTTAGGGTCTAAAAGGCCTAGAAACATCTAGAAATACTGCTTCAGATAAACACCAGATAAAATGGAAAGCTGCCAACTTTGGCAAGGCTTAGGTAAGTAAAGGACTCTGTGACCTCCTGCTTGGTTCTAACGCTGGAGACTTACCATGATGATGAGAAAAACAGAAACAGCAAGGAATTTGGACAAACCTAAGTAGGAAAACCCAATGTAGAGGCCCTGTAGCAAAGTACCCCCAACTATTCACACAGGAGAAATAGCAAATAGCCCATGCTATTTTCAGGAGAAAACTGCATGCCTTTTAAAAATATTGGGGGGAAATGCTGAGGGGTGGATATAAAAACAGAACGCTTAGCCATGGAATCCAAGTGATTATATATCAAAAATGCCCATGCTGAAATAGATACTGTGAGACCTTCAAATCATAAAGGAGGGTACACAGCAAAAATCCATCATGGAATTAGTACTTTCAGAATTATACAGAAAAAGATGGTATATGGAAACTACATAAGCTGCAGGTCCCATCTTCCATTTCATGCACCAAGTTTACACTAGCAACTTACCTTTAGTGAAACTCTATGTTCATATGAGATATCTCCTATGACCTATTGAAAGAAGACGAAGAGTCTCAATGTCAACTTATCCATAGGTTTCCTTGTGATGTTGTTCAAGCAGAAAAATTAAAAATGGAAGGCAATTTTATTATAGCTTCACTGTTGGGTAGACATTGAAGAAGTAATAAGAAATTTTCCAGTGAGGAAAGTTTGGGGCAGTGCACTTGATAATTAACTTTGTATATAATAAGTAGATATCTAAAGTTTGGAAATATATTAATTTGGGGTATTGGGCTACAGCTTGCATGCTTGCTCAGCATCTATGGAGGTGAGAAAAGAGCAAGGAAGCCATATCTGATCTCTTTAGTAAACAGGGAGAAAAATCCAACCCCATACTCTCTAGGGCCAAGAGCCACAAGGCAAAGGTCAGACATGTTTCCTTACGGTCAATTAATCTGACCCCAGTTTCTATATGAATTTGATGTTTTCTTTCACGTTTTCTTCATTTTATCTGGAGTGTGTCCGGTCAAGTCTTTGAATAAACCATTCAGTAATAATAGCTAGGTACCATCCATTTCTTCTAATATCAGGAAATGAAGGTAGTAGTTTTCTGCGGTTCATTTTCTTCTCAATTACCTGGTCCTTTTCTTCCTTTACTGCTATAGGCAACCATTGGCCAATTGTTTTATGGCTCCTTGCATGCTTTTAAGAAGCCAAGTATTCTTTATTGAACTAGAAGGTAGAATGGAGACTGAAAACCTAAGGCTAATTGACTTGTTTGACCCATGAAGCTGTGACCCTAAACCTTCAAACTAAAGAGACTAACTCCATGAAGTATTTAGCCATACTTAAGTCTCACTAAGTGCAGCTTCCCCTCTTTTTTTATTCCCCCTTTTTACCGATAGTTAAAAAGTAATCTAAAGCATTTTATGTGCCATTTTTCATTTTTCTACCCCCTTTTCCCTTTCTAGTGTACTGTTTAATAATAGCAGCTGTACTTTTCTTGCTGTGTAACTGTTGCTTTCAGTCACTGCCAGCTTTTTAATCACTGCAAACAAAAAGTCATTATATCCCAATGAGTGATACTCCTCTACCCCCACCCCTGGTAACCAATAGTAACTATTGGACTTTGTATAATTACTTCTTGTCATTTCATATTAGTAAAATTAAAACTATGCAATACTTTTTCTATTCCACTCAACATAATAGCTTTGAGGTTCATCCACATTGTAATATGCATCCAAACTTCATGTTTCTTTAAAGCATCATAATATTCGACTGATTGTACATACCTCGTTTGGTTGATCCACCTATTCATTGATGGTCACTTGGGTTGTTTCCACCTTTTGCCATTGTCACTAGTGTGCAGTGTACATTGATGCAATTGACATCATATACATGCTTGTTCATATCATTAGTTTTAGTTCCCCAGGGTACTAATCTCAGAATGGGACTTCTGGGTCATGTGGTAATTCTGTTTTTAATTTCTTGAAGAATTATTATTTTGTTTTACAGAAAGCAGTAATTTTTTTTAATCTACTACTCTGGGTAGGGATTTGTACAGCAATTGTAGTAGCTATTTGGGCACCCAATTAGAAGTATATTTTTAATATATCAATATATACAATTTTGCAATTAGAAATAGCAACCAAAGTATAAAAATAAGGAAATAAATGGATTACCAAGTGATTTTCCCCAAATGGTGGAAATAATAAAGTTTCTAATAAGTTATGTATACAAGACTAAGGCTAGTCCAAGAGATTAACCATGGAGTGTCTAACATTTGTGGAAGGCAAGAAGACAGGAAGCTGTCAACCACTTGGAGAAAATGGAAAGACTTCAAGAGACAGAACAGTTTAAGACAATGAAGGACTTGTATGGCTGTCACTTAGAAAATTGGAAGGAAATAGTTTTATTAAAGAGATTATTAGCATTCCATGAACTATTCTGGTGGTGGGGAATTTTCATCTGATAAAAATGTTTTAAACTCAAAATTACCAATAATAATAACAAATTAGTACTCCACAAGGAGTCAGGGGAATGAGTGTGTGTATGTGTGGAGGAGTATAAGAGAAAGAGAGAGGGATAAGGAGAGGGAGAGGAAGAGAGAGAGGGAGAGAGAGAGAGATTAGCTGTGTTGGGGAGTATGAGTGCATGAGTGTGCATATACATGAGGAGTTATGGGGAAGCACCGTAGGTGGGAGTCTGATGAGACATATATTCCCTACACGTGGGAAATGCCAGATATAAAAGTGATGAACTGTCGTAGAATCTGTACAGAGAGAAATCCAAGCTCAGAGAGAAATCCTGTGTGTCTAAAGTTCAGGGAAACAGTGGTTGATGAGAAAGATACTTGAAGCTAGATTGCACAGTTCCCAAGATGTCAAACTAAGAAAGACAGTTAATATTATTATTGTACCCCCCAAAATATTTAGCAACTCTAAGGTATTTTTCATATACTATTGTTTCTTGTAACAGCTAGCCATTACTAGTAATTACTACATGAATAAATGTATAAGTGAATATTTTCAGATTAAGCACTATTAAAATTTCATGGTATGTCTAAGAAAAAGTCAATAAAATATATTGTTTTTATTATATAAAGAACATGGCATTTTCCCTGTGCACTGATAGTAAAGATTTTTTAAAAATAGGACTAACTTAAATTTAATTATCACTTATCAAACTTTTGAATTTAAATTATATATTATATTCAACCATTAAAAATTAACAAAACATGTTTTCTAGTCAAGCAGTAAACATTGATTTCATAATGTCAACTTTTTTATGTCTGGGAAATTATATTCAAAATCACTAATAAAAAGTATAGAGAGGACATGGTGGTATGTTCCCTAGACCTTGTTTGCTGAAAGAACTAATTTAGAGACAGAATGCACCCATAATATAAACAAACAAGGGCCCACCACCAACAACAACAACAAAAAGAGTGTTGTCACACAATGTGAATGTCTTCACTAAATTAGAAGAGTACAGTATATTAGATGCCCTAAAGTTCAGTTCAACTCAAAATACAGTTAACCTCCATACAAGTCTAAGTAGGTTAAACCAAATGTTGAAAATTTGCAGTTGAAAAAAGTATTAATACTTTTTTTTACCAAGAATATAATTTGATTCAACGTCAACCCTGTTTCAGAAGTATCCAAGAAGTTGATGTGAGATTTGAACTGTTTCTTAATAGCTGGAAAGAAGAAAATAATATTAGACATGGCAGATTATGTTGCGTCTCCCTTTGAAACATGAATTTCTGACTTTGGCTGATTGAAGTGTTCCGTCCTTCAGTACAGCTCCAAGAGATGAAGATCAATAATCCTCAGTCAATCAAAACAGTGTCAACCTTATTGCCAGTAATTAGCTCAGGAAGATTCAAGTGAACCTATTCTGGTAATCAGACTAGGAGAGGCAGACTACTTACTACCTCTTCAGGAAAAGACCCACATACACCTAGTTAAAAAAAAAAGGAAAATGCAAGAAGGTGCACTCTTACTTATTTCTGTGTTGATTGAACTGTGGAGCTATCTCCAACAACAACAATCAAACAGATTTGAAATACAAGTCATCTCCTGATTATGAACTAGAATCATTCCTAAATATATCTTTAAGTCAAATTAGTAAAGTAGGAACAGTTAGGTATGGATCATATAGAATGTCAGTGAGTCAAATGCTTGTCTTAGTAGGTAGTGTAACTTTCTAAGCATCACAAAATTAAAGAAGCAGTGCTAGATACATAAAAACATCTTTAACATAGAAATACAGCAGTGCTACTAATAATGGTAATTTAATGTGACCCTGTTTGTTATTTCAAGCAATGCATGTGCCTCAAAATGTTAATGTAATAGGCTTCACAAGGGTTGGTTCATAACTACAGGTTGCAATTAATTTGAATAGACATCTATAAGAAGGGGCCTTTGTGCACCTCTTTGTCATTGGTTTAGAAGTCTATGGGTGGTGACTTCATAGCACTGGGCAATTAGCCAAAAGGTTGGCAGTAAGAAACCATGCAAAGGCTCCTCCCAGACAGCACAGTACTCAGAAACACACAATTAGAGAGCAGTGATTTGCTTTTATTTTGTTCAAAAAATAGCCTTAAATATCCTGTCTTCATATAAGAGTGTTGCAGAATAGAGAGGCTGTGTTTTTAATGATATTGTGGAGACTCTGACTGAAGCACCCGAGCCATTCCGTCCCACCCTGTATCTGTTATGTAAGCTAATAAAGCCTACAATGAAAGTCAAACAATTCATTCTGTTATGTTAACCCAAATGCTCCCCATGGCTAAAGAATTAATAGTGATTGAATTGTAAGAGATTTTAGGAATATTTAACCTTCAATCTGGGACTGAAGAAGCTACAATATATGTAAGCAAGAGGGGGGGCGGATTGCAAGAAGCTGAAAGGAAGAGACTTGCATACCAAAGAATTAGCAAGGAAATAAATAACCTTGATTTCTCACACACTGCTCTATAAGCATTTTGGCATTTACTAGATGGTGTATGGAAATGCTTACTGAGCACAGATGTTATCTTTTTGCTTCCTTCACAACCTGAGAATACACCATGTAAAATAATCATATTGTCATTTAAGATGCAATTTTAGCACATTCTTTACTGAATAGCATCTATGCGTATGGATAAATACTGAAAGGATATCGTTTCATTTAAATAAAATTATTATTTTTAAGTGTGCATCATTTCACTGGGTTGCTTCTCTCTCACTCACGCTCCTCCCCAGAAACCCCCGGATTTTCACGGAATGTTTATTCATTTCCAGAACAAGTCTACTTTGGAAATGAGGCACCGTTTATGAAGCTTGGGGGTGGAGGGAAGTGTCCCCCTGCACTGAATATGGTCACACCACACTGTTTCTTTTATGACCAATGGGGACAATCTCTACTCTCAAATAGAATAAGGACAGAAACATCCAAATAGTGTCTATAATAT
>NW_022111368.1:396455-398097 GCF_000313985.2 Echinops telfairi
TTTTCCTGATCCATCCAGATGGAATCCTGGATCATGGCCCCACAGGGTCAAGTGAATAGGTGACCAGGTCACAGATAGGCTAGTTAATCACCAAAAAATTACCAAATTTTCTGACCTATGCCAATTTCAACATGACTAGAATGTTAAGTAGGATTTAGTTTATCTAATCCATTAAACCACCCTCTCAACATTTGCAGGAAAGCTCAAAAGGAGAAAAACAGGAGAGATTTCTTTTTAATCCTTTATTTAGAAACTGATCTTTCAAACCTTCTGGAGGGTGATCTCAAGGGAGGCATCTGCCTTCTTTCTGGGATTATCTGTCTCTTATGTTTAATGTATTTTATTTCAGTAACCATCAGGTCAATTCATCTCATCATCTAGGATTGCTTTACAGGCTCATACATATCATTATATATAATCACACCTCCCAATTGATGGCTTACTTTGTCTAGAGCCACAGTTCAGAAAAAAAAAAGAAAAAAAAAACCCTGTCTTTTGCCTACTTCTAGAGTTGACTTTTATTTCATGGATGACAGTAAAAAACAAACCAGTAATATAAGATATATTCAATCTTCTCATAGTTCACATTTGAATTCCCTTTATTTTGCTTTAGATACTGCTTATAGGAAGGTGAGTGATGAAAGAAATGATGAACGGGCAGAGCAAGACAGAGTGGCAACAGAAAGAAGTGGACTGAAGAGAAAATAACCACTAGAGTCAGTCCTGAAGGGCGTGGGTGAAGTGGAGGAGGAGGTGTGTAAAGAAAGTGCAAGGGAAAGATGTGTCATTGAAGCCTGTCCCTAATATTCAAAGTGTCTGAGTTAAGAATGCTAAGAGAGATCTACAATATACCATATGTTAGTTTTTCCTTAAGTGATAAGTGATGCCAATTCACTGTAAATTAAATTATGTGCAACCCTCCATGCTTGATGAAATTGTTTTGTTAAAATTACATTTTGGAAGTATTATTTTAGAAGTAATAATAATATTTCAACGTTAAAATAACTTAAAAATTAAAATTCTATAATTATAGTATTCAAAGGTCATTTAGCTGTCAAAATAATGAATTAAGAACAGCTTAATTATAAGGTTAGGCCAATTGTAGCCCAGTGTATTTTAAGTCACATAAATCCCACCTGAGTCAGAGGAGAACTGCACACCCTAGGGTTTTCAATGACTGCCGTTTTAGACGTTTATTAAAAGGCCTTTCTTCTGAGAGTGCTCGTTGTAGACTTGAAGTTTCAATTTTCTACTTGGCCTCCCTGTGTTTTAACTTTTTGAATCATCCAAGAGCTTGATTGTAATATTGAGTAATATAATTTTTTTCTTTCTCTTTAGGCAGGACATTTGATTGATCGAGTGGTTGGTAGTGGTAGCTGGACACTATTGTAATGCCTCTGGTCTCCAGGTAGTGAAGGCTGTGGCCTTTATAACCCATTAGTTCTTGGGACTGTTTTCTTGTATCTTTGAGTAGCCTCACTATCTTTTGCGCTGAATAAGAAACCATCAGATATTTGCATCTTTGATGACAGCTCACCAGCTTTCAAGACTCTAGTAACTATGTACTGAAGTAGGATATTGAACATGGCCTTTGTGGACTGTGCGGTGCCAATTGTTCTCAGAGACTGTGATCCTAAGACTC
>NW_022111368.1:399284-408124 GCF_000313985.2 Echinops telfairi
GGAATTGTTGAATTATTCAAGGATTTATTTTTACTTGAAATCGCACAACACTTAAGGATGCAAAAGTCAAGGAAACAGAGGACATACTGATTTTGACTGGAAAATATCTCTTTGGGGTGATTACGTCAAATATATCATTTGGAGAACGAAAGTGCTCCTCACCTAACCTATCATGCTTCCAATCACTTCATATGCACATGAAAGCTGAATACAGACAAGAGAACATGAAGACAAATTGATATCTCTAATTGATGGTGTTGGCAAAGAATATTGAACATACCATGATCTACCAAAGGAACAAGTGCATCAGTCTTGAACAGAGTTCATTCAGAATTAACTTTGAAGCAAGGACATATTGTCTAGAAAAGAACTTAGGACAGTTCCTGGGGAAGAACATCAGGTTTTGTAAAGCAGAATATAAGACACACACACAGATAATTCACTGAGAAGTAAGGCACAGTGGCTGCAATCATTAGCTCAAACATAGCATCTATTGTGACCATTGTACATGATTGAATAGTGTTTAGTTCTTTTGTACATATAGTACTTTTGGGTTAAAGCCATCTTGATCACATCTAGTAATGCCAACAAACATCTTTCTAGTTGTCTTAGTAATCTAATGCTGCTATAACAGAAATACTATGAGTGCACAGCTTTAACAAACAAATATTTGTTCTCTCACACAAGACAAAGCTGAGCCCAAGTTCAGCAGACAGCTTTCTCTTTGTGTGGATTCTAGGGAGAGGTCCTTGCCTCCTTTCCGCAGAGATCTCTGCACAACTCAAAGGAAGCACTCTACCCCTGGCTTCTATTTCTTTGTGGTAGAATGCCTCTCTCATCTCTGCTGGCTTCTCTTTCCATTCATCTCTTAAAACATAAAAGATGCTGTGGGTTACACCTCAGGGAATCTCCTATTACATTAAATCAGCACTGCGAAGAAATTGTGTCGTACCCCAGTCTTAATCATTGTATTGGTTTAGCACATAATAGGGAAAATTGCATAAATGCCACAATGCATCACTATGTAACTGCCAAACCACTGAGAACCATGGTCCAAATTCTAAGCTTCACACTGGTACTCTTTGCGGTCAGCCAAAATTCATATGCCATCAGCAGTGAGGTCAGACATGTCACTCCACATCTTCTGGAGTTGAAATTTCTGGCAGTTCTCTGCTATATTGTAGCACCACCTTCCTTTTTTTTTTTCAATTCTCTTCAGCAAACTTTACTTGCATATAATATTAATGCTATTCTTTAGCTCTTTTCTTTGGAATGGGCTTAAATATAGCTGTCTTCCAGTTGTTTGACAAAGTAGATGTCTTTCAATTCTTTTTGTTGTTGTTGTTGCATAGACTAGTGAGATTTTCCTGCATTGCCTCTTTGCTGCACTCTCTTTGCTGAAATATCTCAATTGTTATTCTGACAATACATGAAGCCTTGGTTTTTGTTCATATCTCAGTGCAGTTTGGGCATCTTCCGTCCTTACCATACGTTTTTTATCACTTCCTGAAAGCTTGCAAATAAACCAACTATTTTTGTAGTGGGGTTCTGTGTATTACACTTACATGCCTAATACTATTTTCAAAATTTGGGATAAAAAATAATGGAGTCATTCTATACTATTCTCTTGATCTTAAAACTTTTAACAATAAATTTCAATTCAACTATAGTGAAATATATGCTAATTTTAAGCACTCATTGCCGTTTCTCTTGTTTAAACCTTGGCCAAAGATATCATCAAATTTACCTAAAAGTATTGCAAAATATGTCTAATTTTCTATTAGTCTATGCTGTCTAATGTCATTAATTGTGCATTCAAATGTCAGAGAGGTATTTTTATAGCATTAATCATTTATCACTCCCTTGCTTATATTCCTACAATAGCTTCCAAATATCAGTAAATGGAAAATATAAATCACCCTCCAGCAATTATAAAGTCCTAGGACTTATAAACAAACACATACAATGACTCCAACTGCAGGAGGAAAGCCAAATCAGTGAGCCTGTAAGCATCTCAGCACTGGCAGGGGTCTCCACAGGGCTGCTCCTGCATCCAGGGCTGCATCAGGGGAGGTCCATGTGGTTTCTCCTCAGGGATGTCTTGCAGGAAGTGAGCCTTGCCAGCTGAAGCAGGGAACTGACTAAGGCAGCTGCACCCTGGTCTGACCATCACAAAGCAAGAGACTGGAGAACTGGAAAGGTGAGGCTCACCGAGCCATTTATCCCTCCGCCCTTCAATTAACCTCACATGTGTTTATATCATAGGCCCTATGACTTGGTTTAGGATGATAAATTCAAGGCCAGAAATTCAAACCTACCAGCCACTATCCTGAAGAAAGAGATAAGTTTGGCTTCACCTATCAAGACTTAGAGTGTTTTAGCTCAGTATACTATTGCTATCAGTTGGACTTGACTTGATAGCAGTGTGTTGGTTGACATGTAACATTAAAGGAGCCCTGGTCATGCAGTGGGCTAAGATAGAAGATCTAACCCAAAGGTTGACGAATCAAACTCCCCAGATAATTGTTTTCCTCTGTGAGAAAAAGAAGAGGCATTCTGCTTCTGTAAGGTTTTACAAGTTCAGAAAACCTATGGAGCAGTTCTATGCTGCCCTAGAGGGTCAATATGAATCACTACTGAATTGATAGCAGTGGGTTTGATTTTGGTTTAAATATGACAGGTAGCATTATTACTTCTCTATATGATTATAAGTAAAGAAAACAACCCTACTATAATGTATTTATGTGATTGCAACACACGGATATCAGTATTGAGGTAACTTAGATATATTTACTTTTTCATTTTTTCATATAATCAAAACTAGAAAAGGAGGAAAGGCTGAGTGACAGCTGGAACCATGGAACCAAATATGATAATCTTAGACTTCCATTATTCCTCATCATTTTCAATCTAGTACCAAATTGCTTATAGTTAAAAAGAAAATTCTATCATTCCACTCCATCCTAAGTCCTAGCCTCCAGATATGTTCACACTTAACAACTGTGATTGTTTGTTTATTAATAAATATCTTGTATGTGTTTATAAATAAATGTGTACATTATTATTATTATTATTTAATAAATAATTTCATTGGGGGCTCTTACAGCTCGTATAACAATCCATACATTCATTGTGTCAAGCACATTTGTACACATGTTGCCATCATCCTTTTCAAAATATTTTCTGACTACTTGAGCCTTTGGTATCTGGAACTGACATCTTTATGATTAGGGCATTAGATTGCATAAAGCAAGTTATCTGTTCTATATAATTGGCTATGAAAAACAGTAGAGATAAATTGGAAAAGTATAATTTAAACCTAACTATTCATTTAGCAAATGAATATGTATTAAAACAAATATATATACACAAGCTATATTTTCATTGTGTTATAAGTAAAGATAATTTGGATTGGTAAACTATCAGCACTCTTCATAGGTTGAATATAATTGGGGTCTTTAAAATTTTATGGAGAATGAGTATTATGAAAAAACTTTTGTACATTAATTTTAAAAAATACACTCAGGTAAACTCATATTGATTTATTATATGTCTGAGCAGGCTCTAGTTTTAGTCACTAAGAAGGATGAAATGCCAGTGTGAAAAGATTTTGGCAAAAATTTAAGCAAGAATAAACATTAAACTCACCATAACACTTGGATGGAAAAATGGTGAAGCCGTTGATGCTTTAAGAAGAGTTTCTGAGGAGAATACCCAAAGGTAATGAGCAGTTTACAAATGCTAACGCACTTAGGAAAGAATGGAGCAATGTTGAAGATGAAGGCAGCACGCGCTTCCTCAGTTATTTAGGGATGACCTAAATGGCTGTCATACTTGTGTACAAAAGTATCTTAATGTTGCAGGAGATTAGGTTGAGAAATAAAGTTTATATTTTTAATTTTCATCTTCTAATTTTATTTTCCATGAACTTTTAGAGCACAGGGAGGTAGAGTTGTATGGACTTTCACAGGTACATCCAAACACCTCCTGGGAATGAGTTACTCTGTTGCCCAGGATATTAGTTGTGGAGGAATTCTGGTAAATAGACACAATATATTCATATCCATAATGCTCTGGTTCCCAGTTTGATGAGTACCATTTGAAGCCTGAAAAGCTTAAGAATGGCCATCTAAGACACAGCTGTTGATTTCCTGGTAAAGTCTTAAAGAAACAATTAGTCCATAGGGCTAGGGCTCACATGAAATAGAGCTTCCTCTAGCATGAGGTCATAAAATCTAGATGGTGCCCAAGTACCACAACTGAGTGCTTTGTTCAGGGGCACAATATGAGATCCTAGTAAGAATAGGAACAAAATGTAACATAGAACCCAAGTTAATTAAAAAAAAAAAGAGGAGGGGAAGAAAATCACAGACCCGATAGACTAGAGGAGCCTCCAGCCCTATCACTCTGTCACCCTTTTAGTCCAGAAATATTTCACTCCTACAGTACACCTTTTGGATAGTTAATTGATTTGTCAATCAAATAAACAATAGTACCCAAGAAAAATATGTCCCATAAGCCAAGCAATTATATGAGACCAAATAATTAAAGATGTGAAGGCAAAGAGGAGCAAGGGGACTGAAGAGCTAGAAACTGCATAACAAGGTGGATGTGTTAGGCTGCGTTGACTAGAGAAACAAATTCTTTGACATTCATATATGTGTAACAGAGAGATTTATGTCAAACAGCAATTGTACATTGAGAAAACACCCACCCAAATCCAGATCAAGTCCATACGTCCAATATTAGCCTATCAGTCGATACTAGACATGAATCTCTATTCAGAATCACACAGCACACGAAATGATGCAAAATGCAGGAAGATCACAGGAGAGTGGATGCAAAGTTTTGTGGATCCAGGGGCAATGGACGCATCTCCAGGGCTCTGGCTGCTTTCAGCGTGGATCGAAGTGGCTCATCAATAGGAAGGTGAAGCAGAAAGAGAGGGAGTTTCCAAAATCCTCATAAGAAGGACATGCCCACAAGGAGGTATCATCAGCCTGTGTCCTGATTGACAGGTTAAACTCCACGCCTTCAATATTTTTTTTAATTAAAAGATCATTTTATTGGGGGCTCTTACAGCACTTATAATAATTCATACATCAATTGCATCAAGCATATTTGTAATATGCTGCCATCATTATTTTCTAAACATTTACTTACCCTTTACCCTTAAGACTCTCTAGTTGACATTAGATTATGTAACTACCACAGTGGATATAGGGAGAATAGTGGCATGTGACAGTAGCAATCAGGGAAGCAAACAATCTACGTATGAATTGTTGAATGAAAAATTTGCTGTGTAAATTTTCAACTAAAACAATAAAATTTTCAAAAGGGTATACAATAAGGATTCCATACCCAAACCAAACATATTGCTATTGAATCTATTCTGACACCTAGCAAATTTATAGGATACAGTAGAATTGTCCCAGCATATTTCCAACAGTTTACATCTTTATGGGAGTAGACCACCTCATCTTTTCCCTTAAATACTCTGGTGGTTTTCAAATTGCTGAGCTTGTGTCTAGCAGTTCAACTCTTAGCCTACTACTGTATCCGAGCTCCTTATCATAAGTATCACTCTATGTGTAACATAACAATTCGAAAACAGCATAACAAAGTAATAATTCATCAAAGTCAAATTCATTGTCAGAGAATTATAAATTTAAAAAGTGAAAAAAAAGTTTTCAAATAATTATAAGGTAGCAAAGAAATAAAATAAAATTACATGTTTGTCCTAGAGCCATGGTATGCTATGAGGTTGGCTGCTACCTACTGTTGGTACATTCCCTCTGGTCCTTGGGAGAAAAATGAGTTTCTGCTCCTATCAGGATTTCTAGGCTCAGAAAGCCACAGGGCCAGCAGTTCTATTCTGTCCTGGAGGGTCACTATGAGTCGGAATCCACTCCAGGGCAGTGCTTTTTTTTTTTTTTTAAACTTGGGAAACAAATTGAAACTATGAAGCATAGACAGAACAATTTGGAATTATCTATTTAATATTTTTTTCTGAATATCTCTAGCAAGATATGGAATTTAGTGAATTAATTAATATATTACATGTGTTTTCATTTTCAGGAAGCAAGGGCTCTAATACTCCTCTTGTATTCACTGAAAAAAGGCAAAATATTCTTTGCAAATGTCCTTTGTCATCCCTGGGTGCCAATCTGTTTGAAAAAATTAATTTCTTTCAGTTCTCTCTTCGTTCTCTGTCACAAAATTCTTCAAAGTACAATGACTTTCTCTAAGTATACCTTTATAAATATATAAGTACCTCTTGAATCTTTTTCTTTTACTTCATTCTAATACAATGATCATCTTCTGAAATAGCTTAATTATTTATACCTAGCTCACACATATCCATCATTTTCTATTCTTTCTACTGCAGCCAGGGTGACATTTTCAACCGTAAGACAATGTTAGATTAAATAATCAAAAGCACAACTCCGACTTCTAGGGCAGGTTGCTTGAGAGAAAGGGGCAGTGTGTGGAGTGATGAAATTATCCTAGTCTGGTTCTGTTAACCTCACCTAACACCACTGTGTTTGTAAAGGTTTTCCACTTGCCATACATTAAACCCTATACCTGGGTGTGTGGCCCTCTCTCATTCTTTACTTTGTTAGCACCTCCTCACCATTCAGATATCTTTCTCTGATATGTTGACTGAGGTAGTTAGTTTATTGTGCAAACTGGCCAATGAACACATGTGGGGTTAATTGAAGGGCACAGAGAGACAAATGGCTCGGTGAGCTTCACCTTTCGAGTACTCTAGTCTCTGGCTTTGTGATGGTCGGACCAGGTGCAGCTGCCTTAGCCAATTCCTTGCTTCAGCTGGCAAGGCTCACTTCCTGCAATGCATCTCTGAGGAGGAGCCACATGGATCTACCCTGATGCAGCCCTGGGTGCTGGAGCAGCCATGTGGGGACCCCTGCCAGCGCTGAGATGCTTACATGTTCACTGACTCAGCTTTCCTCCTACAGTCGGCATCATAGTGTGTGTTTTGTGAGATGGAGGAGGACTTTGTGCATTGGTGTCGGACATATAGGCTAATGTTGGACTTGTGGGCGTGGGTAGCACTGGGTTTTCTTGCTGTACACTTAACCTTTATATAAAACTCTCTCTTATACATGAGTTTCTGTGGATTTGTTCCTCTAAAGTACCCAGACTAATACAGTGACTAAAGTGAATCCCCTGATCGTGAGCTCATGCAAAGTTTCATACGTTTCTCCATTCATCATCTTTTCATTTAATATCCGTCTTTGTGATGATTTACCTAGAGTCAACTCCCAGAGGACCAGGAAAGATCACAGTGTAGATGTGTTCTACCTTACACTGCTGTCCTCTAGCTCCTGATTGGTATCAACTAACAAAATTAATAAATATGGTTTTGTTTGACTTTTGTTTGAATTTTTTGTATGCTTATTTATGTGAAAGAAGAAATAGAGAAAGGAGGTTAGAAGAAAATAAAAATGAAACTAGAAGTTGACAACAGTACTTTAAGAATGAAGATGCTACAAATCAAGATAAGGGAAGGAAATACAATGTAATTTTGACTGAAAATCAGGATATCTGAAGTGCAGGCCCAGATTTTCCCTGAACAAACTAGACACATGTGATGGTCTCTGTTTCTCAGTTAATAACAGTTCTTAAAACTTCTGCTTCCATAGCATGACCTCCTGGAGAGAACACATTCTTTAGATTTTAATTATACTGGTTTATTATACAATATGCACAGGCTTCCAATAATTTTATTTTAAATTAATATAATCTTTAAATTAATAGAATCAGTAACATGGTGTCATTATAAAAGCAACAAGCTACACAATCCCAGTGGCTTCGAGGTTACCTGTTGGGTTGCTAACCACGTGGCCAGCAAATTGAAACCAGTAGCCTCTCCATGAAAGAAACACTTCCATAAAAATTGATAGCCACAGGAACCCATAGGGTCACTGTGAGTCAGAATTGGCTTGATGGCAGTGAGTTTGGGTTTGAATTTGGAAATATTCCTGGTATGTGTTTGTTGCTCTCCTTCCAGGTATTTCAGATTGTATTCTTCACTTTAAGGATATAAATGAAATATGGAAATATACAGAAAATATCAAAAGAAAGCAATACAAATATCTTATAATGTAGCATGGCGCTATAACATTAAGTGAGAGGAGATAAAACTAATAGTTCAATTGTCAGGTAATTCTGAGAGAAATAGAAGGGTGTTTATAAAGTCGAATATTTGCCATAAATAAGAAAAACTTTATATTAATAGGCCTAGTGGTAAAATAGAAAATAATTATACCTTAAGGTCTTGTTCAAATCATAGCCTTAAAAAAATCCACATTCTAGTCTAGATAAAATGTGTCTTTGACAATTAATAAATATCCACAGTAAAAACTGGTGAGAACAAGGTAGGCTAACTAAGTTTGTCGAATGCGCACTTGGTGTCTTTGAGGAATGAGGTTTGGCATGTTCTGTAGAAAAATGATCTTCTGGTGAAGTGAAACTTCAAGCATAAAGAGAAATTTAGCGATATCATAAAAGTTTTGAAATTTAGTATCCAACAGATGATGTTTTATTTCTCTCAAGTAAGACATTCATTTCCCATTTTTCCCCAAAACTATAATCTTCTTCTCTACATTAAATTGGTCTTTAGATTCATTCATGACTCTCGTTTCAGGAAAGAGTCCTGTTAGGAAAAACTCAGCTTCCTTTGTCGCACCCCTTCTCCTCAAAGCCGTCTCCCGTCTTCTAACAATTTCAGCTCATTTCCAGTCTGTTAGTCGTTCCTGTGATGTGGTTACACCTTACTAGAGTTAATCCTTTAAAAAATGTCCTTTAATTTTTGC
>NW_022111368.1:409503-414563 GCF_000313985.2 Echinops telfairi
TTTGCTTCCAGTGTGGATCACGCATTTGGCTCATTGACCAAGTTGTTTACACTTGCACCGTGACCCACTGTATTGCCTGTCAGTCCGGGCAGCATCAGGTCCTACCATCTGATCTGTTGGCCTTGGATACTTCTGTCTCTTCATCTACTAGCCCAGGGCTTCCTGCTTCATTTTATCTCACTTTTTTCAGCCACAAGAGGTATGTGAAAAAGCCACCACCTTAGCATCTGACTGGCAGACTTGAAACAGACTGACAGACTTGAAACAACTTTGTGGGCCACACGCTCACACACATAAGCTTATGTATACGTACATATATGTATGTATGACTAGTGTTTTCTACAGAAGCAAGCCTAACACAGTAACTTTTTGCATTTCAGAGGCAAGTTTTTCATATATTTGTTTACTCTATATATTATACGTGTTATATTCATCATAGTATTTTACATTTCTTTTAATAAAAGCATTGGTGTTTTGAGATTTTAAAATATTTTAAGTTAATTTTATATTTATGAAAAAACTGCTGAAAAAATACAGAGTACCCTATTCACAAATGGGATTATAAGCCCCAAGTATGACTTAAAGTACACAATTTAGGGGTGCACAATTCAACCCATAATAGCTGTGTCAAATTCAAATGAACAGAAATAAGTGAGAAAGGACCAGACCCAAAGAACGACCTCTGAAATTGTTTCTAACTCAATTGGTCTGAACGCTTATAATAGAAGAGAAGGCAATATTTACATAAGCTACATTGAGTGACAGAGACACGTAAAGAATTGGTTTCTTGTTGCTAGGATGCTTCTTATACAATTTTATTCCTTTATATATTATAAATTTATTCCTTTATATGACTTAACCCTGAGCTAAGAGCAAATACTAAAAAGCTATTTACTTTATTAAATATATGTTGGCTTTTAAACCAAACGTGTGTGGTATTTTCATAAAACATTTCAATCATTTCAGTTTTTACTCTATCAAGAGATTTAGAAAATGTGTAGCTTCTAAAGGTCTACTGTAACTAAAAGAAATCTTATTGAATATAAATAACCAAGATATGTGTTACTACATAGAAAGGAAGGTTTCTGTATATCTACAGTAATCCTAATATTTTGTATAACCTTAATATTACCAGAGGACATAGATATAAAGAGGATAATATGAGAGGTAATTATTTATTAACAGCATCATTTACAAATACATGTTTGTTAATACAATGAAAATTATTGATATATGTTACTATATTAACACTAATTATAAGCATATATTAACTTTTCTTAATGCAAAGCATTTCTGATTATGATGAACATTGATTATTTTTCTTAAAAAGAAGATTCATGGAAGATGTACAGGTCAGGTAGAAATAATGATTCTAACGTGCTCAATTTGTGTGATGTTAGTAATGTCCCCTCAGATTTATTTAATAAAAATAGAATTGAAATATATTACATGTTAAAGGCATTAGAAATTAGTAAAACTCTGTTATTATAAAATGAGTGGATGTAAAGTGTTAGCATCTTTGAGGAAAATGAAAGAAATATCAGAGCTGTTAGGATATAGTTAAGCAAATGTGATAGAGTTCAATCTTTGCATTTTGCTGGCTGCCTACAAAGTATCTCATAATTCCTTTTTCATCATCTTGAAAATAACTAACTGACCTTAAGAGTAAAAGTTTACCTTGAGGAACGTGACTACCTCTGAAACTCCTCGTTTTTTACATGGTACTAAGGTGTAATATTCAGGACATTATAACACTGTCATGTTATAGAGACATCAGTATACTCTGAGGCTGAAAAAAATCACATTAAATATAATGCAAGATTAAATGTTGCCAAAAATATTTAAAATAGTTCATACCCTAGGTCAAATCTAAAATACCATAGTTTATTAGGGGTGGAATACAGTTTATTAGGGGTGGGAACATAAAGACTAAAACCTTCCATTTATTTTCACTCTATTTTCATCAACTCATTCTCAAAAGATTACAAAGTAATTCCCATATGAATATTAACATAACTGTTCTGTAAGTATGTTTAAAATTTTTACTCCATTTCAAATGTCTCTACTCAGTTCATTCTTAAATCAAATACAAATCATATCAAAATTACATTATTTTCTACATGGCAATTACTCATTTAAAACATACATGAGATCTCAGAAAAGTTGGGACGAGGTAATCCAAAGGTTGTAGAATTGTGAAAAAGAATCTATTAACCAAATAGACTCTCAAAGTATAAAGCATTTAGGCAATAACAGGAATAGAAATGGATTTTTTTTTGCCTGGAAATAATTTTCTTGGGCTATAAAATTGCAAATTGCTTTGAACTGCCTTTTATGCTCAGTGGGGATAATCAAAATAATACTGCCTGAACTGTGTTATCATTCAAGAGGCATGCCCTTTAATAATCCTGCCTTTGTACTTTGATGGGATTTTTAATTCCATGTACTCATCATCACTATACATTCATCACCTTTTAAAACATAGAAAGTACATACAAGTGACAAATACTGTTTTTACCTTTAAAAACTGAGAATAAGCCCTAAAGAACACAGAGAAATCAAGTAATTTTTATGTAGATTTGATGCTGCAAAAAGATTTTCATTCAAGAAGAACTAAAATGATAATATATAAATGAGGGTCTCAAAAGAGACACACTATAGAGAAACATGTTTAAGGAGAAGGTTGGCATTAAACCTTAAGAAAGTGTATTATTTTCAATACATGAGTCTGTGACCATTCAGTTTTCATATTTCTGAAAGGATCTTTTCCTACATGTTACCAAAATAAATTCTGTATAGAAAGAGACATAGCAGTAAAAAGAATCAATTCTTCAGAAAGTAAAATAGGAAAATATCTCTCATATTAGGAATAGTTATCTTCAACAGGACACAGAAAGTTCTAACCCAAGAATAAATTAATGAGAAATTTCAGTATATTAAAATTAAGAACATCTGTTATACTAAAGACATAAAGACATCACAGTTGCTGCTCATTAAAAAAAATCCCACAGAACAGTAGATTATTGCAAAACACTAAACCAACTAAAGGCTTATACTGAAACTATAAAAACAGAAAAGAAAAACGAACCCATAAAGAAAAATAAGTAACCCAAAATTCTTAAAAATCAAGAAGAAGTTGGATGTCCCATTAAGAAAATTAGAAAGGAAACTTAACAGTTGCGTCATGATATATTATTTCAAATGGCAGTTAACCTTTAAAATAGTGATCTATTTACTGAGGTTGTAATCAGACAAAAGTAAATTAGAACTATACAGTGATACCACTATGTTTAAAGTAGAATGGTTAAAATGGTAAAACCATTTGGAAAAAAGAGTGTCTACTAAGCTTTCTCTACAAAAGTTGGTTATATAACTGTAACCCATTAATGACAGTACTATATACCTAAGAAAAATGTGTGGACATAGATACTTGGCACCGATCTAAGAAATATCAATGCAGTGTGAATCATAAAGCCAAACCCATACTAACTGCCATGAAGTCCATTCTGACTCATGAATCATAGTAGCCTATAAAGAGACCTAGGTATTTACAAACACCCTAGGTATTTATCAACTTATTAATGAACCTTTTATTCTTGATGTATTCATTCCATGAGTAATAGCCAAATACAGTATGAATGAAGCTCATCATCCTAATATTGTGACACAAAAGAATACTTATTTTATGATTATTCTTACAGAATATTCAAAAGACAAGATTAACCATTGTGTTATATGGTTAAAACTAGGCAGTGAAGCCCTACCAATCAGGAAAATGGTTACTATTAGAGAGGTGATTACTATTTGGATTAGGATGATGCCTTCAGAGAGTCTCATGGATTTTGAAAAAACCTTATTTCTTGAGCTTTACAATTAAAATATTTTATTATTAGTCATGTCCCATCTGTTTTAAGGTTTTATGTCTTAAAATGATCATTTTCAATAATATTTTCAATAAATTCAAAATGCATAATAAACATTTTGAAGTAATGGTCATTTTCAGAGAGAACAAAAATGCATATGTACTGCATTTATAATAAATGCCATTATTATAATTAGTGCTTGCATATAATTATAATTAGTTGCTCCATAGGCTTCTAAAGCTTTACCACTCTTGACATCTCATCACCTGAGAAAGTTGGAACTTGGACAAGCACTACCAGAAACACCTCGCATTCATTACGTGCTTGATTTTAAATTAAATTTGGGTCATTAAGAAGCATTTTAATCTTGCCAATTTTTTCGTGACTACCACATTCATTTACTCCACCCTCTATGGAGTTGCAACCCACAGTTTAAGAAACTTTGCAAGGGGTACATGGGGAAAAGTCCACTTTCATAGCTAGTTTCCTTTTAAGCATCATTGTGATACTAATTCTCCAAGAGTGGAATTGAATCCAGTCCTCACCTCCCACTTCTCCATCTTCATCACCAGCCATTCCATAGGCATTCTTTCTTTAAGTCTCAGCTACTCAGAGTTAGTCAGAATACACCTGCAATCCGTCAGACGGCCAAACAACCCTTGCTGACTCTCATAGCCTTTGGAGTTTCTTAATTCACTGGAAGATCCCATAGGGTTCACTCAGAGCTTATCATACAAAATATAGATTTATTACAACAAAAAAGGATGCAAATGAATAGCGGGGAGGCCTGGGCAGAATCACAGCAGGCTTCTCCAGAGGGACACCATACCCTTTCTTTACATGCACAATGACCAAGAAGCTCCCCGAATCTCAGGCTTCTCTGACATGATTGACCACACCACTTGGCCAGAATGGATTACGTTATGCCTGCTGAGAGTGAGCTCTTAGGTGTTTCCTCTTGCTCTGGTATTGATAGGCTAGATAAATAAATAATTATGAAGAATAAAGAGCAAGTGGGTTCATGCCAGGTAATTATATATCTTGCATGAGTCCTTAAGAGGAGGAAAATGGAATGAAAAGATAATGAGATTTTTTTACATCAAATTTTCAAAGTAGTATTAATGGTTTTTAGAGTAAGATAGAGTTTATTGGTAATCAATAATAAATAAAAGAGACAGATATAAATAAGACAAGATC
>NW_022111368.1:416872-421540 GCF_000313985.2 Echinops telfairi
CAGAGAAAATAGAATACGTATAGCAAAAGAGCCAAGCTGAGACCAGAGGTGGAGAGGCAATGAGACCATGAGACAAAACAGAGGAGCAGTGACAAGGCTATGAGACTGTGAGGCAGACACTGTCTGCCATGCTGGCCCATAGAGGCAGAGGCCAAAGGACCACATGTCTGAGAGGCTAAGGATTAGAGAGAGGCTTGGAGTCTGACTTAGGAAAAGTGTTGCTCTCAACCAAAGAGTCTATCCTTTCTGCTTATTGATCGACTTATTGTAATTTAATAACTACCTTAAAAAACTTTATTGATCGACTTATTGCAATCTATTAACTACCCTAAAATCTTCCAACACTGTAAGTTTTGTGGGTGAGTTCTACCTGGCCATTACAATGAAATGTAGAACCCAGCATAGCAGTTGTCTGCGGAGTGATTGGCGTCAGAACAGGTCACAAACAATGAAGGAAGGAGGCATTCCTGATCTCTGTGTCATGTCAATAGGGAAGTCAGAGAAGAGACATAGACAACTCTGAGTCCCAACTCAACAACACAAGGCAGAGTTCGGGTTGCAATTTAGCATACCATTTTTCTGTTTATTTATTCTTTTGTTTTGGATATTGTTGTTGCTTTGAGGACTAGGGTGTGCCTGACCCAAGACATATATTTTCAATTGCCTCATAAACGTTGGACGTTAAATGAGGAAGTTCAAAGAAGAATCAATGCATTTGAATTGTGGTGCTGGAGAAGAACATTGACAGTAGCATGGACTACCAAAAGGACAAACCAATGTGTCCTGGAGGAAGTATGACCAGAGTGTACCTTAGAGGCCAGGAGGAGGAGACATCTTCTTAAATCCTGTGGATACATTGTCAGAAGAAGAAGATCCCCGGTGTGGTACGGTGGAGGGTAGGGGAAAGAGGAAGCTCTCAGAGATGGGGTGACAGTGCGGCTGCCACACTGAGCTCCACGTGAGGACCACTGTGAGAGCGGGGCAGGTCTGGCAGAGTCCCTTCCATTGTGCATGGGCACCGCGAGGCCGAACTGACTTGATGGCACCTGACAACAACAAGATACTGGAATTTAAGCATTTCCTTTTCTGAATTCAGTTTTCCGAACTAATCATATAAATTTCCTCAACAAAAGTATGCTATTGATAATAAAACATATCGACAGGAGAAAATGATCACAGCATCTTAAAGAACCTACGGTCTTACGCTTAGTGGCAATCTAATGGAAATAATTATATTTCTATAACAATGGGTCTTCGCAAACAATTATTCCAAGTTGCTGTTTACCTTCACCTTATTTTGATATATATGGATACTCTTCCTAGTAACTCACTAGGTGGTCAGTCTCGTGAGTCACACTGTGTACTTATTGGTGTCCTGAATGTTGTGAAAAAGTTTACATTAAAATCCACTGATGATCACGGAGCACATAATTAGCTGGTGATGGGTAAAAAAAATTCTGAGCATAAATTTTCAGATCTTTTTCTCATCAATGTACTTTTCAGTTTTCTTAAATTTCTATTAAGAAAGTCCCTTTGATCACCTTATGTCCTTATGGAAGTAAAAAAAAAAAAGAAATTGTCTTCCTAACCTTTTGAGCTTATCTCTGCCTTACTGAGCCAGGAAATCCCCTTGAAAGTCACTGCTTTGATTTAAAGTGTATTCTGAAGGCAGACTAATAAGTCTAAGACAAGTGTATTACTGAGGGAACTGCATGTAGCCACCTACTGACCACAGAGACATGTTGATGCATGATTTGTTTGGAGTAAACAGACCATTGTCTGGATTCCTAGGAGCAATACTTTTTAACATGCTCTCATAATTAGGGGCAAAAGACTTCAAAAATATGTGGGAAAATAAAACTTAAAATACTGGATCTTTTCCATGAAATTTTGAAACCCACTCGTGTGTGTGTGTGTGTGTGTGTGTGTGTGTGTGTGTGTGTAGCAGGTTACATAGGACTGGGCAGTACTTCTTTCTGTTCTCTCTAGCTTCCTTATGAGTTGATCTGAGTAAAGGGCACCTGAAATCAACAGCAGCAGAAATAACCACCCTTGTAATTTGAGTCACTTGTTAACACAATCAAATATCGCAAACACCTTCTCAAATCTAGTTTTTCATATACCATAATACCATTTTTTCTTAGCTTTAATGAATAGAAATTTACTTCTTCAACAGATATGAAGCCACAAGTCCAAATTCAGGTGACTGCGATTCTCTTGATACTACTACCATCAAGAGTCAGGAGTGGAACTGGTCCTCTGGACCCAGAGATTCCTGTGCAGTGAAGACCCTGGATCTAGAAAACAGTTGAGATAGCAGAGGAGCCACAGCAACAGAAATAGCCACAGCACAAGACAACCCAGGGAACAATTAAAACAGAGTGCTTGGGGTGGGGATCAGGCTTCTGGAGTGGGTGCCTCTGGACACTTAATTGGGGGTGCTTGGGTTTGCTGACCTGTGGAGCCTGAATATTCACGTTGAAGTTTACAGCAGAATGGAATGCTCTTTGGGCATATTAGCAGCCTGGACAGAACTTTTTAACATATCCTGATGAACAACTGTAACCTAAGCACTTCTCGTTTACATTAAAAACTGCTAAGTTCCTTAAGCAACCCTTTAATCATGAATATTGTTTGTGAGTTCCGTGTAGCCATTGCCGTGAATATCACAACCTAGATATAAAAGTAGAGAATGCTAGTTGAAACATCACACTACTCTAGTATCTAGTGGATTTATCAACTAATATTTATAAGAAAAAAATTTTACTTGTCAGCCTGGATAATCACAAGTTCATTTAAAAATAACACAGTGGACTTATAACAACTTTGTGTGTCACTATATATTCATACGATGTTCACAGATTTCTAGTTTATAAAATTATTCATCACTTTAACATTATTCTTCTGACTCATTCTAGACCTATAGTCGTGAGATAAAATGTCACACTCCAATTAAATTAGAATTTCAGATAAACCACAAATTATGTTTTAGAAGAATTACGTACCAAACTTCAAGTGTAACATATTTATACTCAGTCCTTGTTCATTATATGAAATTAAAGGTTAACAGTCATCCTTTATTTTCATTTGAAAAATATATCAACAGTGCCTAGATGATATTCTACTTCTTGGATATTGGGTGAAGGTTTATAGAACAATTTGTCTTTCCATTCAAGAATCTATCTACATTTTTCTTCATGCCATTTATGATAATCCTAACAATGTAATGTCATTTATCGCACTTCTTCCCTGTATTTCATTTGGTCTTCGGATTTCCTATAGATTCTTCTTAAATTTTGCCTTCGGTAATGGTAGTCTTTTGAGCTCAAGTGGTTAATTGTTTGTTTTGTTTTTTAAGGAGTGGCTACCTTCCTAGGATTAATATTCACCTTATAGAACTCTCTCTTGTTTGGCTAAACATTGGATCATGAGAGTGAGTTCAGTCCCAGGTCTGGAGATCAGCCAAGGCTCATAGAGTTAAGGGTGCCACCATGCATGTCAGATAAGTAAATTGGTTTTTGCTTATGATTTTAAGTTTTGTTCCAAAACTTGATTACCCCTACTATATCCAGGACTTTTTAATGATCCCTTTCAGGAAAGTTGGTAGTGGTAGCAGGCACCAACTTGTTCTTTTCTCAGGGCTTTGGAGGCTGAGGTTTCCAAGATCTGTTAGTCCACTGGAGAAACGTTTGTTCATACATCTCAGTTTTCACACTTCTCAGCTCCTTAGAGGGCTACTCACAGCTTTAAGATCCAACTCGAAGACTAGCTGAGATGTTCATGAAAATAAAGACACTTTATAGTTGTCTTCTCCAGCAGTTCTTAGATTATCAACAAGTCTACTCCCTCAGGTAGATTTATATATCTTACTGCATTCCCCTCACAACAACTCTCTAGAAAGAATCATAGAAATACCAAGAATTTTATGACTTTTTTTCTTCATCTCTTTTATATCTCCAAATCAATCCTTTCATGCCCCTTTATATTTGAGGTAACAAACAGAATTTCCTCGGAGCAAGGTCAGGTGAGTAAGGTGCATGGGACAAGAGAGACATGCTTTTTTTTTTCTTTTGCCAAAAACTGGTGCACTGAGATGGCTGCATGAACAGGTACACTGTCATGGTGGCAAAACCATCCCCCTGTCTGTCACAAATCAGGCCTTTTTTGTTACATATTGTTATGCAATCTTTTCAGAACAAACCTCTAAATAGAAAGCATGAGTAACAGTCTGACCTGGTGGAATGAACTTCAAATGCACTTGATCTTTGATTTTACTTGACAACCTTCTTTTGGGTGAGGGGATGATGCATCTTGATTCATGTTTACTTTCAGGGTCATAACAATAGCACGTCTAGGATAATAACCTTCAGGAAAAAATCTGGGTTGCTTTGGAGCTGTTCTTTCAAAGCACGGAATGTTTCCAATCACATTCTTTTTCCTGTTCTGTCAGAACACGAGGCATAAATTTCACAGTGACCCTTCTCATTCCCAAAACTTCTGTTAAAATTCACAGAACCAAGCTCTAAGTTAGTCCAGATAACTTCGCCATCTCTTCAATGGTCTGCCTTGGTCTTCAAGCACAAGTAGACAAATTTTGTTGACAATTTCATCTATTTGGGAAGGTGATGGACATCCAAAATGAGGTTCATCATCAATCAACATTTCACC
>NW_022111368.1:422292-424891 GCF_000313985.2 Echinops telfairi
TTTTTCTCCCTTTTGAAATGTCTACTGACTGTGATGATTTTTTCTTCATTTATTACTTAAAATATATACCTAAAAATAGAAAATGATATTTTCTAAAGTATAATTATCTAAGAAGTCTTATATAAATTGTCTTAAAATAGATCTCAGTATGACAATCTTTGAATCTCCTCTTTTCAGAATCTCATAGCATATGCTAGTCAGAAATTTTCTTTTTATGGTTAATTATGCCTTTATGACAAATCCCCGGAATAGATAAAAACAAGGATTCCTTAAAATTATTTGAATTATGAAAAATCCCCTTTTCACTGCTAAACTACAAATTGCATTAGTAAATACAATGCATTAGCTTATGTCTTTTACCATTAAAAATTTCCTGAATTTGACTTTGCTAACTGAGAAAGTATTTGTTCCCTATTATTTAGCTAACTTGTCAATGGGTAGATTTTCTTTAGTTGCTATCATGTAGTACATAGTGCATGATCTAAATGGTTCTGGATATGATCAGGAAAGGTTACTCCTATTTTTATTTTGAGGTGTATTTGAACAGCAAAGAGACCAGTAGATTCCAAGTACAATAGTACAGGCCCTACATAATAGACTTAACAGTTTAATTTTCTGATCTTGGTAGATTTGCCTCACCTTTCTGAGATAAAGTTTTACCATTCTTAAAAATGAGAAAATAATAAACGTATCAAACATTTAATAGAAAATTTTAGCACATTTAAAACAGCAAGTAGCAATAAATAATAGCAATCATTATGTCTCAGCTTCCAGGCCCCTTTGGAAAAGTATTTTTACAAAAAAATATTTTAATATTCTAGAAAACAGACCTAAATTAACCAAATTAAAAACCTTAAACTTAACAGCAGTTTTTCTTCTTTTCTTTCCCCCGCCCCCTCTTATTCTGAACTTTGGTAGTCATTATTATACTTTCTACATCTATTCATTTGTCTATTCTGGGAATTTCATAGCAATGTAATAGTATACTACCTGAACAATTGTGCCTGGCCTCTTTCATTTAGTTTATTGTTTGAAAATCACAATCATATTTTGGTATGTAATTGTGCCTCAACTTTTTGTGGCTGTGTAATACTCTGGTTATTTAAGGTGTATGTTTATCTGTTTATCAGTAAATCAACTTTTGAGTTATTTCCACTTCTTGGATATTATGAACAATAAGTTTACTTTCCATCAGAAATGTATTAAAAGGTTATAATTTCTCCACACATTTATGAAGTTGCTATTTTATTTTTTATTTTAAATCGTCATGCCATGTGAAGTTGTATCTCATTGTAATTTTGATGAGTGCTTTCATGGTGGCCAAAAATAAGCTGTCTACCCCCATAAACAGTGATAGTCTGGGAAAGCCACAAAGGGGTCACTATGAGTCAACATTGACTCATTGGCAGAGAGTTTTTTAACAATGTTGACCGCAAAATCTTTCTTTATCTTTGGTGTTTATGCTTTTCATTAAGAGGGGTTTCACACTAAGGGCATGCAACAGAACAGCAACGGGAGCAAAGCAATGAAGTCCCCAGGGAATACCAAAAATAGACCTTGGGGCCCATCAGACTCAACTGAAAAACACTCCTGAAGGTCAACAAACAAACTCTTTATAGGCTTTTCTTTTTGCCATTGGTTTTGTTGTTGTTGTTGTTGTTGTTCTGTTTTTTGTTTTGTTTTTCTCTGTCTTGTTTTTCTGCTTAGTATTGTCTCTGCATGTCGATTTAGATAAGTTAGGCAGGATAAACAATCAGTAGGAGAAAACTGTGGGAACAAAGTTCCAGGGAGACAATGGAGAGGGGAAGGCAGGAGAAAGGTAGGGAAATGTCAACAAACTCAAGGTCAAAGGAACAACAAGTGATAAAAAATCGATGGTGTAGAGGGCATAGGATGCCTGGAGAGGCTTTATCAAGGGCAATGTGGCCGAGAAAAATTACTGAAATTCAAATGCAGGCCGAACATTATAATGGGACAAGAGAAAATTAAAAGGAAATAGAGGAAAGAACTAGGAGGTAAAGGACGTAGATACATGTCTAAATATGGGTATGTACATATGTAAATATATTTATATATAAGGATAGGGAAATAGATCTATGTACATATATTTATATGCTAAGTATTAAGGTAGCAGATGGACATTGAGCCTCTACTCAAGTACCCCCTAAATGCAAGAACACTTTGTTCTAATAACCTGGCATTCTGTGATGTGCACCTTTCTGACATGATCACTGAAGACAAAATAGATTCATAAGCAAATGTGGTGAAGAAAGCTGATGGTGCTCAGCTATCAAAAGATATAGCATCTGGGGTCTTAAAGGCTTCAAGATAAACAAGCGGCCATCTGGCTGAGAAGCAACAAAGCCCACATGGAAGAAGCACATCAGCCTGGGTGATCATGAGGTATTGATGGGATCAGGTATCAGGCATCAAAGACCTAGCACAAAAAAACAAATCAATGTGAATGAAGGGGAGTGCAGAGTGAGACCCAAAGCTCACCTGTAAGCAATTGGATAGCCCCTTACAGAAGTGTCACAAGGAAGAGAGGAGCCAGTCAGGGTGCAGTATAGCACTGACGAAACAGAACTTTCCTCTACTT
>NW_022111368.1:425379-427016 GCF_000313985.2 Echinops telfairi
AAAAAAAAAAGAAGGGTCTTATGTGAATTTCTCTAAGGTCATTCAACTTGTAGTTTATTGAAATTCTTGAATAAGTAGATTGATGTTTTCATCAGCTTTGAGATATCTTTCTCTTTTTTTCTTCCAAGTATTCTTCCTGTCACTTTCTCTCCTCTGCTAGGATTCCTTTTATGGGGCATTCATAAACTTGGTGATGCCCAATAAATAGATTGCCATGGTGCTAGTCAATTTTCTACATCAGCTTGGATAATCTCAATTGATCTATGTTCAAATTTACAAGTTGTTTTCTCTGCTTTTTCACATATACCCTCGAACCCATTTAATCCTGAAAGATTTGAATTCATTCCCAGAATTCTGAAAAATTATGTATGAGCATGTCCTCACTGTTTTTACAGAAAGCCAAATTTGGAGTTTCTTATGACATCATTAGTATTATCTATTTTTCTTCATGCATCTCCTTAAAGTCTATGAGTAATTATTTTTTAGATTGACTGTTTAAAAAAACCCTAAATTCCTATTCATAATTAATATCTCAGCATACATCAGGTAAAATCCCAATGCTAAGAAACTAACTCCTTTGATTTATGTCAATCTATATTGGAGAAATGGCATTGACGACGACAGATAACAATGTGGAATAGGCTAAATAAATAAATAATTATGCAGAATAAAGAGCAAGTGGCTTCATGCAAGGTGATCATATATCTTACATGAGTACTTAAGAGGAGGAAAATTGAATGAAAAGATAATGAGATTTATTTACATCAAATTTTCAAAGTAGTAGTAATGATTTTTAAAGTAAGATAGAGTTTATTGGTAATCAATAATAAATAAAAGAGACAGACATATCTCTTCATTGCAACACAGACCCACACTATATGAGGAAATTTTACTTGTGCCTTTTCTGGTCTCTGGCTACACAAAGGGGGAGAATTTAACTTCAAATCAGCCTAAGGCTGTCAGACATGCCCTACCCTCTATCCTTATTTGCCCTATTTTGTAACCTCCCATCCCTCGCACGGTCCTCTACTTCTCTGCTGGTTTAATGATCTGTTGCAATGGCCACACAGAACCAATGGGCAATACTCATGATGGTGGCAGTTCATTAGAAAAGGGAATGAGCAGAGTTTTGGGGTCCTCAGAATCTCATCTCAACCACAGCAGCAGGCATATCAATGATTCTCCACCTTTTACGCATTACTTAGCCTCTGCCTTCATGGACCAGGACACCCACACTCCACTCGGCATCACAGGATTTAAAAAGTAGCTCTTATCCTCTTTTTTACAGTTATAAAAGAAGCTATCTTGATTGTCTAATTTAATAAAGGAAGAGTTATTTATCTATCCTGTGGCAATTTATTTGGTCCTCCAAAAAGTAGACATCAAGACAATATTAAATATGTCTTATTGGAAAAAAATTATGGGAAGGAGAAAGGAGAGAAATTTTAGGTCTGACATCTGTAACTGAGGTAGAGACACAAGAAATATGAGCTAGGAAGATGCTTCAAGTGCGGTACAGTGGTAGGCTTTGGTTATATCAACCATTAGAGGAGGCCAAACATACTAATTACATTGTTGCTGTTGTCTGTCACAGACTGGAGCAGCCTATAGAAAATAGGCTTGCCACAAAGGTGGGA
>NW_022111368.1:428007-429513 GCF_000313985.2 Echinops telfairi
GTCTTTCACGTGGGGCATCTGTTTTCATGTCTTATGTCAATTCCAGCATGCCCATACCGCTCAACCTTTTTCATTTTTCTGCTTTCTGATAGGCAACTTAAGTGTTCCCTCTTATTTTTTTTTTAAGTATAGAGATGTGTTTAGAACAGGGAGTGCACTAGTTAAAAGCAGAATCAAGTCCTCAGAGAACCCTTGGTATAAAATACATATGAAAATTAATTAAGCCCTATGTATTAAGAATTTACTATGGGCAAGGAAGAAAATGTGCATAATATTTTTCAAGAGAAATTCATTGAAAAAAAATCAGCCTCTAAAACAAGCAAACAGACAAACCAACACTAAAGCACTGGATGCAAGATTTGCAGAGTGTGGATGCCAGTTTCATACTGTATGATTTTCCTATTAAAGACTAATTTCCTCTACTTTTGTATGCTCCACACTTCCCCAGCTCTATATTTATGATATAACTTAACAAAGTTCAATGGCAAATTGTAGTAGGAGATAATCTGATTTGCCAAACTTGAGTCACCATTCCATTTATTTATTTATTCAGTCAAATATTAATTTATTACTCCACTTTTTTTTCTTAGTTTATCATGTGTCAAGTATTCTTTTCAATGATAGCAATAAAAAGCATGGCATTAAGGAATAATTCTAGGGAACATAAAATCTGTATTAATTTATGTTATGGACCCACACAGTATAAGCTTTGCCACCAAATTTTAGAAGAAACCTTACTCAATAGAATGAGGAGTTGTGAGGTAATGTGTTTCAATACCTAAAAATAGTGCATGAGGGGGATGATTGACAAGGTTTTTCTTCTTTGACTCTTTTTAATTTTTTAAAAATTTTTGTGGGTTTTCATTGGTTGCTTGGTTTTGTTGTTGTTGGTTTTGATTTGGTTATAATATGACCACCAAAGTAAATCAGAATTCGGTTATCAGCAGGGAACAAGCAGATGGATTCTGCTCTCCCATCTAATTCTAGCCCCAGTTCAAGAAGAGTTAGTTCTTATAACGTGGTCTTGCTTGATACTCACCTTCAGGAGGACAACACTGAAGATAAAGGTGCTATACCAGAAAGCAGATGGTGCCCAGCTATCAATTGGAAAAGTGTCTGGGGTCTTAAGGGCTTATACTCAAACAAGCAGCCATCTAAGTGAGGTATCAACTAAGTTCACATGGAAGAAATCCACCAGTCTGTGTGATCCAAATTTGATGATAACAAATTCAAATATAATAGAGGAAAAAGTATAAGAATATAAATTGTGAACAGACAACTTGTCATAGGCTTCAGAGGACATTATCCAAAATCTATCTGCCAAGTATCTAATCAGATTAAGCCTCTGGCAGATCCCTTCTAGCCACAGACAAGAGAGTCTAACAGTTTTATTATCAGAGAGAGAACATTGTAAACTTGATTATGATAGACCATGTATATTATGATACTTGATTAGTTGACCTACCTCTTGAGCAAATCAGAATTTTCTCTAGGCTCAAATATTTC
>NW_022111368.1:430829-431745 GCF_000313985.2 Echinops telfairi
ATCACTCACTCACTGTCATTAAGTCTATTCAGACTCACAGTGACCCTGTAGGACAGAGTAGAACTGCTTCTGTGGATTTCAGACTCAAAATCTTTATAGGAGTAGAAAGCCACCCCCCACCACCCAAGTAGCTAGAAGTTCTAAACTGCTGAGTTGTGGTTAGCAGCCCCCATGTGTAACCCACTACCAACTACCAACCAGGGCTTCAATCACTATAACAATATAGTTTAAAATACGAATGAGAACCATGTGAAGGAAATATTCTCAGTTTAAAAATATGGACGTTTTCCTATACAAATAAAATAAATAGTACAACAACAATAAGGATTAGACCCAAAGTGAGAATTTCATTAATTTTCATTAATAAGGTAAATTTTGACTCTACAAACCCTAAAAATATGCAAGAATAAAGTAATGAATATTCAATTATACAAAAATACTGTATATCCATACTCTGTGGAAAATTTTTACCAGTCAATAAATCTAAGTGCCAACAAAAAGCTACTGCAAAGGGATGAAGATTTGAACAAAGTTTTAGGACTGTAGGATCTTGCATAGGAAAATTTTGGAGCCTTCTGTGACCTTGGGAAAGTTGCTTCCTTCCACTAATTAGGGCATTTCAGTTTTAAGTCTCTACATGACAAGTCCAAATGCATACTTTTGTTCCTTTAAGTTAAGATTTAAAGTTTAACATCATTAAATGTGTCTGCATACAAATTGGTGAGGAGAGTAAGTTTTGATTTCTTTAAGCTTGATTCTAATGAGGTCTTGGATTCTCTCTCTCTGCCCTTACCTCTCTTTGTCTATCTTTATCTCTCATTCTCTCTGTATATCCCAGGTGTCTTTAAAAAAATTAATGGAATATATTCACCAACCTTTGAAGAATGTGTGTGTGTGTGTGTGTGTGTGTGTGTGT
>NW_022111368.1:433644-434678 GCF_000313985.2 Echinops telfairi
ATGGGCAGACTACACCTCCCACCAGCCACTTTGCTCTCTGCTTCCTCGTGTGGCCTGCGTGAATTCAAAAATCCTTCAGATATTAACTGTCCCAGGAAGTGAGGGGAACTGAGCCCTCCATACTGCTGTGTGGACTAATTAGCTGTAGTATTCCTTCCTGCTTTGTGAACCCAGCCTTTAATATATATAATCATAAATGTCCTGGTTTTGTTTCTCTAGTCAGCCCTGCCAGACACATTTGGTAGCAGGAGTGGTTCTAGAGAAACAACATCATAAACATGGATATACTGATTTGGTTCTCCAACCTAATTAGTCCTAACAGCACTGAGAATGCTGCCTCTACTCCTAAAGATAAGTTGGACACTATTACTAGAGAGGGTGGTGTTAATCCATGGTGTGAAATTGAAAAGTTACTATCCATGATATCACACCAATAAATGCAGTGCTGGTGAGAGGACAGGCTCTGGGTGATCATGTGTTTGACATTTTTCAGCAGTTTTATTAGAATGAGAAGTATAGGGAGGCTGTTTGGCTGACCCCTGTTACAATGGAAAGTGTGATAAAGGAGAAGGATGATCTCAGAACCTCAGAAGCACTACTGAAGTGCCAAATAAAATGCTTCAAAGCTTCTACATGTGTGTGGTAGGTAGGTTTATCGTATCAACCCAGCCAATGAACACATGTGGGATTAATTGAAGGGTGGAAAGATAAATGGTTCGGCAAGCCTTGCCTTTCTTGTCTCTTCTTCTTTGATGATCAGACCAGTGTGCAGCTGCCTTAGCTGGTTCTCTGCCTCAACTTGTGAGCTATACTACCTGTGAGACATCCCACCCGTGGACTGTGTCACTGCAGTTTGAGGTTCCTTTACGACCTGGTTTGCCATGCTACTGTAGTCTATATCTCTTGAGTTGGAGACTGTCGGACCCTGTCATCTGGCTGACTGTTGGTGACCTGCCTGGCTGTTTACTGCCTTTGGCCAGATTGCCTGAATTGCTCTACAGAGGACTCAGCTGTCTGCTTCCTTGACTTGCACC
>NW_022111368.1:436177-441410 GCF_000313985.2 Echinops telfairi
GAAGGTATCCAAAAGTTTAGGGACATGTATTTATTAGAATGGATCTATCAAAATAATCCCATAGGCCCACACAAGGAGTGCCCTGAGGACATACCTTTCATGAAAACCATAAGGAACAAGTTTGTGAAGCGGGTCCCAGCATCTTTGAAGACTCCTGAAATTGCTATTTTATGTGCACCAGGATTGACAGTAAGAACCATCCTAATTGAATTATGACATTTACCAACAATGGCAATGATTGGGCCCCATGGAGGTAGAGGCGGGGTCAGCACTGAGTGAACAGAGATGGGGTGGGTGTGGTTATCGAAATGGACTGCAAGGTCTCCTTAGTAATCAGAACAACTGTCTTGTCTGGATTTATGGCATTAGCTACTGAGCCACGGAATCCCTAGGAGAGAAATACATGGGAAATCTACTGAATATTTACTTGATCTATACAAGCAGAAGAATGTTAGATTAGGTGAACAGCAGTCCAATTTATATCACCAAAATAGAGAACCATGACTCCTCAATCAATTCCCAGACCTGAGCTTTTTTACAGACCCACAACCCCTTGAATGAGTAGAAGGCCGGATCCATTTAAAGAAGGACCCTGTTGCATCACCAAAGTTTGATACTGTTAGTCTTTCTTCTAGCCTTCCCCAAAGGGACCTGCCACCATTTACAAAAGTGATTGTCCTTTGGGGGGAAAGGAAATAATTAAACTTTGTGGGGATAATTGGACACTGGTTCTGAACTGACACTAGTTCCAGGAGACTCAAAATGTTTCAAAGGCCCACCAGTCAGAGTGGGGGCATATGGAGGTCATTGTTAATGGAGTTGTAGCTCAGGTACATCTCACAGTGGGTCCTTGGGTCCCCGAAACCATCCTGTTGTTATTTTCCAAGTTCCAGAATGCATCATTGTAATAGACATACTGAGTCACTGGCAGAACCCCTATATTGGATCCCTGGAATGTGGAATAAGAGCTATTAGGGTAGAAAGGGCCATGTGGACACCATTAAAACTGTTGTGGCCTAGGAAAACAACAAACCAAAAACAGTACCACATTCCGGGAGGGATTACAGGAATTAGTGCCACCATCGCTGACTTGAAGGATGCAGGTGATTCCTACCACATCCCGGTTTAACTCACCTATCTGACCAGTGCAAAAATAAACAAACAAAAACCAGATGGATCTTGCTGAATGATGGTTGATTCATGTAAATTTAACCAAGTGATGACTCCAATTGCAGCTGCTGTTCCAGATGTGGTTTCATTGTTTGAGAAAATTAATACTTCTAGTACCTGATCTGGCCAATGTCTTCTTCTCAATACTTGTCTTGAAGGACCACCAGAATCAGTTTGCCTTCAGCTGGCAGGGGCAACAGTTAACTTTCACAATTCTCCCCCAGGAGTACATCCACTCTTCCACCCTGTGCCATAATTTAGTTAGAAGAGACTTTGATCACCTGTCTCTTCCAAAGAATGTCACACTGTGCCATTACATTGATGACATAATGTTGATTGGACCCACTAAGGACGATGTAGCAAAGACTCTAGATTCATTGGTACGACATATGTGTGGAAGAGGGTGGGAAATTATCCTAACGAAGATTCAAGCACTCTCCACTTCAGTAAAATTTCTAGGGATTCAGTGCTGTAGGGCATGTAGAGATATTCCTACTAAAGTAAAGGATAAGCTATTTCATCTGGCCACCCCCTAAACCTAAACAGGCTGTACAACTCCTAGTGAGCCTCTTTGGATTTTGGAGGCAATAGATCCCTTATTTAGGGCTAGGTGTTCTACTCTGACCTATTTATCTAGTGACATTAAAGACTGCCAGTTTTGAATGGGGCCCAGAACAAGGAAAGGCTCTGCAACAGGTTCAGGCTGCTGTCCAAGCTGCTTTGCCACTGGGACCATAGGATCCAGCTGACTCAATGGTGCTGCTTCAGGCGTCAGTCACAGGTAGAGATGCAGTATGGAGTCTTTGTCAGGCCCCCATTGGTGAATCACAGTGAAGACCTTTGGGATTTTGGAGTAAAGTCCTGCCATCCTCTCCAGACAAAAACTCCCCTTTTGAAAATCAGCTGTTGGCCTGTTACTAGGCCTTAGTGGAGACTGAACACCTCACCATGGGCCACCAAGCCACCATGAGGCCTGAGCTGCCCATCATGAACTGGGTACTGTCTGACTCATTGAGTCATAAAGTGAGACACGCACAGCCATTCCATCATTAAATGGAAGTGGTATGTAAAAGATTGGGCTAGAGCAGAACTTGAAGGTACAAATAAGCTGCATAAAGAAGTGGGTCAAATGCCTATAGTCTCCACTCCTGTCACAGTACCTTCCTGTTGACAAGACCTGCGAGGACCCTGGTGATGCTTCCACCACCACTGGATCTACAAGATTGTGCATCCACTGGCCTGCGATCTTCCTGCATTTTGAAACATTACATGTGCTGTGTGAGTCTGAAAAGAATTTATGGACTAGTATCGGACTTATGGGCTACTATCAGACTTATGGATTTGATCTGGACTTGATATTCAATTAATCTTCGATATAAAGCTCTTTCTTATACATATGTGAGTGTCTGGATTTGTTTCTCTAGTCAAATCAGTCTAACACAGTTACTTTCTCAATAATGCCTCCTACAACTTCCTTCCATATCAACTACACACACACACACACACACACACACATTTGTTTTTCTTTCAGAATCTACCTTTGGAAATTATTCAAATTAAGGTAATCAGATTGTTTCTTGATACTGCCATTTAATGTATCCCTTATCCTTATTTTTTACACACATGAATTTATATCCCAAGCTTACTTAAATTTGAATTAAACCTTTTATTTTTTGGCCAAAACATTGTGAATTTCATACTTAACAACATTGGTTATGCATCAAGAGACCCATAATACCAGTTGACCCACTACCAATTATACTGTATTTAGTCAGCAGATAAAAATCTGTAGGAAATTAACTAACAGTATAAGTGCATACATACAAAGATCAATGTGAAACAAGCCTTTAGGGCTCTTTATCATGCATGAAGTAATAATTATTTGTTTACACATAAGTTTCCAAAGCAAGATTTACACAAGAACAGGGCTTCAAAATCCAACAAGATTTACTCAAAAAGAATCTAACTACAATTAATCTCGGTTAGTATAAAATAAGGTTAATATTTTTTGTTTTTGTTTTTTTTAAAGTTATTATTAATTGGGAGTTAATACATATAACATATCATTCCATAGTTCAATAACATCAAGCAAAATTGGGCAATTGCCACCACAGTCAGTTTCCAAACATTCTTTTTCTTCCTGGACTTCTTGATATCATCTCTCTTTTACAGCCCCTTCACCGCCCGGCCCACCACGCCCTCATCCCCTACACCCTGATGCTACTTGCTGGCCCTAAAGGTTCTTCTGTCCTGGGTTTCTTAGTGAAGGCTTTAGTTAATGTTAGAAACAGTGATTGGTGGAGAAAATAACTTAGCAAAAACTTGAATTTAATTCATAAGTGTCCCACATATTATAGTGACAATATCACTGAATAAGAGCTTTAGTGATAGAAATAAAGATAGGACTTTTGAAACAGTAATTTTGTAGGGATGTGAAAGGGAAAATATTATTTGTTTAAAACCATTCTTATCCTCAGTCTCGTGTTGTTAGTGGCCATTAAGTAGTTTCCAACTCTTTAAGCAGGGTTTAAGTTTTTAATGTGTATAAATGAAAGTTCCACATATTTTAATCTAGTATGTTTTCCTATATATGTAAACTTTCCTTTTTTTTCAGTAATATTTAGATTCTGTACTATTGACTAGGTTAATCTTGTTAAAATTACCAAATGTCTTATGGTGGCTGCTTATATTATTTCTCAAGTAGCTGATAGAGTTGTCTCTAGAATGGACAAGGAACATGTACAAACCATAGCTATACCAGTGGATCTGGAACACGCACTTTGTTGTAAGCCATGCTGTTGCTGTTGTTAGGTGCCATTAAGTCCATTCCAGCTCACAAAGGCCCCATGTGCAACAAAGGAAACACTGCTAGATCCCAGGCCCATTCTTTCAGTCATGTTGTCAATCCATCTCCTTGAGGGCTTCCTCTCTTTTACTACCCCTCTGCTTTAACAAAGATGATGTCCTCCTTCAGGGACTAGTCTCTCCTAACAACATGTCCAAAGTATGTAAGAAAAAGTCTAACCGCCCTTGCCCCCAAGAGCACTTTGGCTTTACTTCTTCCAAGACAGATTGATTTGCTCCTTTAGCAGTCAGTGGTTGTTGCAGTTATGTAATCTATCAACTTGCAAAGGGGTGGAGGCTAGCCAGTCAATCAGGTCATAGCCAGTGAAGCTTCTGTGTGGACATGGACTTCTCCTGAGAATTCTGGGAACTCCTGTCTTCTTCCGAAGAGGCAGGACACACTCTCTTGCTGCTTTGTCTTCCTGCTGACAAGCCACAAGGAGCCCTGCTGATGGAGCCAGAGTCCTGGAGGTGGAGGAGCCACATGGAGACCCACACCTGCACTGAGATGCTTCCATTGCCACTGTTTCCATAAGACTTTCCACCCGCTGGCCTGTGATCTTCTATTGCAGGTGTTTCATGAAGAGGAATTTATGGACTGGTTCAGACATATGGGCTAATACCAGAATTATGGACTTGATCTGGGCTGGGCTGGGATGTTTTCTTAATATACAATTACTCTTTGATATAAAGCTCTTTCTTATATACCTATGTGTATCTATGAATTTGTTTCTCAAGTCCAATCAGACAAATTCAGTGGTACTTTGAATATTCTTCTCCAGCACCACAATTCAAGTACATTCAATGGTCAACTTTCACATGCATATAGGGTGATTGAAAATACTCTGGCTTAGAACAGATGCATCTTAGCCCTCAAATATATATATCAAATTCATATATATATATATATATGAATGAAAATATTTTATATGTTTAAATATTGGAGTTAGTATTTGGGAATAAACATTTTTTGATCTAAAAAGAAATAAAAGACAATGTAATTATTAATAAATGTAAAAGTTTTCTTAAAGAAAAAAAAATCAGTTCATAGTGGCTCTAGGTACATAAAAAATAAACACTATTGCTCCGGTACCATCCCAAAATTGTTATATTTGAACCCATTGTCACCACTGGATCTGGAAGCTCCACTGAATTCTGTCCAACAGAGGTGATAGTATTTGAAATACTGGTGGTGTAACTCCCAGTTTCACAGCAACAT
>NW_022111368.1:442327-443900 GCF_000313985.2 Echinops telfairi
GTCCATGTGGCTTGTCTTCTGCAATGTCTCCCAGGGAGTAGCAGAGAGAAAGAGAGGTGTCTTCAGCTTCCAAAAAGGAAGTCCCAGATTTCCCAGAATTCTCAGGAGAAGGCCATGCCAAAGAATTCTCATTGGCTATCTCCAGATAGACAGCCTAGACTCCACCGCTACACTCTTAATCCTTAAATTGACACCAGATTAGGTGCCTACCACATGGCTCCTTCGAGTCATTTTCAGCTCAAACATTAGTTAATAAGAAGTTGAATGCAGATGTATGTCTTAGACAATAATTTCTTTTGGAACTATATCTATGCAGCCAGTTGGAGAAACAGGATCTTCAGGGTCTGGCTAGAGGCTGATTTTGAATGTCTGCGATATTCTTTGTCATTGTTTTTATAACCTTCCCTGCGCTCAGATGTTATTTTCTGATAAACTAACAAGATTATTCCTGGCCCATATACACCATTTCCACTTTATTC
This sequence comes from Echinops telfairi, assembly GCF_000313985.2. Lineage (NCBI taxonomy): Eukaryota > Metazoa > Chordata > Mammalia > Afrosoricida > Tenrecidae > Echinops > Echinops telfairi. The sequence continues at coordinate 442,807 of NW_022111368.1, forward strand.
TCTTTGGAGCACCATCCTGGCATGTTCTGATGATGTTGTACAGTTAGAATAATGACTATGTTCCAACAAATACATTATATTAAACTAATTTTTGGTATTTCTCTAACTCAATTTAAATTTTGGGACAGTAACTAGAACATAGATTTACACTGAAATACATATGAAAATGGCTTTAAAAGATTCATGAAAAGTGAACTTAAAATGAATTTATTGATAATGAAATTTTCCTTGAACTTTTTGAAGTAGCCATGTATTCAACCCCTCCACAAAAAAATATACTTTGGGATTATAGATTCTAACACAAAATTTTAATTATTCCACCATTCATCTAATAGCAAAGCAATATTATAAAGTAAAAGATGGACAATGAGATCGATATTTGTGCTGACAAACACCACTTCACCCTTGGTATGTAAAAAGAATAGTTTTCAGTAGTGAATGCCTATATGCTTTTTCAAGGCTTAGAACCTCCCATTGTCTGTTGGTTAGTATCATTGATCAGGGTTACGGAGCTGTCAATGAATCACTGTCATTATAATAAATCATTTTACTGGAAATTGTTCTATATAGACTTATACGAAATCAATCAAATTAACCTGAATTATCCTATCAGAAGATACTTCAGAGATACTACATTGTCTACGTAGGCACAGATTTTGATGTCTCTATCTATCAATGTATCCAAATGTTTCTGTCCATATACCTCAACATCTCTTTATTTGCAATGGTGGACACTCCTTCCAAAATAAATGCCTTGTCACTTGTGACCAATTTTTATGTTGTTAGAGTACAAACAGGATCATTAATCTGTATCAGGTTAACTGGACCATGAAATAGTACTAGCATGCGATTTCAGAAGAATGATTCAGAACTCCCCCAGAGACTCACCATTTACAGCAAGAAGAAGAAACCAAAATGATCCTACAATTTAAAAGCTAAGATAATTAATAATTTATAACTAAAAACCATTTAGCTTTAGATTTCTAACACATTGTATTCTCAGCACTTAAAAAAATCATAATGAGGTTATAAATTTTGTTGTTGGACCTCATATATTAACCTGTCACTTTTTTTTAACATTCAAAATTAGATTT
>NW_022111368.1:446811-459650 GCF_000313985.2 Echinops telfairi
TGTGGCCTTGCTCTCTGCCTCTGTGGACCAGGCAGAAAGCCAGACCAATTTCTCTACCTCACAGTGTCATGGTCCTTGGTTGTTCCTTTATTCTTGCTTATGGTCTTCTTTTATGTCTGTTCAGCATGACTCCTTGGCTATAAGCCATGGTCTCGGTGCTACAGCCTCTGATACCTCTGGGCTCAGCTTCTGCCAGTTCAGGCAGAGAGCATGAACATGCCCCACTGCTGGCTCTTCTTCCAATGGTCCCAGGATTTCTCTGTATTCTGGCTTCGGAGATGGCTAATTAAAAAAAATTTTTTTATCTAGGTATGGTTTGTTTGTTTGTTGTCTTGCAGCTGACTCTACCCCCAAGGAAACAAAACGCAGTGACTTGAGTCCTACCCTCTACTGAAGTGGAGATTCCCAATACACCCCATCATAACCCTGTGCATTAGCATAACAGATTACTCCTTCCAAAAGGAGATTATAACCACAGGCATAGCGATTAGAATTTAACATACATCACATAAGAGATCATGACTAAAAGGGCTATTTTAATGTTTGTTGTGCTGTAGAAATATAATTATTGACATATAAAGATTTTCAAAATATACTTTTAGGGATAAAGCAAAATACAGGAAGAGTTGTAGTAAGATTTCATTTTACTTTCTTAAGTGTGTGAAAAGTATAAAGCATATATCCCAATATTTTCAAATACAGCAATTTTCTCTTTCACTCAGAACATGGGCTGTGCATCCCACCATTAGGCTTACAGAACTCAGCCAAAGGCCAAACTCCTGCAAATACTTTCTGAGTCCTAGAAAACTCCAGAAATCAGTATCTTGTGGCTTCAACAGTAGCTCCTCTCCTGTTGTCACTATTCTGTGTTGACGAACCTTCAGTTCTGGGTCTAAATTCTCCAAATAAGGTTACTCATACAGTTTCAGCTGGAACAAATGCAGAAAGTAGGCTTGCCTCCTATTTAACGGTGGGAGACTTTCACATGACATAAATGGTCACTCATACATTAAACTCTGTTTTTACAATTGCTTTTAAAACCTAGGCTATGTGATCAAACACTGTGCACATTTATGCCAGTTCTTTGAGGGGAATGCTTATGGATAGGAAGGGTATATGCAACACTTCACTTGCCGATGACTACAAATGTACACCTTATTCATTTAACAAAGTTTGGGCACCTACTGTTTTGCAGACACTGCCTGGCAAAATCCATATAAATCCAAGTCTATGTTTCTCCTGACCTCTAGCCAGGTGGAAACAAATGTTCATTTGGAGAAAGTTAAATGTTATTATGGTCTGAAGGGTCCTATTAATTGACCACCTGCTAGTATGTTAAAATATTTATCTTGTAATTTTTAACTCTTTCATTAAAAAAATACCATAAATATCTAAGTTGCAATCCCTGCAAATGTATTCAATAAATGATTATTATGTATGGTATCCTTCTATAATTTGCTATGTCTTCTCCAACCACTTAGAGTTTCAATGAAAGTCACTGTAACATAACAAGCAACAGGAGACTTTGGATGAAATTGAATTTAAAATATTGTCCAATTGGTATGAATTCAGCAACCCCATGTAAAGCAGAATAAAACATTGCTCAGGTTGCACCCTCTTAACCATCATCGACCGGGGCTGTATTTGAGCCCATAGTCGTAGTCACTGTGTCAGTGGGCTGCATTGAGTATCTTTTCATTTTCCACTCCTCCCTACTTTACCAAGGAGTTTGTTTGTCCTTTTCTAAGAACTGGGACCTTTCTGGGTTCTAGTTCCTGATATCATGTCCGAAGTACAGGAGATGAAGTCTAAGAGGCATTCTGGTGACACTTCATCCAAGTCGGATGTTTTGTTGCTGCTGTTGTCATTCTGACAGTTCTTTGTATCTTCCACATTCTACACCTATACCATGATTCAAATGAATACAATTTCATTCAATCTTCCTATTCACGGTCAACTTTCCCATCTGTATGAGTCCATTAGAAGTTGATATGAAGCTTAGGTAGGTTCACCTTACCCCTCAATATGACATCTTCACCTTTTAACCCGTTAAAGAGGTTTTGGAGCAGATTTGTTCGATGTGATATGTCTTTTGATTTCTTGAATGCTATTTCCATGGGTGTTGATTGTGAACAAATAAATCCGGACAACATCAGTATTTTTTGTATAGTTGGCTTTTTGATTGTTTTGCTTGGGTTACATGGAGTTATAATCCATACTGCAGACTGTAGTCCTTGACCTTCATCAGTAAATTCGTGTCGTCCTCTTTGCTTTCTGCCTGCAAGGTTGTGGTATTTGCGTAATATAGATTGTTAATGAGTCTTTCAATCCTCATAGCCTGTTTTTCTTCAACTAGTTACAGTGTATTCCATGGAGCATTTGTTTCATGTTCTGTTCTATATTGCAGAATCACTGAAGAGTAGCTGAATTTCAAAGCAATTGATAAGAGATTAATGAAAAAGCCTGCTGAAGGTTTTAAGTGGAGGAAATAATCACTTCACTGCTCATCAAACATGCAGGCAGATTAATCTGGATTCTCTCCATAAACATAAGCAAGAATGTGGACTAATTATAAATGTCCAACCCAAAATATTAGGGCATCAATCAGTGACGCTCAAATTCAAGGAACTATTCATACAATCTATCAACATTTGACCCACACATGGTAGGAGGGCCTCACAAACTCCTGCTGTGCAGCCTTGATATGCTGCTTCCTGTTCCCAGTGGAGTTGATTGGAGTCTGGCAAGAGCATGTGGCCTCTTGGAGATCAACAGGATAAGTGGGAAGAAACAGGGAGGGAAAGTATGGAAAGGAGAAGCACACGCCAGCAGGCTTCCAGGAGAGGAACGATTTCTTTCATGCAGTTATCTGATGGCCGAAACTGTCACACCAAAGTGAGAAACTAATGGCAGGGGTTGGAAAATAATTTCTCAGCTAGTATAATTATATTTTCTCAGAAAAGAAAATCAATGGAAAGTAGATACAAACAACTGGTTTCATTATTAAAAGTCTATCTTTGGGACAGATACAATCATTTTCTTTAAGTAGCAGAGAAGATTGTCATTTCCTATAAGGCAGCCTTTCAGATGGGTTCAAAAAAATCTATTAGTTTTGAAAATCCACACTCCTTCCCACATTCATCAATGTCATGCCAGTATTATTGCTTAAACTTTTCCCACACTTATCAATGATGTAATGATACTACAATGAGCTAGAGAGCCTGGAGATAGTGAGTGCCAATTCAGAAATTCAGATCTTACTTTATTTTCAATAATTTCTCTTAGCTTCTTTTCCTTTTTTTCTTTTCTTGTAGGAAAAACACGTTTTTTTAAAATTACTTAATATACTAGCACAATTATTCCTCTATAGTAAAACCTGTTCCTCAAAAAGTACTTGATTTTACACAAAATATTAAGAAAGTAGACTTTCTGCTTATTATTTTTTATTCTAGTTAAAAGAGCCCTAATGGTATAGTGCTACACATTGGGCTGCGAAGCACCAGATCCATGTGTTAGTCTGGGTAAACAAGGGAAACAAATCCACAGAAACTCACATGTATAAGAAAGAGTTTTATATAAAGGGCAAGTGTACATTAAGAAAGCATCCCAACCCAGTGCTGCCTAGCCTGTAAGTCCAACATTAGCCCATTTGTCTGACACCAATCTACAAAGTCCTCCTCCATCTCACAAAACACACGCAGTGACACCGACTGCAGGAGGAAAGCAGAATCAGTGAACATGTAAGCATCTCACCACTGGCAGGGATCTCCACACGGCTGCTCCAGCACCCAGGGCTGCATCGGGGTAGGTCCATGCGGCTTCTCCTCAGGGATCTCACACAGAAAGTGAGACGTGCCAGCTGAAGCAGGGAACTGACTAAGGCAGCTGCACTCTAGTCTGCACCCATTAGAAAGCAAGAGACCCAAGAACTCGAAAGTCGAGGCTCACGGAGCCATTTATCTCTCTGACCTTCAATTAACCCCACATGCGTTTATTGGCCAGGTTGGCACAATAAACCTTAAGTATCTCAATCAGCATTTTAAGCCACTAACCTCTCTGTGGGAGAAAGGCAAGGCTTTCTACTTTTGTAAAGAGTCACAGTCTCAAGAACCCATAGTAGTAGTTGTACTATGCCCTACAGTATTGCTTTCGGTTGGAATTGACTGGTTGACAACCAGTTAGTTTATTCAAGTGAAGATTCAGATTAAGTACCCATAAGACGTGGGAAAGTGTTAAGGTTTAATTTGACCTTGCCTGGATGCTAGAGAGCATCAGACACCCGAGGACTTCACAAGAGGAACCAAAAAAACCCAAACAAAACTCAGTGCCATCAAATAAATCTGACTCATGGCAACCCCATGGGGTAGAATAAACTGCCCATGTGTTTCTAAGACTGTAACTCCTTATGGAATAGAAAGCCTCATCTTTCTCCTACTGAGCAGCTGTTGGTTTGGAACTGCTGACCTTGAGGTTAGCAGCACAATACATAACCAATCAAACTCCACATGAACCCAACCCTGATTTCTATGATGCAATGGTGAGACATGCCACCATGCTCCAATTTTTTTTTTTTTTAATCAATGTGATACCAATGTCACTTCCAAAGCACTCACTACTTCTCTGTAGGGCCCAATAATTCATTATACCAGACACAGACCTTACAGGTAATACTCACAAATATGAGGTTTATTAAGGAGCTGAAGAGGTAGCAATTCAGAATCAGAAATACTCCGATTCCAGTTCTGTGGTCAGGAAAGTAGCTCTGTGGTACACTCATGAAAGCCTCTCTCTGGCCTGTAAAGCCTTGAACTGGTCTCTGCCCTGCTCAGACAATGTTATTAAACTTTTCATGTACTGTTAATAATTGTCTAAAGGGAGTGATTCCATTGCACCATAAGTCAGCATAAACAACTATTTTTTAGCTATATGGGTCTGTTAACCTGGATTTCTTGATTAAATTCCTGGAGCCATGTCACCCCACAAATAAGCCTCCTGCCTGAAGTTAATCAGGTTTACCCCTGGAACAGGGCAGGATACACTGCTTTGTCTCATGATCGTGATTCTGCTGTTGCCGTCAATTTTCTGTGGCTCCTCTGATGTAATAGCTTTCTGTCTCCTGAATCCAGGAAGTTTAGTTTGCAGGAATCTCTAGGTAAGTAGTTCTCAATCTGTGGGTCCCGATCCCTTTGGGGGTCAAATGGCCCTTTCACAGGGGTCACCTGGTTCAGAACAGTAGCAAAATGACAGTGATGAAGTAGCAACAAAAATAATGTTGTGGTTTGGGGGGTCACCACCCCATAAGGAGCTGTGTGAAAGGGCTGCGGCATTAGGAAGGTTAAGAGCCACTGCTCTAGGTGACAAGGACCTGTTCTGCTGCTGACTCTGATTCTGTGATGGCGTTGAGAAGCCCCTACTGCTTCAGAGATGGCTGATTTTATAGTTGGCAGGATGGTAAAACTGACCAATCCTCACCTTACTGTCTCACGTTTTCACACTCACAATGAATGCTCTGAACTCGCATTCACAGATGAATTATTTAATCCTATTAACATGTGCCGCCACCTTCTTTTATCCAGAGCTATTAGGAAAAGAAAGAGGAAATACAACCAATCTGCCTGGCCCTACCTAGTCATTTGGTGGGATCTACAAAGATTATAGCTAAAGGAGCCATATCAAGTAGGTTTGTGCACCACAAAGTCCTTTTATCTAAAACAACAACAACAACAACAGAAAAAAAAAAACCTTTGATGTTAAAGATGACATAATAGATTTAAAATAGAGACTATTTTTTTTTCCCCCCAAGAAATTTTGGAAGCATGAAGAGCATAACCATGGCAGACAAACAAATCTATTCCATGTCAATATTGGCCTGTTTCCCTCCACATAGACAGCAGTTGACTACCCAGCTTTGAATGCGTAGGTCAGCATAGAAGTGCGATACCATTTCCTGTTTCTTACTCAGGTCAAAACCCATTGCTGGAGACATTAGGATTCTGTGTAGTTCAGATAAACTGCCCTTGAGTGGCCTTGATTGAACCATTCTGAAGTCCTATCAATTTCCCAGTGAAGAGATATCAATGAGTTTAAATAAATTTAAATCACATCTTTGAGTAGAGATTTACATCTTATATTAGATTAATTTTGGGACTCAGACAATTTAAACACGTTATAAAGCATTCCGTATATATCATGAGTATGCTATTGAAATGAATTATGTAATCATAAAGTTTACTGGTGTTAGATATTGTGTTAGACAGGGTTCTCTAGAGAGATAAAATCAAATTCCTGATAATATATTTATTTATAAAGATAATTAGATATATAACGAGAAATGAACTGTTAAATCATATACAGATCAATATACAAGAAATAAACAGTAAAATTAGAAGCACTATAAATGGCTTAGTGCAACTCACGTCCGTGAGAGAAAGTTGACATACTAGCAGTCCTTTAAGTCTCTATCTGATGCCAGATCTTCCTCTATTTGTAGAGAGAGAGCTAGGCTATGTCAGCACAGCAGCCAATCACAAGGCAGGTCACCAATTGCCAGTCCCCAGCTCCAGAGAAGTCTTAAAGGGACCTCAACTTACAGTAACACAGTCCAAAGGCTAGGCGTCCCACAGGCTGTGTAGCCTTTAAATTGAAGCACAGAACAAGCAAGGCAGCCACACACTGGTCCGATGATCACAGAACGAGAGACAAGAAAGGCAAGGCTCACCAAGCCATCCATCTCTCCGCCCGTCAGTCAATCCCACCTGCGTTTATCAGCCAGGCTGGCACAATAAACTATCTCAGATATTTACCTAAATTATATGAAATTCTATATCCATATGAGCTTTTAATTTTAATTTTCTCTGAAATGAATTAATTCAAAGTTTAATAAGCTAGATTGAGTCAGATGTTGTGAAAAAGAACCCTTGAACATGTCTGAGTTTTACATGCCCTAAACATACTTTAAGACTTTAAGTGGTTCTAATTGCACAGTGACTGATAGTTGAGCTACTAAATTTAAGGCTGGCAGTTCCAACCCACTAGCCACTGTAGGAGAAAAGTGAGGTGGTCTGCTCCCACAAAGATTTAGAGTTTCAGAAACCCCAATGAGCAGTTCTACTCTGTCCTATTGGGCAACTCGCTGCTATAACAGACTCCAAGGGATTAGGTTGGTTTATTGGTTGTTATATACACTCTGAAAACACAATATTCTAATAGCTTTAATGTGTGGTTATGGAGACATTATCCTAATTATGATAAATGAGATTTCTGTAATTTTTATGGAGACCATAGTCTCTCAATCTTTTGTTCATTTACTCATTCTTTCACTCAATTACTATAATTCAAAATCTTATCATTTTCTCTGTAGTTTTTATTATTCTAAGCTGATTCAGTTTTGTTTTGTGGTAAATACGCTTTGTTTTTATACTACAAAAGAATCCAAGGCAGAATTGGCATGTTTGAATTGCGTTGGCTCAGGATATTTGCTATGTATAAACTATCAGTCTAATGAACAAATCAGTCTTAGAAGAAATGTATATAAGATGCGCCTATGTGAGAGTGTGGCTTCATCTCACTTCCTTTGTTTCCTATTTTTAACTTTCTATTGCAAATTCGGTGAATGTTTTCAGAGTGGATAATTTTACATTTAGCCATTCATATCATATATATCATATATACTCATGTATAAGCCAAGTTTTTCAGCACATTTTTAATGCAATTTTTGTGGCAAAATTAGGTTTTGTGGCTGATATTTGGGTCGGCTTGTACTTGAGTATATATATATATACTCAAGTACATGTGTTATATACTCAAGATATATGTCATCTCATTCATTTCTATTTCCTCAATGTTACCACTTATCATATTTTCTTCCCATGTTTCCCATTTCAGTTCCTGAGCCCCTTGAACTTTATCCTTGAGCAAATGATGCTCTTTTAGATATTTAAAGTGATAGGACTCTATGAGTCACTGGAGTGTGTAGAATGATGGGCTATCCTGAGACAAAGTCTTGCCATCTAAGGAGCTCCCTGGATGCATTTTTTCCAAAGGCAGATTTGTTTTGTATTTAACAGCCCATTGCACTTTAAACTTACTTTCCCAACACCCTCATTCAAACACATCAATTCTCCTGCAGTCTTCCCTATTCAATGCCCAACTTTCACGTGCATATGAGGCAACTGAAAATACCATGGCTTAGGTCAGGTGTTCCTTAGTCTCAAAGTAACATCATTGCTTTTCAATACTTCAATGAGCTCTTAGGCAGCAGATTTACCCAGTATAAATTGCCCTTTGCTTAATTGCCTGCTGTTTCCATTTGGGATTCCACGCAAGACAAAATCCTTGACAACTTTAATACTTTTTCCCACTCATCGTGATATTATAGTTTAGTTCGCTTGTCACGATTTTTGTTTTATCTACATTGAGTTTTATCTACATCTGTCCTGAAGGTTGCAATCCTTCATCTACCTCAGCAAGTGTTTCAGGTCCTTTTCATTTTCAGGAGCAGAGGTGTGGCGTCTGCATATCACAGGTTGTTAAAAATCCTTCCTACAATTCTGAAGCCACATTCTTCTTCATTTAATCAAAATTCTCTGATTGTTTGCACCACACACATATTAAATAAGTATGATGAGAGTATACAGCCCCGTAGCCAGTCTTCTGTGCAGTATTCCCACGTTCTTTTCAAACAAATGCTTCCTGATCCATGTCCAGGTTCCACTTGAATAGAATGAGGTGTTCTGGAATTCCCATTCTTTTCAAGGCTATCCATAGCTTGCTATGATCCACATAGTCTAATGCCTTTGCATGGTCAATAAAGTAAAAGTAAACATCTTTCAGGTATAATCTGCTCTCAGCCAATGTCCATCTGATATAAGCAATTAAAACCCTTGCTTTGGCTCTGGCCTGCCCCTCTGGCAGCTCCCTGTCAATGTACTGCTGCAAATGCTGTTGGGTGGTCTTCAGGAATCTTGACTGCATGCAATATTAACGATATTGCTCTATAGTGTGAGCAAGCTGTTGAGTCACCTGTCTTTGGACTAAGTACAAATGTGGCTTTCTTCCATTCAGTAGACCAAGTTTTCAAATGTTCTGGCATGTACCTGTGAATGCTCTTAGTGATTCGTCAGCTTGTTGAGGGATTTCAATTGGTGTTCCATCCATTCCTGGGGCCTTGTGTTGGGTAATGCTTTCAGTGCAGCTTCACTTTCTTCCTTCAGTACAAGTGGTTCTTGCTCATTTCATACTTCCTGAAATGATGTAGGATTGATTCATTCTTTTTGATAGCGTGCCTGTTAGTTCAGGTGGACTAGAGAAACAAATCCAGAGATACTCATATGTGTATAAGAAAGAGGTTTATATACAAGAGCAATTGAATATTGAGAAAACATCCCATCCCAGTCCAGATCAAGTCCATAAGTCTGATATTAGCCTATATGTCTGATACCAATCTAGAAAGTCCTCTTCAAACTCATGAAATATGTGCAATGATACTGAAAGCAGGAGAATCACAGGCCAGTGAGTTGGAAGTCTTGTGGATGCAATGATGTTGTTAGCATCTCAGTGCTGGCAGGGGTCTCCACGTGGCTTCTCCACATATCCCCTGCTTTATATCCACGTGACTGCATTCCCAGCTTTCAGTGTTCCTGACTTCCTGCTTTCTGAGCCCCAGAAGCCTATGAGTCAAGACAAGCCTCCAGTTAAAAATCCCTGCATCAGACAGGAAAGAATTAAGTTGGAATTGGGCTACCCACTCTGAGGCTGTGAAAGACACTTTCTTGCTATCTGGTTCTTTCTCAATTTGTGTCTTTGTTATGAATATATGAGAGTCACTGGTTTGGTTTCTCAAGAAACTGCAGCCCAAGATGGGTCCTATAGAAACATCATAAGGCTGAAGGTTGGAGGTGTGACAGACATCCACCTTATGGCTATCAGGTGGAAGTAGATACTCTTCTCTTTTGTGTAGCCAGATGAGGCCAGCTATGCCTAAGTGATTTCTTCAGTTGATATCTGGAGCTGGAACTGTTGCTATGGCTGCAGACTCACAGAGCATGAGGCTTTGTAAGAGAAATAAGAAAGTGCATGGGAAGCCTTATTCTTGGATGTGTTAAACTGCAGCTGCAGGGAGAATACCTGAGTTTGGAGTCCCCTACTGCAACGTCTGGGGTGTTTCAAGAAGGTGCTGAAATAAGGCCAGCCTGCTGAATCACCTTGTCAGAGAACCAAAAGGGATGCTCTAGAGAAATGAATATTGACTTAGAATGCTTTAGGAGGATTGCATTTACAATTATTTGTTTATCTGTCTGTACTGGAGTTGCATTGATTTCTTCTACCTAGTGTTATAGTCATAATGTGTGTAATCAATTATGGTTACAGAGAGCTTGTAAACTCATCCTCAGACTTGATGAATATATTTGCTAAAAAGGGAATTAGAGATGATCAAATAGAAACAGGTTTTTATTTCAAGCCTTTGTAGAGTAAGAGCCTTAAACGGAAAGCTGAGCTCCACCCAGAGCCTTGAATATCAGGAAATGAAAAGAACTACTGAGGAGCAATTGAATTAGAAATAGTGAATACTTGTGCTTTTTCAAATTGAAACACAAACAGTTGTCTATGAATGCCCCTAAGTTAGAAAAGTCTGTGCCCACCAAAAAAGATACCCCTCCAGCCCACAACACACATACACACTGAATAAATTTCTCTTTTTGGGAGAGGGTGGAGGGAAATTGTGGGAAACAGAAAAGTTATTCTCCAGTTTGTCCCCCAAATTATATGCCAAACCTAAGGTGCTGCTTGCTAACACATAGTCACTGACCATACACACTTGGAGGTCATCTACTTAAAGGTTATCTCCCTGAGGGTTATCAGACATCTAGAGCAATCAAACCCTATAGTCTGTCCCACTCCCTTCTGATAAGGATAATGGATTGTTCCCCTGAAGGAGAGCCCAAAGACCAAAGTCAAGCCAACTCAGGTTAGACTGCCATCTTGACTCTAGAATCTGCCTGTCTTGTCAAATGTATGCCCCTAGTGCCTCCCCGTCCTATTGTGTGCACAGTCATAGCTTGTCTCCCTCCTGTTGCATATATGCCTATTATACAATAGGCATATTGTATAATATGTTATGCATGTAGTTACCTGTAATTAGGGGGGCTCGCATGCCCTGTAAGTGTATATAAGCCTTGATTGGAAATATATTTGCTCTCTCTGCATGGATCTGGCTGCTGAGCCTGTGGTTGTACCAGAGGTGAGCACTTGCATGCTTTATCTTGTCTAATGTCTCTTTAATGTCACCCCTCAATTACACAATCACCCCTTGGACCCATTCGATTGTGCAGCTTGGTATCCCACAGGAGATGTTGATAGAACTAGAGCACTCAAGTGTAGGTGATTATTCACAATACTAAAATTGTTAGGTATTAAAGATTTTTGCTTTGTTCACTTATAAAATATAAGCTATAAATTGGTTAGTGTGTTTTCATATGTCTGTTGGTAACATGATAGTTGCAAGTATGATGTTTTTATTATATTTATTTGGAGATTATGTATGGCTAGATAAATATGTACAAGTTGACAAGAGGTGGACTATTATGGTTAAGTTTTGTGTGAATGTGCTGAATCGGTGGAAAGGTATGGGTTCAACCTCTCAAACAGGACAACCTACAGATATTGTCTAGAAAATGTGGTCTATTTATAAAAGATGAAAGGAGAACTGGCTTATCTCTTGCCCTGCTCCTCTCCTTTGCTTGCTTAAATCCTACATCTGGTGTCTGAAGCCAGCAACCCCCATGTGGGCTGACAGATTACCTCCCTGGGAGTCACATAACTGTGCTTCTTCCAGCCTTTGGTACTCCTGGCTTCCAGGAGCCATACTTGTTAATAAAAGCCTGCAGCATACCATTCCTGTATGAGTCAGGAAGGGTCTCCGTGGACTTAAGCTGGACTAGGTTTGTCCAATCAGAAAGTCTGTGGGCCACTTTCTTGTTATAAATTCCTTTCTGGATATAAATGTCCTTGTTATACATATGTGAATGTTACTGGTTTGTTTCCCTAGAAAATCCAGCCTAGCACAGCATGACAATGGTTTTGTGTTTATAAAAACAATGACTATTCTTAGCCTTCAAGGTCTTTTGAGATTATATCTATCTATCTATCTATCTATCTATCTATCATCTATCTATCTATCATCTATCTATCTATATCTTGTATACATGCTAAATTTACTAGTTTTAGGTGGTGGGGGGAGTAAGACTAATCAGAGGAATATATGGAATACTCATTTTATCTAAAAAGGCACATCTATCTTTTATATTAGATAAATATTAAGGGAGTTTCCTTACTTGCTGGTAAGCCAATATGAAGCCAATAGGCTAGAGTAGAACTACCCCATGGGATTTGAAAGGTTGTCTAAAAATAAAAAACAAAAACAATGCCATTGAATAGATTCTAATTCACAGTGGCTCATAGTGCCTCAAAGCAGCCTGGTGGGTTCACACTGTCAACCTTTCAGTTAACAGCCAAACTGTTAATTGCTGTGCTACCAGGAATCCTTGAAGGTATTCAGATCTTCTAAATTAGTTTGGGGTATTATTTTATATTGTCATATAAAATATCACTTATATTATTAACATAATAATAATCCATTATATGTAAGGCTGTTTGGCATTGTATTAGTCTGGGTACAAAGAGAAGCAAATCCACAGAAACTCATGTATAACAGAGAGTTTTATATAAACGTTAAGTGCACATTAAGAAAATATCCCAACCCAGTGCTGCCCAAGCCCACAAGTCCAACATTAACCCATATGCCTGACACCAATCCACAAAGTCCTCCTCCATCTCACAAA
>NW_022111368.1:460781-462012 GCF_000313985.2 Echinops telfairi
GAAAATATTTGAAAACCATAAATCTGATGATTGTTTAATATCCACAATATATAAATATTTCCTTCAACTCAAAAACAAAATGACAAAAATTAAACAAATGGGCAAAGGACAATTATATTTTATTCTAAAATATACTAATAGCCAATAAGCACATGTAATGATTTACCTGAGCTATTTTCATAGAGAATTGCAAATAAAAACTATAATAAAATATCACTTCACCCTCATTAATTAGTAAAACTACTCAGCAAAAGGAAAAATAAGTGTTGGAAAGGTTGCAGAAAGATTTTAAATACTTGAGCATTGCTGATGAGGTTGTAAAATTTTGTAGCCCCTATGGAAAGATGTTTGTTTTTTTCCTGGAATGTTTAAACAATCCAAAATACTTGAGAGCAGAGATTCAAACACATGAGTACACTATTGTTTATTGTAGTGTTATTGACAAAAGTCAGTAGGACAAATCAAGTTGTTCAAAAACAAATGTGGTACAAACAATGGAATATTATTCAAACTGTGATATTTTAGGTTTTATTTTAACTTGGGCAGACTGGGATTTTCCCTGTTTGGCAATAGGATTTCCACCATAAATTCTAGGTCACAGTCCGATGATGCCCCCGGCGTGTGTGACCTATTTGATTCCCAAAGACACTGCAGTGAGTTTGCCCTCTCACTCTCCTTTCTGCTGACCTGGATCCTGCAACTGGTCTTGTGGGACATGGGCCTCAGCCTATGATATTGCTTGCAGATCCTGGGGGCCAGCTCTAGCCTGTCGGAACATTTGATCTGGCACCATTTCTGTACTTCCAACTGCCTCTGATCTTCCAGTATCCTGGCTGAGTTTTTCACTAAAAAGAGGATTGAAATGGCAATTTTTGATAATTTTAGTCAAAAATGTAGGTCAGGTTAGTTACTCCATGCTAAAGATAAATAGGTCATATTTAATATTTTATGGAAAAAAAGTAGTGTAGTAACCAACTATGTGGCAATTATTTAGATGTTTAAAAACCCTATTGTATGGTAAATAGATTTATATAATTATAAATGAACATGAATAATTATTGACTATTTTAAAGCTTAGTGAGGTCGATTTGAAACATTGACTTATTATTCTTTAAATGAATCATCTGTATATTGTTTCATTCTGAACATTTCCTTTTTGGATCAATTTTAACTTTCTTTGTAAAGTACTGATTATATCCTGGATGTTTTGATGCTCTTAGCAAAATAGTTT
>NW_022111368.1:463151-465649 GCF_000313985.2 Echinops telfairi
ATCCTACCTGTGTCCAACGTGGCCCAACCTTGTGTCGTCCTCATGAGCTGCCTTGTGTTTGAGCCCATTATCGAAGCCACTTTGTCCATCCAGCTCATGCAGAGTTCTTTGCCTTTTTGCAGCTGTCTTTTTCCAGAGCTAGGTCCCATCTGAGAGCACGCAGGCTGGTTAAAAACAATCCTCTGAGTTATAATGAAAATCCACAGAAGCTCTTTCATAGCGTCTCCAGTAGAGATATTTCATTCCTAAGGGGAAATCAGATGAAGGCAAAGCTGATTGTCAAAGAAGGGACACAGGGATTGGTTTAAGATATGAAACTCATAATAATGTATAACTTATCAAAGAGACGTGAGGTGGGGAGGGGGCAAGAGGGGGAAGAGGAGCTGACACCAAGGACTCAAATAGAAAGTAAATGTTCAGGAAATAATGATCACAACATATGTATAAATATGCTTGATACTATTGATATATGCATTGTTTTAATATCTGTAAGAGCCCTCAGGCTGATAATCCCAGTTACATTACAGTCATGTAGTCATATCTGTGTTATAAGGGAAACATTGGTCATTTGACATGTATGGTTGATTCTCATCATTTCTATAACAAATTAAATTACGATGTGATCTGTGATCAGTTCTTAAAATTGAAACCTATATACTACATCAGTTTCTCTTGCTCTCCTACATTAGCCTTTTATCTAATGCCAAGACATTCTTTTTATAAAATATTATTACTTAAATTGAAATTATACTAGTGATCTCTAATAATGCTAGACAATATCAGAAGACTTCACAAACTAATAAATTCAAGTTTCTGTTTAGACCAAAAGTGTTCGCTTTAGATCAAATTGTGTTCATTATTTTATCTAAATGTCGAAAAATTAAAAATGTGAATATATATTATATATGTACCAATAATAATGTATTAATAATTAAAATATAATTATATTGATTTTATATTGATTTAATTGAGACTATGTTAATATTGACATAATATAATACTATGTATTCTAATAATATATAACAATAAAAATTATATACATAATATACTCAACCCTCAATGCCGTTGAGTGGGTTTTGGCTCATATCAACCAATAGGACTGTTAGGTTACTGAAACTAACTCATTATGGAAGTATAAAGCCTCATCTTTCACCTGATATATATATAATATATCCATAAGGTTAACATATTAGAGTTAACCATGTAATCTGAAATATCTGCTGCCTTGACTTTTCTTTCCATTTGGTATCTATTTCTTGTGTAACACTTCTAAAACTACTTAGCATGCAAACCTTCTCATACACTCTATTTCCATTTATAAATGTAGTTTTGGTGGAAGTTGGCCCATTTTCACAGATTTTGCATGTTGATCAGAATGCAGATGTGTTTATGCAATTTCGTTATTTTCTCAAATTCTTTTACTTACTGTGCAAACATTTGGCAAATTGAGAATTGGAATTTCTATTTAAGTGTGACACAGTTTTTAGTTCATTTTGTTGAATGTGATAATTAAATACAATTGTCTGAGCATAATATGGTAATGCACATTACTATTTTAAGGCATATGTACAATAAAGTATGAACCAAATATATCTGTTCTATCAAATATCTGTATAATGGGGGTGACAACCCACCTCAAACGGTTGTTCAAAGGATCAAATGTAATTAGCTTTATGGAGCTATTTAATTTTAAAGCAATGTTCAAGTGGTATGTTTAAATTGATAATATACTAGTAAAATGCTATACTTTAGCTTTACTTCCATAAAAAATGTTTTGGCATTTCAACCTTTATCATGTTAAAATTAATCAACATTCAAAATGACATGGAGATTTTAATTCTTAGAATATCTTTTAAAAATGAAAAAAATCTATTAGTTTTAATTTTCTAACTCATCATTGAGCACTATGATACCCAAACATAATTTTGTTCAACATGAATTATAGCTATCTCTTTTAAATGAGGAGCTCTGGAGGCATAGTGGGTAATGAGTTGGTTTGCTAACCATCAGGTCTGCAGTTCAACTGCTCCAGCTGGGGAAACATGAGATTTATGACTCATGAAAAAATTCAGAAACTCCAAAAGGGCAGGTCTGTCTCTACTCTTCTGGGGTCGCTATAAGTCAGAATTGACTTGATGGCATTGAGTTTGATATGACTTTTTATTCATTTGAATGGATTCCTAGTGGTGTAGTGGGTTATGAGATGGGTGGCCATCAGCAAGATCAGCAGTCCAATTCCACCGGTGACTCCTGGAGAAAGATGGGGTTTTCTGCTCACAAAACGATTTGCAACCTCCAAAGCCCAAAGGGACAATTCTCCTCTGTGTTAGTCTGGTAGTCTGGGTAGACTAGAAAAACAAATTCATAGACATTCACATGTACATAAGAAAGAAGTTTATATACAAGAGCAAGTGAATATTGAGAAAATGGCCCAGCCCAGTCCAGATCAAGTCCATAAAGTCCAATATTTGCCCATATGTCCAATACCAATCTATAAC
>NW_022111368.1:466936-468737 GCF_000313985.2 Echinops telfairi
AGGTTCCCAACTATACATATGTATGGGATCAGAAAAGTTATTCCTCTGGTGGGTTTTAACATCCAAGAGCCCGTGGGCATAACCTATTAGACCACCAGTTTCCTTTAAAATGATTTTCAGTGGACGATTTTTCAGAAGTAGGTTACCGGACCTTTCTTCCAAGGCTCTTCTGGATAAACCAAAACCTACAACCTTTCAATTAGCAGTCAAGCATGCTTATCATTTAAAGACTATGACAGTGCTGAGGAATATTGAAAGTACCTGGATGGCTAAAAGAATCAACTAATCTGTCTCCGAAGAAGTCCAGTCAGAATATTCCTTTAGAAGCTAGAACGGTGAGACTTCCTCTCACGTACTTTGGATGTGTTATAAGGTGAAATCAATCTCTCCAAAAGTATCATGACTGGTAAAGTAGAGCAGCAGCAAAAACCAGAAAGGCCTGCTAGCTTTCTGGAGTGGGTAGTTCCTCGGTTCTTGACTTCACACACTGAAAGAATTCACGCCGAAGCACATTGTGTGATCCAAGTGAGATTGTATGAAGGACAGGATGTTTCAGGTTTTACAGTCTCAAAAGAGTACATGCAACTTCTGGAAAGTGTGCCAGGTGGTACCAAAGCTGCCCTGGGTTTCACAACTGGGCATGAACAACCATGTTGAAAAGAACACCCACAGGTGAGAGACTGGGGGGTGGGGGACTACCAGGATGCTAGAAGTCCAAGAATCCTAGAGGCTAAGAGCATGTGGGCCAAGAGGCTGTGGGCCCTGAGTAGGTGATGTGTGCCCATGGAGGGGAGGGAGCCCCTCACCCTGCACCTGCCACTGACAAGTAAAAGCGTGTAAGGCCTTCCCATTCCAACCTCTAGCTGGGAAGACATGGTTGATGGTATTGGTTGACACACTGGCTGAGTTAGGCCCGCCTGTGTGAAGTCATTATCCTAGGCCTAGTTTGAGTACCCAGGTGTACCTTCTGTCTGGCTTGGGGGCTTGAATATGAGCATGCTCAGTTTGGGGTCTTCATAGGTGTTCAATGGTTCCCTGATGTCTTTCCAGCCTCCCCCAGGGGGGCCTTTGCAGGCATGAGAGGAACAACCCTGAGCTAGCTACCTAACAGACCCTTTGCAAGGTGGATTTCCTCCTGCAACAGTGGGCTCAAAACCTAAGAACAATTGCGAGGATGGCTCAGGACTGGCCAGTGTTTCATTCTGTAATATCCAGAGTGGCTGATATCTGGACTGAACCCGTGGGGGTTGGGCCTACAGCTGAATTAGCACTTTGCCCATGCCTGGACACAGAGAGGAGGGGAAGTGAGTGATGGAGAGCTGGATAGGTAGCCATTGCAACTGGATGTGCAGGGCTGGCAATGGTGGTCCTGACTTCTGTCCCTTTGGTGCAGCTTTTTCAGATAATGGGCAGCCACAGATGCCATCCTGCGGTCCAGCTACAAGTGCCAGGCTTCAGTTGGCAATGCTAGGGCCTGCAGCCAGAACCAGAGCAGGTACTGTACTGCCCCATGCTAAGAGGGAAAGATCCAAGGTGCTGGGCTGCATACAAATGAGAAGACAGATGAAGAGGCACTATGGGGCTTGGAAGCAGCTCTGGGGCCCCACAGCTCATTCACTCTGGGATTATTAACAAATCAAAGGAAAGAGGGTTTCCCTGGGGGGTGGGGAGGTGGGAGAGGTAAAAAAAAAATAACAAAAGCACCTTATGAGACTGTGTATATATAAGAAGGGCTTCAAAAAGTTTGTGGAAATTTTGACTTGAAAGAAAAAGACGTTTTCTCACAAACTCTTTGAAGTCC
>NW_022111368.1:469898-474401 GCF_000313985.2 Echinops telfairi
CAGCACAGAAATTGTTCTGCCCAGAAGCAGGAGAGGAAAACTTGTCGCGTTGCTGTGAGCATTCTTATTACATCAGGGACTATGAGTACCTCCGGACTTGAAGGGGACATAAACTCGGAGGCAGTTCAGTGCAGGGCAGCTTCAGGTAGCCAAGTAAGTACCCATGAGCGGGGACCCATGAGAAGGAGCAACTTCAAGGCATGCACGAAACGTACAGCAGCTGGGGGATGGGCATCCCTGCTCCCTAAAGAGAACCCCAGCTTGGTATCAATAACATCCGTTAGAAGCCACTTTCCCCTCTTAGATCTGCTTGCTTTGTGCACGTGTAAACCTCCTCCTCAGGAGGGGCTGTAACTAATATTGTTGTCCAGATACCATACTAAAGCATTCCCTTGCTTTCTCTTTCATCTATTCAAGATTCTCTTCCTTCCCATTAGCATAAATCCTCCTCAGTACATGAGCTCCTTATCAGGCTAGCTGTACTCTGCTATTTGCAGTCAAAACTGGGTATAGAAAACCAAGAGATAACCTAGTCCTCCATTTAGTGGCTATATTAATAAAATTCTCCACAGCAACAGAAGCATCTTGAATATAGATGTCTACACAGACAGAGGAAGGAACAGAGAGGGGAACAGAAAGAGATATGATGCAAAAGACACTCAGGCTGATTTGTTTTAAGTATTTGTCTCACATGATGTTGGAAGAAGTCATGAAATATAAATTCTGTTGATTAGAAATCAATGGTCTAGAAATACCAGCAAAGTAGTTATTTTAAAATCTTGAAATAGGATCCTCCCTTAGAAAATCTTGTATTTTGCCCTTAAGGCCTTCAACTGATTTTATAAGGTCAATAAATTGAATTATAAATCATATACCAATGTGGTATGAGGTGGGAGAGCATCCCCCCACCGCTAGTCTCAAGTTCAGTAAGCATAATTATGCGGTTGAGATATATAAATATTATATTAAAGTCATCGAGAGCATGAGAGATAAAAGAGATATTGCAATAATGGAGTCAGACACATTTCATGATAGAATGCTCACCTCAGCCCTGCTTGATCGTCCACATGAAGAGAGGGGGAAGGGAAGGAGGGCAAAGGGAAAGGGAACAGAGGAGGAGAAGGAGTGGAGAGAGGGAGAATGAGGGGGAGAGCTCTTTATTGCTAACCCAGACCTATATACCTTTTTGGGGTGTGCAAGCCCACTAATTACAGGTAAAGACATGTGTCACAGGAAGGGGTTGCACTATAGGCTATACAGCAATGAGAGGGAGTGGTCTAGGGACATACATGCAATAGGAAGAGGAGGGATTGGGGGTTTACATGTGACAAGATGGGCGGATCCTAGATTTAGGATGGCAGCTTAACTTTAACCTCTTCTCTGGGTCTCCATAGGAACCATTATCAGTAGGGTGCAAACCCCACCTACAGGAACCAAGTAGATGACTGCAGGCCTGTCCACTGTCCTTAACAACAGGAAGCAGGGCCCACTGCAGTCTGGCAACTGATTGCACTCAGGAAAGATGCCTGTAAGCATCTGACCTCCCCCCACAATGCCAATACATCTTAGCAGCTTATGAACTAGTACTTAAACAAACAATTAGGCACCTCAAGTTGACACATAAAATTAACCCTCACTGTGCCATTCACCTTCTTTCTAATCTCTCTATGTAGCTGCATTTCTAAATCCTCATAATGATCAGGTTCAATTATGTATGTCAAAATGATATTTCCTTTCTTTGTTGGCTAGTCTGTGCTTTAATCAGGTGAAAAGTGGAATCATGACATTGGGCTTGGTAGAAATCTAGTTGAATACTTACTTTGACCTTTAATAGATGAAGACTAACATGTGACCAGAACTGCTAGAATTAGAGTGCTTAAGGAGGTATGTACAATTCCCCAAAGTACAAACTCTCCACTGGATTGGATATTAAATAGTGACAAATCTACTTTAGATTTTAATCAGTTTTCTATATCAGGATCATGCTACTTTTACAAAACCCCAAATTTACCTTTTGGCTCAGATTTAGCCATATGTTATATTTTGATGTATACAACTTCCTGGTTGTAGTCTATAAAATTTATAAATTATTAGTGATCATAGTTTTATTTGCATGTCTATGGAAGAAAGCTCCAAGAAGCCTATGGAAGAAATTAATTAACTTTTAATTCCATTTTACCACCACTTTTTTGAAGTCTCCATATATATATAATGTACACACACACACACACACACACACACACACACAAGAGTCTTCAAACGGTATGTGGAAAATGGAAAAGAAAATGAAAATGTCCACAAATTTTAAAGAATCCCTCTGTGTGTGTGCACTTATGTATTCATTCCTACTTAGCAGTGATTTTGAGAAATGAGGGATAAGTCATATAGCATTCCAGGACACACATGCATGCATGGATTCATTACCAAAATACCATGTTGCAGCTTGCCTTTATCATCAATGAGTGGCTGCAGACTAGATTTCTCTATATTTCATTTTCTAGATTTGACTACATTTTCATCATTTTTTGTCTTATTTTTATTAAGTTACCCCCAAATAAAGAGTCAAACAAACAGCAAATCCCCAGGGTCAGGAACATTCAAGGTGAGATGTCACTACTGAATTAAGAAGATTGTTTTGGGGGATTCCAAATAGATACTTTTGATCGATTTTCTCAAATAACACAGGGTGATTACGGACTCTTTGAAGGAAGAATTTTAAGAATGTTGAGAGCTGTACAGGTGAAGAGGGCCATCAAACTTGCTGCAGAGAATTGTTTTTTCATCACAAAAGCATCTACTCATTCTTTGAAAGAAGCCAGGACTAGCTTATGAGAATTGTATTAGGAAATTTACCACATTTATCTTATAGCCAAAATCTTACCCTGCACCTTTCTTTTTGCTTCCAAAACATAAAGAACATTTAAAAGGAACACAATTAGAAACCCTGGAGGTGACCCAAATTGCCATTTTGATGCTGTGAAAATTGAAGAGTGCAGAATTCAGGGACAGGTAGAATGATGGAAACATCACCTTCAGAGGCACAAAGACTTACATGTTGAAAATCAATAGATTTAAATTTGGATGGTTCTTGTTATATAAATTTCTATGATTTTGTAGCAATACCTGTAGACTTACCCTCAGATGTTTTGTATTGTAGAAAAGAAGTAAGTATCATTTATTTTTTGAGGAGTTTGAGATAATGTTTTCTTGCACAGAGTTTAAATTAGATAAATGCTTCACTAAATGATTAAAATATTGTTCCTGACTTTTAGAGTATATAGTTAAAATGTGTGTTACTTCAGCACTATTGTAATATTAAAAATTCTCATTTTAAATTAGATCTGTAAAAGCTGGAGGCTTGCATAAAAAGATCTCATGACAATGATTTCATTCTATTTCTCCTTATGTGTTTGATACATTCTATATTATATATTTATGAGTACTATAATTTCTCATGTATGTATTTGATATTTACTGTATGTATATTATAATTTTATAATATTTCATCTCTTGACTCATTTAAGTACTGCCTTTTCCTTGATTCTTATTCTTAAAAAAAAATTATGTATTGGCATCTCATTCATTGTAAAAAAAAAGTGAAGATATATCTTGAAGTAATACTTTCTGTGAATATATATATATATATATATATAATCAGTTAATGGAGTTGTCATTCAAATTTATTTACTGACCATGAAAGACAAAGATTAAAAGATTGAAGAATTCTACCAATAGCTGTACTCCAAAATTGATCAAACATGCCATAAAAATGGATTGGAAATCACTGATGACTAGAATGCCGAAGTTGGAAACAAAGAGAAAGGATAAGTAGTTGGAAAATATGGACTTGGTGATAGAAACTATGCCAAAGATCACAAGATAGGCTTTTGCAAGACCAATGACATCTTTGTTACGAATACATTTTTCAAAAACAAACGACAACAATACAAGCGCACCTCTCCAGATTCAATACACAGGATTCAAATTCACAATATCTATGGGAAGAGATTATTGAGAAGCTCAGTATCATCAACCAAACAAGACTAGGGTTCAGTTATTGAACAGGCCATCAATTGTTCATATTTACATTCAGGTTGAAGCTGAAGAAAATTAAGTAAATCATCAAGAGCTAAAAATTACAGCCTTGAGTACATTCCACCTCAATTTAGAGATGACCTCAATTAATCACTAATGGTCAAATACTGTATGAGTTGTGGGATGGCATCAAGAATAACTACGTGAAGACAACAAAATCTCATACATAAAAAAGACAGGAAGAAGGAAAGACCAAAATGGATGCAAGAAAAGACTGAAAATTTCCCTTGAACATAGAGTAGCTAAACTATATGAATGTAATGATGAAATAAAAAACTGAACAGAAAATTTTTGCTCTCCATTTCTACTCAACCTCCTCTACTACAACCCTAAGAAACTAGTAATCCAGTTACTGTCTCCATATATTTATCCATCCTGAATTTTTTTCAATCATTTTATTGGGGGCTC
>NW_022111368.1:475475-476835 GCF_000313985.2 Echinops telfairi
TCCATGTGGGTTTTTTTTGGTTTCTCAGTTGGATTGCCACTTGTTTATCTTGAGGCCGCTAAGGCCCCAGATATGATATCATTTGATAGCTGGGCACCATCATCTTTCTTCACTATATTTGCTTTTGCACTCATGTCTTCAGTGACCGTGCCAGGAAGGTGAGCCTCTCAGACTGCTGAATGGTTAGAACAAAGTGTTCTTGTGTTGAGGGAGTACTTGAGTAGGGGCCCACTGTCCATCTGTTTCCTTAATACTAAACCTATAGATATATGTACATAGATCTATTTCCCCCTCATTGTATATAAATATATTTACATCTGTATAAATGCCCTTTGCCTCCTAGTTTTTCCTCTATTTCTTTGTACTTTCCTTTTGTCTCACTATCATGTTCAGTATTCATTTGGGTTTCAAGAATTCCTCTCAGTTACAATGTCCTTGATCCAGCCCTGCCAGACATCCTGCACCCTCCTTGCCACTGATTTTTGATCACTTGTTGTTCTCATGTCCCTGGGTTTGTTAACATCCTCTTCCTTTCCCCCTGCCTCCCCCTCTCCCATGTCCCCCGGAACTGTCATCCCGTTGCTCTCTGTTCCAGCGTGTTTATCCTGCCTATCTCTTCCAGGTAGACATGCAGCGACAACAGTATGCATCATCACAAACCAGGTACAATGAAGCAACAATAGAAAATAAAACAATAGCTACAACAACAACAACAAAAACCCTATAAATAGTTCAAGGTCTATTTGTTGTCCTTTACTAGTGCTTTCCAGTCGAGTCTGATGGCATGCCATGTGCTGGCCCCACATCTATCCCTGGCATTCCCTGAGGATTTCATTACTCTGCTCCCCTGCTGCTCTGCTGCATGCCCACAGTGGCTGGCTTTGGCATAGTGGGCTCAGGGAGGGCACAATTCCCACTGTATGTCTCTAGTGTTGTCCCCCATTGTGCTATGGGTCAGTGAGGAATGCTGTGTCCCATGGTGAGGCCGGCCCTGTGGTTTGCTGTGCATTGCTGTGCATTGCTGCTCTGAGCAGAAACATTGTCTTCAGTGCTTGGTGAGCCAGGTTGTGCTTCACTCTTTCTTTCTTTTTTTTCCCTTCGCCCCTCATTGGCTCCTGTGTGCTCTGATCAGACAAGTCCCTCTCCTTGAGCTGTAGCTTCAGTGCTGTCCTCTGAAGTGAATTCTTCTGAGGCAGGGGAGGGTGGCGCTGTCCACTTAGTTGGTAATGGGCCCGGCCACTCAGTCCTCTCTATCAGTTCCCTGCTTCATGTCAGTGTGTTGCATTCCTGTCTTGGAGCATAAGTTGTAGTCTTGTCCCTCTTTCTCCATGGAGACACAATCAACACGCTCAACCTGTGT
>NW_022111368.1:477591-478800 GCF_000313985.2 Echinops telfairi
TCCCACCTCCTGAGTGGACAATTGTTTTTTTTCTTGTTGTAAGTTGGCAGAGTATTGTAGATTTTAGTAATAAGGCCTTTGTCAATGTGTCATTGCTAAAGATGTTTCCCATTCTGTGGTCTCTCTTATTGCTCTCTTGGTGAATTCTTTCACTGTACACAAGTGTTTTATCTTTAGTATATCCCACTAGTCAATTTGTGCCTCCTCTGTGTCTGTGTCCTTCCCAATTTCTGATAGCCTATGTATTTCCTGTGCCAAGGTTCTCAGGTTTGTCCCAATTCCCTCATTAATAGTCCTAACAGTTTGGGGTTTTACCTAAAGGTCTGTGATCCACCTTGAGTTTATTCTAGTGCATGGAGTGAGGTAAGGGCCTTGTTTCATTTTTCTGCAGCTATGTGTCCATTTTTCCCCACAACATGAATTCAAGAGGGCATCTGCTTCCCATTTGATATTTTTGGGGCCCTTATCAAATATCAGTTGCCTGTATGCTGATGATTTTATTTCTGGGTTTTCAGTCTTTTTCCATTGGTCTGAATATCTATTGTTATACCAATACCACACTGTTTTGACCACTGTGGGTGTATAATAGGTGATAAAGTCGGGTAAAGCAAGTCCTCCAACTTTGTCCTTCTTCTTGAGGAGTTCTCTGGTAATTCTTGATTTATTCTCTCTCCCTATGAACTTAGTAATCTGTTTTTCCAATTCTTTTAAGAAAGATGCTGGAATTTGGATTGGGATAGTCCATCCTGGATTTTATATAAAGAAAAATATATTCAAAAAGCCAAAAAAACACCAAAACCAAATAAACATTAAAACCTCAATTGAACAAGTACAAAATGATATGCTGTTATATCTAAACATAACTACATCTGTATTAATTCACTTTTTAATGCACTTAGTCTGATAACAAGAATATTCATGTCGCTGGTCAATGATCAGACGTAATTCATGAGTGGTTTAATGTATTTGGGGACCATGCAAATATTGAAGGATTCTATGGACAACATATTGAATAATGGAAGAAGATGGATTAAAATTAAAAGAAGATGTAAGGAATGAACAGAGCTACTGTTTCAAAACAAATGGGTTGACATTCAACCATTTCAAGAAGTAGTATATATTGAGGAACTGGTGGTCTTAAAGGAAGAAGCCCAACCTGGACTAAAGGCATTAGTAAAAAAACAAGACTCCAGGAGTTGATGGAATATG
>NW_022111368.1:480428-481352 GCF_000313985.2 Echinops telfairi
AAAGAATAAACAAGTCTCCGAAGACATACAGCCAGATGCTACTTAGAAGTAAAGATGCAAAGACTTCGTCTTATGTACTTTGGACCTGTTATCAAAAAGATCAGTCCCTGGAAAAGGACATCATGGTTGGTAATGCAGAACGGCAGTGAAAAAGAGGAAGACTATCCACAACATGGACTGGCACAGTGGCTGGAATCCACCAATTAACCAAAGGCTGATGAGCCAGATGAAGTGGCCAGATTTTGCAAAGACAAGCAAAAATGTTCATAACCCACTAGGCTCATTGACATCTTTCATTCTGACCCATTGTGATCCTATGGGCAGAGTAGAACTTCTCCTGTGAGTTTTAAGACTGTAAATATTTATGGGAATAGAACCACACCCCTCCCCACCTCCCCCCTCTCGAAGTGGGGTTTGAACTGTTGACTGTGTAGTTAGTAGTTCAACTCACAACCCACTCCACCCCCAGGGTTCTTTCACTTAAATGAGAAGTAGGCCTAAGAGAACTTCCTTTAATTGCTTGTATCAGGGCTTTGATCTGAGTATGAGTGTTACATCAGGTCCTAATCTCATTTCAACTCATTTGCTGGTCCTGGTAGATTACATTGTGTTATGTCTCATCCCAGGGGATTACTGGGATGCATATAAAGCATTGGAAAATACCATGGCTGGTCCACGTTCACCTTATTAATATTATTATATGTAACCTTATATAACCTGGCAGATATGTCTTTTCATGAAAGTTTTCCTTTGAATTAAGGCTTGCATATTTAGTTTGGACTAACTGACATATTCATTATCTCCTTACTCAAAATTTTGCATTTGTAGCAATAAGATAAAATCTAATATTTTACTTTTTTCTGTTTTGCCTTCACTATAGATACATTTCATAAACTCAGCATCTTATTGGAAGGAAAATGAGAA
>NW_022111368.1:483245-500242 GCF_000313985.2 Echinops telfairi
CTCCCTCCCCCGCCTGCCCTCCCTCACGAACGCTTGATAAGTTATAGATTATTTTTTACATATTTTACATTGTCCTCCATCACCCCTCACCCACTTATCTGTTATTCATCTCCCTGGGAGGAGTTCCTAGATGGTGGTCGATTTCCCCTTTCTCTCCCCACCCTCCCCTAATCCTCCAGGTAACTTTACTCTCCTTGTTGGCCCTGAAGGGTTTTTATCTTTCCTGGATTCCCTGTGTTGTGGGCTTGTATCTATAGGAGTATACATGCTCTGGTCTAATCCGATTTATACGGTAGAATTGAGGTCATGATAGTCGGGGGAAGAAAGCACCAAAGAGCTAGAGGGAAGTTGTGTGCAGTGCTATACTGCACCCTGACTGGGCCATCTCTTCCCTGTGACCCCTCTATGAGGGGATGTCCAATTGTCTACAGATGGTCACTGGGTCTCCACTCCATATCCACCCCCTCAACCCAATCTCTAAATTTTAACATGCATTAGTTTCACTAAAGAGCACTGGTGCCTTAGTGGTAATGCATTTGACTGCTAATCCCATAGTCAACTCTTAGAACGATATGATGCTCTGTGGGAGAAAGATGCTATTTCGTACTCCTCTAAATGTTACAGTTTCAGAAACCCAGAGAGGCAGTTCTACCCTGTCCTATATGGTCAATAGGAGTCAGAATTGACATGATGACAGTGAGGTTGGTTTTTATTTTTGGTATCAATTTCACTACAAGTATATTAATACTTAATTTCATATATAATTTTTTTAAAAGCTTTAATTTTTAAAATTTTGGATTTATACAAAAGTTTGAAAATGGTCTAGTTTCCACTTACCATTACTGTTTTCAATAACATTAACTTCTAGTGGTGCCACATAAATGATATAATTTTTCATGACCAATGACTTGTTCATAACAAATACCTTTTTACAACAACACAAAAGGGACCTATACACATGGACTTCTCCAGATGGAATACACAGAAACAAAATTGACTATATCTGTGGAAAAAGATGATGAAGAGATTCTGTATCAGCAACTAAAACTAGCCCAAAGAACTACTGTGGAACGGATCATCAATTGTGATATTTAAGTTTAGGCTGAAGTCGAAGAAAATGAAAACTAGTCCATGGGATCCAAAATATGACCTTGAGCCTAAACCACCTGAATTTTGAGAACAGCTCATGAACATATTTGATGCATTAACAACTAATGAGAGAAGACCTAATGAACTCTGGGATATCTTCAAGAACATCATACATGAAGAAAGCAAAAGATCATTAAAAGACAAGAAAGAAAGAAAATACCAAAGTAATGTCAGAAGAAACTCTGACACTTGCTCTTAGTTATAGATTAGCTAGTTAAATGGAAGAAATGATGAAGCCAAAGAGCTGAACAGAAAAATTTCAACAAGATCCAATTATGCAATTTATACACAATTATCACAATTGTGACATTGGGTGCTGTACCTGAAATGCATCAGCGCTATCACCATGCCAGTTCTGTCTTCTCTTTCTCTATCCATCCAGTTTCCCTCCTTCTCCTTGACTTTCTCTCAGTCTCTCTCTCTCTCTCTCTCTCTCTCTCTCTCTCTCTCTCTCTCTCTCCTCTTACTATGGGCAAATGTGGTTAGTTTGGTATCAAATAGTTGGTTCTTCTGAGGGGGACACTCATCAAAGGTGTAATTTCATAAGATTATTTATTATTTGACTGACAAGTAACCTTTTGGAGTGTCTTTAATTTCCAGTTAAAAACACATCTTGAAGGTTTCTCCAGTTCCTATAGATCTAGTAAAACAGGTCTTTTTATTAATGTGATTTTGATTCTATATATTTACCCCATTCTTACCAGGAACTTCTAATGTGCTCCTGGTTAGTCATTAGTAATGGTAGCCAGGTATCATCTAGTTCTCCTGATCTCAGGCTGCTGGAGGCTGTATTTCATGCAGAGCACTGGTCCTGTTGACTAATTACTGTTTTGAATCCCTTGTTTTCTCTATTCCCCTTTGCTCCATACAGAAAAAAAGATTAATTTATTTTTCATAGATGGCCACTTGCAAAATTTTAAGACCTAGATGTTCTCTTAAACTATGATCCTTAGCCTCAATCCCAATCTGAGAAGTATTAATTCTTTCCTCTATATTGCATACATGAATGTATGAGTAAATACAAGTGCCCACTATTATACCTACAAAGCCACTTTTATGTGCTCCCATATGCCCTCACACACCTATATAGCATATATATGTGTATCTATCTAAATAACAAGTCACAAATTTTTGGTGGTCCTGACTATTATTACAGAATTGCATGTTATAGACTTTACCACTGCTGCCCTTCAACAGAATTAACTCCTGATTACTATCTAATTGATGGTCCCCCCTTCTATCCCTTTTGCAATCAAAGGATGTATACACTTATTATAGACTATTTATAGTAGTGGACTCAGACAATATTTGTTAATTTGTGTTTAACTTATTTCATTCAGTCAGTATAATGTCTTCAAGGTTCATCTATGCTGTCTTTATAGTTCCTTAATGTTTTATTGTGTGAATATGTCACATTTGTTTATCCATTTGTCTATTTATAGACACAAGTTACTTTCTCTTTGTTTCCTAGTGCAAATATTGCAGCATTAAACGTGGGTGTTTGTTTCTTTATTTACATCACTGCTTTTATCTGTCTAGGATACATAGCTAGAAGTAGTATTATTCCATTACATGTTTCTATCTTTAGCTTTTGTGAAGAAGTACCATACCATTTTCTACATTAGTGGTGCCATTTTACAATCACACTAGAAATATATAAACCTTTCAACTTTCCCATGTGCTCATAGGCATTTACTCTTTTCTATTACTTCCATCAGTGCTATTTTTTCAGGGTTGAGGTGGCATCTTAGTTTAATTTTATTTGCATCCCTCCACTGGCTAATGCCACCACCAGTGTGTCAATTCGCCCCATTGCGGTGAGTTGTGTGTGACTGCGATGCTGCAATCGGTACTTCTGCTGTCTCAAACCC
This sequence comes from Echinops telfairi, assembly GCF_000313985.2. NCBI lineage: Eukaryota > Metazoa > Chordata > Mammalia > Afrosoricida > Tenrecidae > Echinops > Echinops telfairi. The sequence continues at coordinate 486,266 of NW_022111368.1, forward strand.
CAGCGGGATCACCCAACATGAACAGGTGTCAGCAGATCTTTGAGACTAAGGACCGATCACAAAGATGAAATAAGCAATCCATTTCAGAGGTATTAGCAGCTGAAAACCTTATGGCAAGGAGTAGAACACTGTCTGATATTGAAACGCTCATGCCGAGCAGTGGAACATTGTCAGAGATGGTGCCAAATGAAAAGGATTGTAGAATTTTGAAAAAACAAGGAGTTCTTCATATAAAAAAAAATACTTGTTTTTGCAACCCAAAAGGTGATTATACATTTGGACTTCTCCATGGAACACACAGATATTAAATTGACTCCATCTGCGGGATGAGAAGTTGCAACTAAATCCAGGCCAAAGTCCATCCATAGACGAGATCATCAATTGCTCATCTGAAAAGTCAAATTGAAAGTGAGGAAAATTAAAACAAATTTACAGAGCCAAAATACCATGTTGAGAATTCCCAGTTGAATTGTGAGAACATCTCAAGACCAGATTTGATGCCCTGAGTTCTAATGACATAAGTCCTGATGCGCTGTGGGATGACATTGAGAACGTTGTACATGAAGAAAGCAAACGGTCATTAAAAAACAGGAATGAAAGAGAAGAAAAGGGATGTCAGAAGATACTTTGAAATCCATTCTTAATCGTAAAGCAGCTTGTTTAAATAGAAGCAATGATGAAGTCAAAGAGCTGAAGAAAAAATTTCTATAATGAGATTCAAACCTAGAGGACAGAGCAGTACCCATGACTAAATTCTAAACACCCATTTTGTTGAATGCTGTAAATGCTACTGGAAGCCCAAAATCTATTGGAAGGGTTTCTGCATGGATAAAGCTCCCAGTGGGACTTTTAGTCTTTATAGTTCAGAAAGTCTTCCCTTCCAAACATAAATTTTCAATAGTAGAGTTCACTGTAACTAACATTGAATGAATCAACAGCTAAGTTCCATGAATTCTACCTATAGTCAAGCTTAATTTCAAGGAAGGAAAGAATTAAGCAGCCTAAACTTAGTTTCAAGACATCTTAATCTTTATGACCTTCTTCATTTAGAGGTATTAGTAAATGACTACCCAATATTGTCAAAGTTGAAATATAGATTAAAATAATTTACACCTACACAATTCAATTAGGACTCCATTATATCTCATCTCCTAGCATAGAAGAATTACTTAACTTTCATGATCATTCTCTCATAATTATATTCCTAATAATCACACTAGTATTACGTATTATTTTACTAAATTTCATTACTAAATTTACTCATACCAGCATAATAGAAGTTTAAAATATAGAAACAATGTGAATAATCCTTCCTTATATTATTCTACTTCTCATCACCCTCCCATCTTTAGATATATTTTATACAATAGACAAATTAATAACCCCTTTCTTAAATAAAAACAATGGGTAACCAATGATAGTCAAGCTATGAATATACAGACCATAATGATCTCAGTTTTGATATCTAAATAATCCTATCAGGTGATTTAAACCTGGAAAAATATCACTCCTAAAGTTAACAACAGCTGTTCTCCCACTAGAATTACCTCTCTGAATATTAGCTTTATCAGTTGTTTCACACTCATGAGCAGAACTCAGTTGGTTTCAAAACTGATTCTATCCTGGAGCATGTAAACTAAGCCAATCTAACAACCACACAATTCAATTCATGACCTTGACCATAGTATAACTATAGATAATATGTAAATAGAAAGAGCTAGATAGACAAATAGTTAGATTAGGCATTCTGTGACATGATCCACATTGTGCATTTTCTGATATTTTTATCATGATTATGTATTCCTGGGAAGAAGACAATTCTCAAAACACTATAGTAACAGTACTCGCCATCAACATAATTTATCATCATAAATATTAATCTTGAACGCCTGGATGAAGTTATTTATGTCAGGTTTCTCTACTGAAAAGTTTCTTTTCCCAGTTTTGTGACCTATGCTCTTTGGAAGAAGTCACTATACTTTGCTTGCAAATTTTCTGCATGGAAGGTTTGTCTCTTCTCTCCCAAATTTTAAAACTGAATACATATGTTTCATTGTCATTGCTAGGTGCCACCAAGTTGGTTCACACTCATGATGATCATGTGCATGACAACACCATTTCACAATTGTTCGGTTTGTGCTCATTGCGGCAGCCGCTGGGTTGTATTTTGAACTCACAGTCTGCTACAACTTGACTGATTTTGTTCTTCAAATTGTTGCAGCTTTGTTGTTATTATTTGATACCATCAGCCCCTTCTGATTCATAGCTACCCTATGAACAACAGAATGAAAGGCTGCCCAGTTCTGTGCCATCCCCACAATTGTTACTAGGATTGAGCTTATCCATTCGGAACTCTGTTAATTCATCTTATCGGAGGTCTAACTTTTTTCCCCTTCCCATTTCCATTACTAAGCATCACGTTCTTCTCTAGGATCTGGGTCTGCTGACAACATGTCCACAGTGGATGAGATGAAGTCATTCCATCCTTCCCTTGATAGAGCATTCTGGTTCTATTTCTTTCAATACAGAATTGTTTGTTCTCTTGCAAGTCCATAGCACTTTAGTATTCTTCACCAGGATGATTATTCAAATGCATCATTCCTCTTCGAGCTTTCATATCTGTGTCAGTCTGGGTAGACTAGAGAAACAAATCCATGGACATACATACGTGTGTAAGAAAGAGATTTATATACAAGAACAACTGAACATTGAGAAAACATCCCAGCCCAGTCCAGATCAAATCCATAAGCCCAATATTCGCCCATATTTCTGATATCAATCTATAAAGTCCTCTTCAGACTGACACAACACATGCAATGATGCCGAATGCAGAAGATCACAGGCCAGTGGGGAGAAAGTCTTTGGATCCAGTGTCATTGGAAACATCTCAGTGCCCCCAGGAGTCTCCCTGTAGCTTCTCTGGCTTCCAAGGTCTGGTTGCGTCCATGTGGCTTGTCTTCTGCAATGTCTCTCAGGAAGTGGAAGAGAGAGAGAGGTATCTTCAGCCTCCACAGAGGAAGTTGCAGATTTCCCAGAATTCTCAGGAGAAGGCCATGCCCACACAGAAGTCTCATTGGCTATCTCCAGATTGACAGTTTAGACTCCACCGTACACTCTTAATCCTTAAATTGACACCAGATTAGGTGACTACCACAATATCCAGTGCTCAACTTTCACATGCATATGAGGCAATTGAAAATACCATGACTTGAGTCAGGTGGAAATTAGTTCTCAAAGTAAAATCCTTACTTTTCAGTATTTTAAAGAGATCTTGTGCACCGATTTACCCGATGCAATGCATCATTTGATCTCTTGACTGAAGATTCCATGAACACTGATTGTGGATCTAAGCAACACAGAATCCTTCAGAAGTTCAAACATTTCTCCATGAACCACGATATTTCCTACTGGCCCCGTTATGAAAATGTTTGTTTTCTGTACATTGAGCCATAATCTGTACTGAAGGGTGCAGTCCTTGATCTTCATCCACAAGTGCATCTAGTCCTCCTCATTTTCAGCAAGCAAAGCTACAAAGTTGTTTCATCTGCATATTGGAGGTTGTTAATAAACCTTTATCCAATTCTGATGCTGCATTCTTCTTCATATAATCCAGCTTCTCTGATCATTTGCTCATTTTCAGGTTTACTGCCTAGTTTCTTTGATTTCTGCAAACTTTTGATAGATATTTATATATTTATTTTAAATTCTTTTTCTGTTTCCTTACTTATATAAATTAGAAAATGTTAAAAATGAATGTTATATGTTTGATATCTTAGGCTTAAAACTAATCATTTCTTCAACTTGCCTGGTCCTTTTTATTGAGAAAGACACTAAAAACTGGTACCCAGTGCTCCTGCAACAGAAATACCACAATTAGACAACCTCATCAACATAAATTTATTTCCTTACAGTCTAGAAAGCCAAAAGTTCAAATTCATAAAACCGGTCCCAGAGACAATGCTATTGTTTTATTGGCTCAAGTTTTGGAGGAAGCCCCTTGTCCCTCTTTTTAGCATAGGCCTGGCATTCCCTGAATATTTTCATAAGATTTGACATCAACCTTCCTCTTACCAAAGAGGTTCCCAGCTCAGAGACATAGTTACAACTTTGAAGCGATTCTGAGGGCAGAGTCATCGGTTCAAAAGACATGTTGAACTTCCAGTTCCTCTCCCTTAGTGGTAGTAGATCCCTGTCGTTGTGCTTCCTTCTATCATCTTTAATATCTAATAAGACCAAAGGTGTTGCAAGCAACATGACAAGGAAATTCCCCTTACCTGTGATCAGAATGGTGACATGATTAATGATGTTGCATCCCACCCTAAGTCCTCCTACAAGTGCTTGATTAAACAAATCTGGTTGCATAATTGGAGACCATTATATATAACCACCAAATTCCTAAGAATCATGGCACAGCCAAACTGACACAGATTTTAAGGGGGACGCAATTCAATCAATGACAGAAACCACGACTTACTGTTAGGTGTGCTCATAACTATGGCGCTCTAGGCCACCCTAGGTAACATAGGAGAGAAATGCATACATGTATACAAGAACACATGCACACATGCACATGCCTGCAAACACAAACACATGCAAACATATGCATACATATGCAAATACCTATATCAACACATACATGTATACAAGAACACATGCACATATGCAAATGCCTGCAAACTCAAACACATGCACACATATACAAATGCACATATAAACACATGCATGTACACTATACACACATTCATGGGTATGTTAATCTATTTGTGTATACATGTAACTATTAAATTATTTTTTGATTAATCAAAAAAATTACTGATATAAGTTTTGGTGAATTTTTAAAAACAATATCCATGAAATTTCTACTTTGAGCTGGCATATAAAGGACTTAGATCTCATCACTATTGTCTTTATACAAGAAAACACTCAGTATATGAAACTTGACTTTTTTCTTTTAACTTAGATAATTCAAATCACAGGGCAAACTACCACTCCAAAACTGAGAGACAGTGACAAACCACAACAGTTGACATCTGTTATTTAGAGCTGCAGAAAATGCTTTGACTTTAAGCTGTTAGAAATCTTTAATTGGTAATGTGAAAAAATAATCTTAAAGAATCATTGGAGGAATCAGAATTGATTGAAGATTAGTGAATTTGCGTATTTGGTTTAAATGTGTGTGGACTAGGATGACAGTGACAACTCCAAAGGGACAGGGTCACTCTTTCATGTGCTTTAGCTTCAGAAATTCAACTAGATTCCCTCAGAGTGAAAAATCTGATGAAAGATCCCTTTAAATCTTCCCCCCTCTCCGGCCCCGCCCCCACCACCAGGTGTCACAGCTTTCTATCTCCTGGATCTAGGAGGTTCAGCACACATGGATTCAAAGCACACACTCAACTCCTGATTCTTCCTTCTCAAAGGGTATACAATCCCCCTGGTCCTGTTTCTGAAATGCCCAATTTTATACCCATCACGATAGCAAACTTGATCAATCCTATCATTAGATTCCTTGTTTTTACAATCACAATTAACCTTGTTAATAGTTTATTCACCAACAACTCATATAACTTTATCATATCTCTTCCGATTTTTCTTAACAGATTCATAACAATAATTGTTTTGTTAGAAACCCTATGACTAGAAGAAATTTTAAGTAATTCACTGCACTACAACAACAAAGCTATAATTCATATAAACTATAGCATTGATCCAAGATAGGGAGAGAAGACTTGGCAATATTTAAATTATCTACCCGTTATTTACATGTGATGTGACATACTGTTATTAAAGATGCATCTATATTAGTCAAAATTGCATATTTTAAATTCTAACAATGCTTAAAATGTAAAAAGAAAGTATAATTAATATAAAATGTCTAGGTAACATTAAATGCAGAAAAAGAGGAGAAAACAAAAAGCAGCATGAAATTGCAGACAAGTGTAAACACAAGACACATCAATCCAGCCACATAGATAATTAATTTAAATATAAATGACTGAAACACACCAATTCAAAGATTAAGTTTGTTAGAATGATTAAAAGCATCATCAAAGGCATTAACAAAAGAAAACAAGAAAAGAAAAAACCTAATTCTATGTAATCTTACAGAAACTCATGTTTCATGTAAAGGTAGACAGTTATAGTTAAGGTATGGGGAGAGATATAAAATGATAATATTTATGAAAAGAAAATTGACATCCCTATATTAATTATAAACTAATAGGCTCCAGAACAAAAATATTATCAAGTATACAGATGGATATTACATAATAAAATGGAAATAATTTCTAAGAAGATAAGAAAGCTCTACATTTTTTCATACCTAATGATCCCATTTCAAAATACATCATGCAGAAAATGATATAAGTACATGAAGGCTAAATGGAAAACCATTATATTGACAGGTCAAGGAGGCAGGACATCAATGATGATACAAATGACCCGAGGAGCACTGTCATTTAACTTGTTCTAATCGGCTTTCATAGATTAGCCAAAACATAAACTTCTTTCTCAAGATTACACCAAAGATGTACAAAAACAGACCATATTTAAAATGAAAAACATTCTAGAAAGCTTAGAAGCAAAAAAAATCTTACTAAGTATATTTTCAAATCACAAAGAATTATCACCAAATAATTAGAGATTAAGCAATAGACTCCTAAGTAGTATGTGTGAGTAGCGAGATCTTAATATAAACTAAAGTGTATATTTTGAATTAAATGAAAATAGAGCTCATTTAAATTTCTGAAATCTTGAAACAAAAACACATTTTGGAGGCAACATTGTATCACAAAATGTGCACAATTAATAACCTAAGATATTTCTTCAGGAAACACAACGGAGAAAAGCAATTTAGGGCTGCAGGAAAAATAAGAAAATAAATAATTATGATTAAAACAGAAAGCAATATATTTAACAGAAAGAAGAAAATAAATGAAACCAATAGCGATTTGAAAAGTTAGTAATATTTATAACCCTCCATCCATGTTCACATAGGGGAAAAATGATAGGAGATCCATATTAGCAATAGTATCAATGATTCCATGATGATTGAAAGGAAAATAAGGAATGCTATGAGCAACTCTCTGCCACAGATGTTATAATTTGGAATAAATAAGACAATGCATTGAAAGACACAAACTACACAAAGCTCACTGTACTAGTTTCCAAGGGCTGTCATTGTGTACCACAGAATAAGTTGTTTAAATAGATGTATCGATTGTTGCAGGGATAAAGTCTAGAAGTCAGTGTTCAAGGTTGCCGCAGGGCCAGTCTTTCTACCTCTTTCCAGGAGAACAGTCCTTTACGTGTTCTCCAGCGTCTGGTGGTTTCAGGCGATCCTTGGTGGATGGCAGCATGATTCTAATCTCTGGAACCACCGGCCCCTGTGCTTCCTGCTTTTCCCTTTGCATTCATGTTTCTTATCTTTCTGCAAGGGTGACACCCATATAGAATTGGGTTAACACTGTTCCATTGTGATCTAAATAATTGCGTAGTTATGTTTGCAAAGACTCATTTCATATCAGAAGGACCTGGAATCAGAACTTTAAAAATACACATTTCATGGTACACATTTCAACTCATGATAAAGTTTTCAAGAATGCATGCTTATTTTATAAGTAAAATTCATTCATCCCAGGCCAACATCCCACAATGTCTCAACCCATTTTAACATTTCTATAAATTCCAAATCGCATCTAGATCAAAGCAAATCAAAAAGTTACAGATTTTATATTTAAATCATCAAAAATAAGTTACAGGCAAGATTCTGGCAAAGACCTATCCTGGCGTGAAATTACGTTCAAGGTATAAGATCTATGAAATCTAGAAGATATGTTATCTGCTTCCAAAATACAATGGTAGAAAGGATCTTATAGAGATTCCTGGCTAAGCAAAGGAGATTACTTCTTAACTAAGATTTATATCCAAATAATATATGAAAAAATAAAAGAGTAACTAGAACTAAATTTTACCTAGAAATTCATCCTCTAAACAAAGCTATTATATACCAAATCTATTTGGAAAAATAAACTTAACAGAAAGTTTAGCTAGAATCTAAACATTTCATGATGAACAGAGTTTTCAAAAGGAGGAAGTAACTCATTCAATAATAAAATTGAAAGAGGTCATAAAAATATAATTTACAGAAGAGGAAATCCAAATGCTCCACTAAGCATATAAAAAGATACTCTAACTTACATATGGTCACATAAATGAGTAATAAATTAGTAATATGATAACATTACACTCATAAACTGCTTGAAATAAACATGTAGAAATAAACTATAGATAAATACAAGGTCCTGATTATAAAAGGCTTTCTATTAAATAACTTAAACCACATCCTAGAGAAAATAGACATGGAAATACTTCAAACATAAATTGGAGATAGAGAGTGATAATTTGTTTTTTGAATATTGAAATTGAAACTATTGGTACTATTTTGAAGACTTCTTTTGGTGCTGTAGACTGATGGGAAATAGAAGGCATAGGTCATAAATAGATTTGGAAGCTCAACCATACATTTATGTGTTAAATATCAATTTATGTTAAATAGCTGGGCAAAGTAGTACTCAGAAAATGCATACATTTCTAAGACTGAAATGGTATGAAGATAAAACCTGGAGTTGAAAGTGTATAAAAGGCAGTTAATGGTAAAAGTGGATCATCATCACTCCTGGGCAGAGTGGAGCAAGATGGTGGAATGGCTTTGACACGATGCCAACATGTAGCCAGAATAATTGTGCCCTAAATGAGAGGGCAGTGCATGAGATGTCACGAAGTGTAACCCATGCAGCAGATATCATGTTCATAAGGCTGATGTTAGCTGGTTTTATATAGTTATGTTTTAAAATTCTTCAAAATTTAAAAGATCAGTGGTGTTGTTATTCCTTTTCCTGATATATGTTAGTCTCCACTGAACAAAACAAAATCTGAAAAACAATCAAACTATAATTTAGTATGTACTTCATTTTTAATTAATCCTGATTTAAATGAATATATTTATTGTTGTTGTTGGGTACCCTCGAGTGGTTTCTGACTCATAGACAACCACAAAACACTGCTAATTCCTATACAATCCTCACAATTTTTACGATGAGTTTATTTTTGCAGCTGCTGTGTCAAACCACCTATGGACGGTCCTTCTCGTTTCCACTACCCTCTGCTAGCGTTAGCATGTTATTCTTTTACAAAGGTGGGTTCCTCTTGATAACATGCCCAGTGAACATAATACGAAGTTTAATAATCCTTTATTCTATGGGGCATTCTAGCTGCACATCCTCCAAGACAAATTTGTACACTATTCTAGTAGTTAATGGTATATTCAATGTTCTTCACCAACCCCATAATTCAAATGCACCAGTTCTTCTTTGGTCATCCTTATCCATTGTCCACCTTTGGCATAAAAATAGGCCAAGAGAAAACACTATGGTTTCATCAGGGACCTTTTAGGCCTCAAAGTGACATCTTTGGTCTTTGACATTTTAAAGATGTGTTTTACAGTAGATTTTCCCAATGTAACACAGCATTTGACTTCTTGACTTCCATGATTATAGGTCCAGGAAATATGAGGTCCTTGACAACTTTAATCTTTTTCACCATTTAACATGATATTGCTTTTTGGTGCAATTTTTAATATTCTTAACTTTGTTCATTGAGGTGCAATCCATTTGATTTGTACCAGTAAGTGCAGGAAGTTTTCTATAATTTCAGTAAACAAAGCTGTGTCATCTGCATACTGCAGGCAGTTACTTAGTTAGCTTTCAATTCTAATGTCAAGTTTATATGAGCCAGCTTCTCTGATTATTTGCTCAGCGCACAATGAGCAAGAATGGTGAAAAGGTAAAAACATGGACATCACCTTTCATGATTATAAACGATTCCAGTATTCCTGTGTTCTTTATGAAGACAGCAATCTTGTCTCTACACAGGTTCTACTTGAGCACAATTAAGTATTCTTGAGGTTACATACTTTTAAAAATTATCCAGTTTATTATGATCCATATAGTAGCATGTCTTTGCCTAATCAATAAAATACAAGTAAACATATTTCTGGTATTCTTTACTTTCAGCCACGATCAATTTGATATCAGCAATTAGATCCTTTCCACTTTCTTTTCTCAATCTGACTTGAATTTCTGGCAACTCCTTGACTATGTTTGGCTGTACCATTTAAAAATTATATTCAGTATATATTTGTCTTTTAGGCTTACTAAACCATCAGATTGTCTGCTAAAAAACACCAAGTCCAATCCATGTCAGTGCACTAATGCTTAGGATATTGATCTTTTTGTGTTCCATTTAATATTTGAAGACTTCCAATTTTTCGTGATTCCTACTTCATACATTCTACATTCCAATCGTTAATTAATGTTTGCAGTTGATTATTGTTTTACTCTTATTTTGAGTAGAAACCCATCCACAAATGACGTATTTCACCATTGAAATCATCGAAGATTGACTCCACTTTGGGGAGACAGCTCTGGCACTCATATTGTGAGTGCTTTTCAACCTGAGGAGTTCATCATCTGACACATTGTCAAATGTGCTCCACTACTCTTCCATGATAAATTTTTCTAAAGTGCTTCTCTTCCTCCTTCTTACTAGGGTGTCTACTCTAGAAACCCTCCTGAAACAATTCCACCTGGATAATCCTATTGGTATTTGAAATTCCAGTGACATAGTTTCCACCATCACAGTAACACACAAGCCACCCCAGTAGTTCAAACTGAAAGTTGAATGGTAGATATTTATCTGACTCAAATAACCGGGAGTATCCTCACATATCTGCTCACTTTCATTAGTTATTATTTCTAATTCCTTTTTAGTTGTCAAGAAGAGTTGTCACCGAAGAGTGAATGTTCACATGAACAAAATGCTGTTTGAGGGAAAGAGCGCTTCGAATACATTTTTTACTATTATAGTGTGGTTAGTGTGATCTTCTCTTAAATTTTGCTTTAAAATCCCCGTTGGAAAAATTTTCAAGTATATATAAAAAAGTGTTGCTGAAAAATCAAAGAATCTTGAAACTCTCACAGACTATTAAAATAATAAAGAAATCTATCCTAGAGGAAGTACAATCAGAATGCTTCTTAAAAACAAGACAAAGCCCACATGGAAGAAGCACCCCAGCCTGTGTGATCACGAGGTGCCAAAGGGAGCAGTTATTAGGCATCAAAGAACAAGAATTCATATCATTGTGTGCTCACCTCCATGATACGATTGCTGAAGACAAATGGGTGCATAAGCAAATGTGGTGAAGATAGCTGATCGTGCCCGGCTATCAAAAGATATAGCGTCTGGGGTTTTAACGCTTGAAGGTAAACAAGCAGCCATCTAGCTCAGAAGCAACAAAGCCCACATGGAAGAAGCACACCAGCCTGTGTGATCGTGAGGTGTCAAAGGGATCAGGCATCATGCATCATCAGAACAAAAATTTTTACCATAGTGAATGAGGTGGGGAGTGCAGAGTAGAGACCCAAAGCCCATTTGTAGGTCACTGGAGATCCCCTTGCAGAGGGGTCTCGGGGAGAAGAGGAGACAGTCAGAGTGTGATGTAGCAACGATGAAAATTACAACTTTCCTCTAGTTCCTAAATGCTTCCTCCCCGCCCTACTATCATTATCCTAATTCTTCTTTGGAAGTCTGACTAGACCAGAGGATGTACACTGGTACAGTTAGAAACTGGAAACAGGGAATCCAGGGCGGATGGAAGATCCCTTCAGGACCAGTGGTGTGAGTGGCGATACTGGGAGGGTGGAGGGAGGGTGAGTTGGAAAGGGGGAACCAATTACAAGGATCTACATGTGACCTCCTCCCTGGATGATAGACAACAGAAAAGTGGGTGAAGGGAGATGTTGGACAGGGTAAGATATGACAAAATAATAATTTATCAATTATCAAGGGTTCATGAGGGAGAAGAAAATTGAGGACCTGATGCTGGGGGCTTAAGTGGAGAGCAAATGTTTTGAGAATGATGAGGGCAATGAATGTACAAATGTGCTTTATTCAATTGATGTATGTATGGATCATGATAAGAGTTGTATGAGCCCTTAATAAAACGATTAAAAAAAAAAGAAACAAGTTGACAAAACTAAGTCTCTTGTGCTTTGGCCATGTCATCAGGTGAGACAAGTCCCTGGAAAAGGACATTATGCTTAAAAACATAAAAATTCAGGGCAAAAGAGGAATCTCCTCGATGAGATGGTGACATAGTGGCTACAACAATGAGTGTAAGCATAACAATTGTGAGGATCAATGCTTCATTGTATTACATATAGGGCTTCTGGTGGAGTCCATGCAAAGGCACCACAGAACAACAGCAACCATGGAACCAGATGGATTGATACAGTGGATGCAACATTAGCCTCGAAGAATGAATGTGAGACTAGCACAGGACCAACCCCTGTGTCAGTGTGTTCTACATAATGACACTAGAAATCTGAAGAGACTGAGCAGCCTCTAACGATAATACAATGCAACATATAAAATATGTAAAATGTAATCTCTAATGTAAAATAGTTATCTAAGAAAAACATGTGTTTGAGATTTTATTTGAATTAAAATGTCTCTATATTTAAAAAGTCAAGAATTGGTATCATCTTCCTAATGTGAACTAAGAAGCCATTTAAAATCAATTGCATTTTTCCCAAATCCATTTTGGTGCCTTTCTTTTTAGCTACAACTGTAATCGAAATCTCTTTTTAAATGATAGAAAATTGATACTGTAAGAAAAAATATTAGTTAGAGACTACAGCTGAAAAATTATCCCTCTTGTTCATAAACACAATTATTAGTGTGTATCATTGCTTATATAATATTTAGAACAAAAATGAGACATTTTGCCCTTTTTTGGTGTGCATTTAAACTAAAAATGTATTTTCAGATTAGATTTGAACACAATTATAATTAAGGCAGATGCCATTAATTCCAAAATAGGCATTATAAAGAAGTGGTAACAATTTGAACATCAACATTTTTTTAAAAACAAAAATAGCATTTGTAAGAAAAGGTATTTTTTCTGACAATTACTTAAACTTACCATTACTAGAGTTCACTATCTAATTTAAGTACAAATGTTGAGTCTGAAAGAGGAGATTCAATGTTTTCAATCATGTAAGTATTGACACATGTATTGAAATATCTATTTTTAGCTTTGTAAGCCATTCTATCGTTCAGAAATAGCGACGCTCTGGGCAAATTTTGCTTGTTTGCATTCAATGTTTCTCATACTGAAGGTCAGGAACTCTAGCTATGGGGTCACTGAGAAATTCTGAGGAGTTCAAAGAGACTGTTGATTGAGAATTAAGCCGAGGTAATTAGCAAAACCACTTCCTTGCGAAGAACCATATGTCAAAATGATCCATACTTTCCACTTCAACCACTTCTGCTGACATCACCATTTGTAGTAACCTCTTCTCAGCAGCAAAGTATTCATTCTTTACCCATATTTTCTAACAATGAACACCATCCTGATATATATTTAGTTGGCATATTGCATTGAAATCTACTTCTGGTATTGAAAGGCAAACCTTTTATTGTTATATAAAAACATGAAATATGACTGCTTAATAGCACCCATACACATTTATTTACTGTTAGATTTATAAATATTAGAGTTAAAGCATGTTGATAGGCAATTTTTAAACAAAATAACCCCATCAAATATAAGTTTAAGAACTCTTAAGTTTCACAGTTAGACTTTTTTTTAATATTAAAAGAGACAGGGCTCTTAATTCTCAGTTATATTCAATTTAAATTTTATTTCTCTTTGAATCTATAATTATTAAGTTGGAACATATACATTTAAGACAGAAATAACTGCATTTGTCCACCAGTTCTTGACTATTTCCTTTTGTGAAAACATGATAATTTATCTTTAAATAATCATTGTATTAATTGGAAGCAATTCATTTCAATTAAGAATAAATTAAAACAATTACCAAACATATTTAAAACTAAAACTAATTTAAACAA
>NW_022111368.1:501320-503084 GCF_000313985.2 Echinops telfairi
CATTTCCATTTTCCATCTGTTCTTATGCTAATTCAATATTTGAAATATTTTAAGATTTAAGAACATGATTAAAAAAAAGATCATTAGAAAAGGATCTCATTCGTAATTGGGGACTTCCTATACAAAAGTCTATGAAAAGTCGATGGACATGATGTTTCAAGATCCACATTAAAACCTAATTTTTAGAAACTGTTTCTTGTCTAGTTTTGCTGTAGTAACAAGCAATATCTATAATTACCAAAACTGGCCCAAGATATGAACAGACAATTTCTCAAAAATGACATCCAGGCAGCCAACTACCATATGAAGAATAGTTGACCTGCATTAACAGTAAGAGAAATAAAAATTAAAACAATGAGATACCACCTCACATTGACACTTTTAGCAAAATTGAATAATACATAAATATAATAAATGCTAGGGAGGATGTTTAGAAAGTGGAACCCTTTTACATTGCTACTGAACTGTAGAATACCACAACTGCTGTGGAAATCAGTGCTGTGCTTTCTTACACAACAGCAATGACAAGTAGCTAATGATCCATTAATGTTTCTACTGGGATATACCCTAAAGAAATAAAGAATACAACACAAACAAATCTATGCAAACCTATGTATATTGCATCAATTTCTAAAACAGAAAAAGCATGGACACAACCAAAACCCGCAACTGTAGAAGAATGGATAAACAAGCTCTTGTATACTTATACAATGGAATATTGTGCATCAATCCAAAACAAAGACAACTAACTCTTATAAACACTACACAACACACAACATGGGTACAATGAAATAACTTTATACTTAGCATACTTAGTTAATCTTATACAGATAAATGCTTAATAACACCATCACTATACAGCATAACAAAGAAAAAGAAACATGGTCCATACACGGAAGGATAAGACTTCGCAGACTATAAGGAGGTCAAGAAAGGTATTGGAACAGGGAGAACAGACAGATAGAACAAGGGCAGAAGGAGGAGGAAGGGGTAACAAGGATGACAGCCACATTTATGAATGGTTTAACGGGGATGTTATTGTTGATTTCATTTCTTGAGATGGGCTGCCTAACCATGTACTGTGTACTCTTTTTAAAAGGAAGAAAGAAAAAGAGACTGGGGGATTCTTCTAAATAGTCCCTCCAGATTCTTCATCCCTCCAACATAAATACTGTCTGGGTGGCTATAAAAAAGCAAAGGAGGCAGAAAAGTAAAACTGATTGAACTTGCATTCTTTAGTGTCAAAAGGTTCATTTCAAACAAACAGCAGCACAAACAAAACAGTACAATGAGTTCACTTACACATTTTCAGAGTTTCTCCTAACGTTTACTCCTTATAGTACCATAGTACAACTATTGATAACCAGAAGCTAACATGGGTAGAATGTATTAAAGCTCAAACAAAAAACCCAACCCCAAAACAAACAGACAAACAAAAACGCCATCGCTGCCATCAGTCAATGTGTACACATAGCAAGTCTATAGCACAGCATAGAAGTGCTCTGGTGAGTTTCTGAGACTAATTCTTTACTGGAGTAGAAAGCTGCGTCTTTCTCCTGTGGATGGGCTGGTTGCAGCCCAATGCCTGACCACTACGCCACCTGGGAACCTCAGAATTTGACCTGATCCATCTGTTTTCTTCATCTATATTTATTTTCCCATATTACTTCTAGAATTAATTTGTTATAATTTCAAGCATCCCATTTAAATTCTTTGAAGTTGAAATGCTTTTTTAAAACTATAGAGATATTTCCCAATGCAATA
>NW_022111368.1:505167-511877 GCF_000313985.2 Echinops telfairi
GGAGAAAGACCGTAAGCATGATTCAGGTTACAACATTTTAAACCACGCAGTATTCTCTTTCTCTAAATGATTACCTCTTGGTCTATGTATAGGTTCCACATGATTACAATGAGTGGTTCTGAAATTCTCATTATTCTCAATATTATACATAGTTTGTTATGATCCACACATTCAAATCCCCTTGAATATTTGATTAAAAAACAAGTATTTTTCTTATATTCTCTGTTTTACTCAAAGATCTATCAGATATCAACAACAATGTCCCTGGTTTCATGTCCTTTTCTGGATCTGGCTTGAAGAACTGCTCAAGCTCACTGCTAATTTAAAACTCCAACTTTTGTTGAATTATCTTTATCACAATTTTAGTTCTGTTTTAAATATAAAAATAACATGATACTGTCTGATCATTTCTGAAACTTGTAAATTCATCTTTCTTTGAAATAGCCAACAATATGGAACATTTCCAGTTATGAAAGAAGCTGTGCTGACACTGTAGATGAGCATTGGACTCATAACCACATACTGGGCAGGTCAAAGCCATCAGCTTCTCTGTGGGAAAACAAGAAGCTAACTTCTCCAGTCTTGGAAACCATATGCAGGGTTGCTATGAGCTGGAATGGGCTCCCTGGCAGTCAGTTGGCCAGGTATCTGTCTTTCGAATTTCTTGGCATAGACTAGCGAGGGTTTCCAGTGATTCATCAGATTGGTGAAATATTTCAATGCGTATTACATCAATCCCTAGAGTCGTATTTTTCATTAATGCACGAAAGTGAAGCTTGAACTTCTCAGTGCAGCATGAACTTCTTCCTTGAGTAGTATTCCTTCCTGATTTTATGCTACATATTGACATGATTACAGGCTGCACAGTTCTTTTTGGTACAGATGTTCTACGTATTCCTTGAATATTGCTCTGATGGTTTTTGTATTGTTCAATAGTTTGCTCCTGGAATCTTTCAATACTCCAATTCTAAGCCTGAATCCTTTCTTCAGTTATTCCATCTTGAGTTATACTGAGCATACTTTTTCCTTTTTGACTTCCTAAGTCCAGGTCTTCTTTATGTTTCATGATAATACTGTATTTTCTCAAGGTTCTCCTTGAAATGTTCTGTTCACGTTTTTCATGTTATCATTTCTTCCATTTTTTTTAGTTGCTCTGTGTTCAAGTACAAATTTAAGTGTCTTCCAACCTCAGGTTTGTTCATTTCTATCTTTTCAATCAGGCCTATGAGTCTGAATCAATGCAATGACAGTGTGTTTGTCTTTTTGAGTTTATTCAGAAAAAAAAAACACATTATCTTCAGGTTGCCATGAGTGAGAAGAAAAACATGTATTACCAAAGGAAAAGGTAATACACAATATTAAAAAATGATCAATGAAAGGAAAACACTGTTAATAGCACAAAAGTTAAAGGCAAACATGATATGTACTCTTACCCATATAATCCTACAATTACAGTAATAATGATGATCTAGAAATACCTACATAGACATGTAAGCTGAGCAAGTATGCAGTGACTGGAGCTATAATCAAGAATATATATATTGGCAGAGGATATTTTTATATATGCTGCAAGTGTATAGCACAGCATGCAGATGAAATATTTATAAAAATTCTTAACCACAGCCAGGCACCTTGAGTAACTGACTCATTGGGATTGGAGACTTAAGACAACAGTCTCATGGAACAGCTCGGTCAACTGGTGCAACAGAGTCCACAAATATATTGTTCTACATTCTACTTTAGTCAGTTGTGATTGAGATCCTAAAAGCGTGTGTGTGGTCATTTAAGATTCAATTATTGTTCTCTCTCTGTCTAGAGGAAAGAAGAGTTAAGAAAATTTAAGATAGAAGGAAAAAATTGTGGAAAATGCTCATTGACCATGTAATCCTTAACTTCTACTACCCGGAGATAAGAATTAGATCATGCCCAACTATGACAAATGGCCATTCCAATAGGGATACTATAGAAGTCCTAGATAGAGTAAAAGAAACATTTGGAACACAATTTAAAAATCATAGGAATGACCAGGCTTATTGGTTTGATAGTGATTGACAGAATCCATGGGCAGTTAAATACCCTTCTAAGACACTGGAGATCAGCTTTCATCTAAACAATGGGTGTGATGTGCACAATAACACTGGAAGGGGAACCCCTCTTAGAGCAACCAACCACTGGAAACACAAATGGGAGCATTTCCCCTAATAAAGCACTCAAAAGGGTGGCTGGAGCAGCAAAGGACCAGGGGAAAGAGAGAGCAAAGGGAGGAAGAAAGAGGAATGTTGGATAGTGTGCATTACAATGTCTCAAACAAACTGTGTATAAATTGTTGAATGAAACAATAATTGGCTCTTCACTAAAACAATTAAAGTCTTTACAAAAACCAATACAATGAGATTAGAATGAAAAAATAAACTACTTAAAGGTAATATATAATTTTTTTAATGATGTATTCTCTATATCACACTTCTCATGAATGTGTAATTGACCAAGATGGGAAATTTTTTACCACAAAAAGTGAGTTAATCATCATATATTCAGAATTTTTGCATGATTCAGTTCAGTTTCCTAATTAGAGAAACTGCATGTTCAAATGCCAAAGACAAGAAAAGCTTCACTACTCAGAAATTCTGCCAACATACATTTGGGCTATGAAATGCAGTTTTGTTGTGGCTTAATTTCCCTAGATAAGAAAAGTTCAAAACCATTCCTGTTCAGTATGTGTTTCAAGCATCCCCAAAGAAAAGAAATTAGGCTATCATTATTGCTCTTTAACTAGTCAGAGAAAATTAATTAATGTATGGGCTTAAAATGCTATTATATTATTTAATAATAAAAGAATCATAACTGAAGAGGCTAAAAATATTCTCATGGTCTTTTTTTTCCTAAGTGTAATATTTTTACAATAAATGATTCCTTATTTAGATGTCAGAGTAATGGTTGTAGCCCTTCTCAAATGAGCGCTTCTGTTTTGGTTTGGGGGCCACTTTATTCTTTGTATTTCTGAATTTTTGGTACTGTATCCAAAAGGTCAAATCAAATCACTGAATATTGTCATAATTTACTTCATGCCTACTCACCAACGTGTTTTGCCATCTCCCTTCATACATGTGTCTAAATAGTTGAGTATCTATTCTCTTCCTTCTGCAATTTTGATGTTACACAGACTAATGCCTGTGTTTTCTATTATCACACTCTACACCAGTGGTCTTCAACCTTCCTAATGTCACAACCTTTCAACACAGCTCCTCATGTGGTGGTGACCCCCCAACCATAAAATTATTTTCATTGCTACTTCATCACTGTCATTTTGCTACGGTTATGAATCAGGCGACCTCTGTGAAAGGGTCATTCGAACCCCAAAGGGGTCACAACCCACAGGTTGAGAACCGCTACTCTACACAGTCTTCCCCAAGATCCATACTCATATTTTAATTATCACTCATATACTGATAGTAGTTCTTCACTCACATCTCTCTTCTGAAATTTAAAGTCATGCAACCAACTTCTTCCTAGAAGGTACTCTTACCAGGTAATTTAAATACTTCAAGCCCAGCGTACTGTGGTGTAGTTAAATTAACTGCCATGGCTCTACTAACTACAGTCTTAGTAACTCCCACCAAATGTCCAGGCGAAAGCATGGGGATAGGCCTATGGGGTCCTATTGTGGGGAGTGGTCAGTTTTGGCATTCTACAGGGTGAGCCATCTCAGAAACAGAAATGGGGATCCAAATGTCATCCAGAAAGAAGAGTCACAAACAGAGCATGCCTGAGGTCTCT
This sequence comes from Echinops telfairi, assembly GCF_000313985.2. Taxonomy (NCBI): domain Eukaryota; kingdom Metazoa; phylum Chordata; class Mammalia; order Afrosoricida; family Tenrecidae; genus Echinops; species Echinops telfairi. The sequence continues at coordinate 508,945 of NW_022111368.1, forward strand.
GAGTGGAGAATTAGAAGTGGCAGCACGGGCAGCTGCAACAAGAGCAAGTCACTTAAAGAAAGACAAGGTGTTTAACTCCCATAACAAGTGACAGCCTAGGAAAAGCACAGGACCAATTCTAATCTGTCCTACAGCATCTCTCTGAGCCTGAACCCATGTGATGTCAGTGAGTTTGGTTTGGTTGGGTGTCTGCTATGTTACAGTCCTACTGTAAGCCTTCCTTCGGATCTTTCCAGCTCTTCATGTGTTCCCAGGAGCATTATATTCATCCAATCATTTCTCTTTACTGCTGCCAAGACTTATATACATATATATATAATGTGTATTTAGATATAAATCTTTTATATATAAATATATATTTTAAAGTCTTCACAACAGTAAAGTAGATATATATGTATGTATATATAAACACACACATATATAACATGTGTGTGTGATTGTGATGATCCTTTACCTTAAAACTTCCAGATAACAGCACTACTTCTGTATCCTCTTAGAAATATTCCCTATAAATAAGCTTTACCAATAGAGAACTATGCTCATGTTTCAATTGACCTTCTCATGACTATAGGCATAATGAGGGGTAGAACTAGTCTGCCTGGGTGCCATGGGGAACATATTAGGTTGCTAACTAAAAGATCAAAGGTTTGAGCCCACTCAGAAAGAGATGGCAGTAGAGGTGTGGTGATCGACCACTAAAAACCAGACACATTAAAATTAGTCTGATTCACTGTTGGACTGTCACAAGTATGGAGTAGTCATGGATTAGAGTTGAATCCATGGAAACGAGAGCACAACGGTTTATATGTAAGTGTAAATGACTCTAAATCCTCTTTAGGTATAAATAACACTAAATAATGCTTTTCCCCGCCATTGTGTTAGTTGAATGTAACACACTCCCAAGGAAAATTTAAGTTTCTTTTGGCAAAAGCATTTTAAAAAATAGGTGAGTGATATTAATAAAAATAACAATAATAATTTCAAAGAATCCATTGAATATTTCTGTATAAAATAAATACTAGAATTCTTAATTATGGGTTATTAAGAAGTGATTTATACCTGGAATAATTTTAGTGGTTTATACCTGGAATAATTTTATTCAATATCACTCATAACAATCAGTTTGTTTATATGTTTCAATCAGAATGGTTCTGCAAATAAGTTTTAGTGATGTTAACCTGAAACTTTTCAAGAAATAACGAGTCACTGATATGAAGTGTTTCACACTCTAAAAGCACACCAAAGCAAGCAAAATAATCAAACATATATGAAGCTAGGTGATGAAAATTTAAGGCCTTCCACATTCTGCATTGCACAATATTTTGAATCTCAGATGATTTCAGTATTATTCTAAAGTTGGCTACCATTATGAAGTAGCCAAAACTAATACTTGTTTAATGCTTCTGAAAACAGAGTTTGAAAAGAGTCTCTGAAGAAACAATAATTCATAGGAAACATGTATTAAATTCCATAAAATGAAGGTAAAACTATATATTTCCTTAAAGTAACTAAGCTATTTACCGAATCTTAAAAAAAGTCATTATGAAACCCCCACAGAATATCTTTCAGCCAGTTAAAACAGTAGCAAGCAAATTCTGAATAATTCACCACGTGGCCTCATCAGCAGTTTGATGTGTTTTCTTCCTCTGATCTTTTGGCAGTGAACACTCAGAATTCGTGTGCTAAACTTCTGAGATTCACGACAAACCTTCAGTCATCCCACATCTCTTCCAACGGGATTTGTTCATTATACTAATATGCTTCCATTCTCCCGCCGGATATGGTACAGACACGATAAGAATTATGTCTGAATAGTCTCTCCCTTACTTTTTTGTTAACAGTTGCATTTGTTACCCTCTGTGGTTATCGTTGGCAAGATTTCTCTACTAAATGGGGGAAGCATGCCAAAGATGAGGAAGCAAAAGAAAGCTAAAGTAAGACCTGGCAACTTTTGAAATCTTTATTTTTCTTGACGGAATAAATGAATGCCCTGTTGATCACTTCTTGGATATGAAAAGGAAATAATCTTAATTTAACTATTTTAATTTGTACCACATCTTACTTAAGATTACTTGGTTGAATGATTTATGTGGCTGATTTCCATTATGAAGGTTCAAATAATGCATGGACTAGACCGTTCAAATAGCATCTATCATCTTGCCCGACCCCCACCAAAAAAAAAAAGGATTCAAAATATTTAAATGTCCCGAACAAAAACAACCAACCAACCTACTTACCAACCAAACAAGCCAAACCCACTGCCATTGAATTAATTCCAACTCATAGAGAGCCTGTAGGACAGAGTAAGATGATCCGTTTGGGTTACTGACGCTGTAAACTTTGTGTGGGTAGAAAGACCCATCTCTCTCACTCGGAGCTCTGTTCGCCTTGTGGTTAGCAGTGCAACTCTACCCACAGTGCCAACAGAGCTCCTCAACTTAAATTCCACATAGGGTTAAAGCAAAACAAGTGCCAACTCTCATTTGTGGGATTAGAGATGAAATATTCATAAAAAGTAAAAGCTTATGCTTTTCTAGAGTGAAAAATAGGATAATGCATTAAATGACTATGCAATATTTAGGAAAAATGATACATAAGAATGAAACTGAAATGAAACTAATCTTAACAATAAACTACTCATGACCTGAAATGACGTCCTGGTGGTGTAGTGGTTAACGTGTTGGGGTCTTAATGGCAAAGTCTTCAGAACAAAACCATCAGGTGCTCTTCAGCTGAGAGACAGGGATTTCTACTCTTATGAAGAGTTACAGTCCCAGAACCTCACAGGGTGTGTTAGTCTGGGTAGACTAGAGAAACAAATCCATTGACACACCTATGTGTATAAGAAAGAGTTTCATATACAAGAGCGATTGAACATTGAGAAAACATCCCAACCCAGTCCAGTCCAAGGCCATAAGTCTGATATTAGCCCA
>NW_022111368.1:512335-529614 GCF_000313985.2 Echinops telfairi
GGCCTAGAAGAGCAGACATATCCCAGCATCACTGTCAATATTCCATTAGACATAGTGTGCACTTTCTCCCCTGGAACAGCATGTGGTTTAGAACTTCCATCTTGGAGGTTAACAGTCAAATGCTTAACCAACAGCATCAGCAGGGTTCTTGAAAAGGAGTACTGTGGAAGAATAGAGGGATATGGAATTTACTTTGGTGACTTTTTAATATCTCTAAGTTTGTTTTAATATTTTAAATGATCTTCTTCCTGTTGTACGTAGTGTCACTCTGAGAGTCTACTTAGTGGAATCTAACAGCATTTCCCCAGTGCACTGTAATCACTGCTAAGACTTGACCGCTAAATGACCAAGGGATGATGAGGAAGAACCTCAGGACTGTTTTTAATGTCTGCAGAGTAAATATTTTAAATGTTTTGAATTCTGCTTCTGTTAGGGACCCTGAGTTATTTCCTTATTACTTGTCCATTGGGGATTTCAATGTTAAATAGGCAGAAGGTCTCCTGGATGGCCTAGTAGTTAGGCAACTACTTATATTTGGCCAAATAGCTTTTGAGAGGAAATTGTCCTCCTCAAATTTCTGTTTTTTCTGAAGCTAACATTCCCTTGGTATTCACACTACTATAAAATTATTTTTTTAATTCTTTAAGTGGGAAATATTAATAGCAACTAAAGCATTTCTTACTGGTAAGCATATGATGAATGTATATTTTCATTCTCATGGAGATATTGAATATTATGTTTTGGCAGAAGATCTGCTAAGAGTATCCATCAGACATTTTGAAAATGTTCATATGAAGGGACTTGAGACTCTTTATAGAAAAATTTGTTAGTATCTTTAATTCAATTTTCACTAACATTTTAATAGTTCCCTTGTGATCTTAGAACCAGCAAGCTTAGAAATGTTCCTCACCAAAATAAAATATATAACAATATATAATACAATGATTATTGCATTATCATAAATGTAATCAATAAATGTAAACATTTGGATGATGAACATTTCAAAATTACTGATTTTGCAAAGATGAAAACCCAAGAAACTAAATTTATTGGTATCAAGTCCATTACTGCTCATAGAGACCTTTCATAAGATTCTTCAGCTTGTAAATTTCTACAGGGGCATGGAAGCTCATCTTTATCCCTATAAGTGACTGGTGGGTTTTAAATGACCACACTGAGGTTTGTGTTTTATTGGATTCAATGCTTACTGGATAATGTCATGAGGACTCAATAATTATTGTTCTCGCAGGGAGAAAATTTTGAACAAATACCTCAAATAATACATAGAACACAAGTCGTGCATTTTATGTTAGGTATGATTACTTTATTTTGCTAGATTTAGGTTAAAATATTAAAATATATGTGAATTTTTGTTTAACTGCTTTAATTTTAAATAGCCTAAAGCATAAATGAGAAAGAAAGATATAACTGAGGATGCTATTGTAATGGTGAACGATAATATTAAGCAGAATTAGTCTAAGCAGTCTAATAAAGCAAACAGTGAATAGGAAGTTCTATAAAAATCATCAGCTATAAAAAATACTTACATCAAAACCTTTTTAAAATCACATTCAACTACTAAATGCACATCATCTCATCTAAACGTTTTAATTTCTTTGTTTATCAGAAGAAGGAAAATGGCTGGTACATTGAACAAATTCTCCCCTTAATCTTTATTTGGATCAAAACTTTGTGAGAAAGTAGTGATCTTAGCAACCAGAGTCGCTTGGCTCTAGATAATGGATTACTACAGCTAAAGTTAATGCAAAAGACTTTGCCAAAGGCAAAATACATGTTTCCAAAACCAGTTATTGTTCCACTAGGACCATTGCTGTGAAACTTTGTAGTACTACATGAGCTGTTTTTAATATAATAGCAAATATTAAGCACTTACAAAATGTTTATCCTTAATTGGGATGAGATTTGCCTGAAGATAGAATATAATTTATTTAATGTTATTTCTCTAGTCATAATTAAATACATACACTAACTATGATGTGTTTTAATCACTTTCTTGGAGTTCTTTGTAGTGTGCATGACACCTTTTGGTTTAGGTATAGATAAATAATAGCCTTTCTCTTTTTTTATTATAGTTACCAACTTTTTGCTCAAGTGGGTCTTTGTGCTAATCCTAAAGAAAGGAAGGAAGAAATAAAAGAATGTGTAAAATCCACAGTTCACACTGTGAAAAACTGAGCATTGGGAATTTGTACATCAGAGAGGTACTTTTTCATACATCATAAAGCCAAAGAGGGGATGCTCTCAAGTTTAGCTCTTTTATTTTATTTTCAATTTTTTTTTCTTCTGCGTTTGATATTCTTTTGAAGAGGAAAAAGAATATTTAGACAACTTCACTTGTTTCAATGCATTATAAATGTACTGTTTAATTTCTTTTTCTGTTGTTGTTGCCACTTTTATTTTGTTTTCTCTATGGGAGAATCATCTTCATAAATAAGCATGGCATCCTAATATTCAAACTTGTGTTTAATTTTTTTTACTACAAATATAGCAACCAATTTTGAACATCAAACCGATAGAGGAATCCAAATTGTGTGAAAAGGAAAAATAGAGAACGCCTCAATTATTTGAAAGCCATGATGCTTCTTATTCAGGTAACAATTTGAAGTCTCAGAAACCCACAGGGACAGTTCTACTGGGTCCTATAGGGTGGTTATGAGTCTGAATAGACTTTCTGGCAACGAGCTTGGGTTTTTTATGCTTAAGCCTTTTATATTTTACCAAAGGACTGATGCAGATATCATGTACTGGTGCCAGTTTTGAATCCCTAACCATGGTGACCTCTGTTCTGATATAAAGTACTAGTTAAAATTGTACCATGAGGTACCTTCTACCACTGGATCCATCTTGGCTTTTGCAGACTAAAGACTTTAGTACAAAGTTTACTTATTAAGCAATGAGAAATTTAGTGTTTGAACTCAGTTCATAACAGGCATTAAATATAACCAATTATTAGCAAATTGACATCTATGTTAATGGCATATGAACACATATTTTCATAAATGTTATAAATAAGGGTGTATTTAAGACATTGTTTTGCTTGTATTTATGTGGCTTTTTCTGAATGCAGCAGCAATATTTATGTATTAGGTAAAATTTTAAAGACAAAGACATTTAAAGGGACAAAGTGAAAATGCAGAAATATTTAAGTAAAATGAATGAAAATTAAAGTAGTATATTTCAGAATACAGACTTAAGCTATGACTGACAATAGGCATAGCCTTAGCTAGAGCACCATAAGCTTAAATTTCCAGAATATGTCAGGTCCTTTAATACATTAGTCCTCATAACTTACACACTGTTTCAGACTCTTTTTCTAAACCAAAATAAATAAAGGGGTATCTTAACATAAACATGAATAAACTTGGGTTTTAAAGTTCATAATTTTAATCAAGTATTGGTGGAGATTCATTATTTTTCACACTAGATAGAGAATTAGGAAAAAATAGTCTTACTGCATTTGAAATTTAAATGTGCTTTATTATAATAAAAATATGATTTCAAGTTCTTTTCATTCCCTTCCATTTATAGAACAAGTTAATAGGTACATCGCTGTCTTTGCTCATGAAACTCCCCACAATTAACTTTCATATCTTGAGATTCATTAGAGCATTGTCTTTACAAAATTAACACAATTAGTGTTAACCTAAAGAGACATTTTCATTTCAAAATTTCACATTGCATATTAAAGTTTTGAATAGATTGGGATCAAGGAATGAAAGCATTACCATATGATCCTCTTTCACTAAATAAGTTGATTTTTGATTTATACTTTCATTTAATAAACTCACAAGGCAGATCACCTTATAAACTAAAATTATAGTAAGCTCCTGATCTCCTCTAAGTTTTGTTATTTTTAAATCACACTGGTGAGATAAATCATAATGCATTTTCTTAAATATGATAGGTTGGTGCTAATACATATTATTTCTTAGTATTTTAAGAAGCAGTAAGGATTTCTCCGACACCTTACATTGTTTTGTCTCCTGTGTTCTGTTACGAACTTATCAACTTAACACAATTAATTTCTCAAAATGATAGGTAAAATGTAGTTGTTTTATATATATATTCATTTTATAAAAGAAGAAACTAAGGACACTATTATCTTAGTTGTAGAGTTAGAGATAACACAAAAATACTTAATTTCTGTCAAGTTTTTAAAGTGTATTAAGGTGTATGTATGCACGTGTGTTTTAAATATGTCATTGAGTAAGAGAACAATGTGTTTAAATGTGTTATTGAGTAAGAGAATATTTTACCCTCCCCTATACTATTTTTTTACATAGGTGGGGAGGTTGGTAATTCAAAATTACCTCATATTCTCCTGTTAAAGAAAAAAAAACTTTTAGAATGACACTTGATTGGCTAACAAACACATGAGGAAATGCTAATGATCACTTACCATCTGTGAGATGCAAATCAAAACAATGATGAGCTCTCACATTACACCCAACATAATAGTTTAATTTAATAAACAAAACAAAGCCAAACAAGAGACAGAGAACAACAAATGCTAGTGAGCTTTTGGAGAGATTGGAACGCTTATATTCTTCTGGTAGGCTTGCAAACATGTACAGCCACGTGGAAAGTAATATGATGCTACCCAAAACAACTAGGATTGAAATACTGTAAGACACAGCAATGTCTTTGCTGGGCATATAACCCAGAGAAGTGCGAGACAGAATGTGAACAAACGTGTGCTCTCCCATGTTCATTGCAGCAGATAGTTCACAATAGCAAGAAGCTGGAAGCTGCCAAGGTGCATCTCAGGAGCAGAATGGATAAAGAAACTCTAGTACATACACATAATGGAATCTTATGCATCCTAAAAAACAGTGATGAAACCATGTACTACCTCAAGGAATGGATAGCTGAATGAAGTTAGTCAACAATAAAATGACAAATATTGAATGAATCCACTACTGTAAGGATGAACATCAAGAAGAAGGTAGGCTTCCGGTCTCAGCGAATGTAATTGTCTAATCTGGTCACCCAAGCAACAAAATAGAGTGCCTTTCTAGTACCCATGAACCACATATCAGCCCCTTTATGTGGACATCTTAAATCCGCTGTGGCAGGGATGGCCTCACCTTAGGGACGGGTTAAATGTTCAAGATGTGAGGAGAAGAGAAGACTCTTCAGTTGCTGCCATACAGAATTGTGTTAAGGTAAGCAACCTTACTGGAAATTCAAGTCAAGGTGGAACGAGGGGGACATGAAGGTCTCAGAGGTGATTGTACTTCTGTTGGAGGGCAAACTAGGTAGAACAATCTCACATTGTGAAAATAATGTTTAACAATTCGTATATAGAACTCAAGGAGAGACTATGCATGGTACCGTGTTCCTGATTGTACACTTTGATCTTGTTTTTATCCTGTTCTTGGTGATACAAACCATGTGCCATGGACTACTGAGACTTTAGACTCTATCCTTTTGAGGCATATAACATGCTTTATTGGTTACACCAGAAAGATTTGATGTGCAAATTCCATTAAATAAACTCGGCTTTACCTCAAATTCACCTGTAGCAGATTTAAGGAACATACATATTCCCTAGGATGTAAAGCTGAAATGCTCTAATGTGAAAAAAATAGCAGATGACTGCTAGCATAGGTGTGATAGTTGTGTGGGGTTTTTTTTTTTGTCTGTCAATATGGCACCTCTGAGAAGATATGGGTGGAGTTTAGCCTGTCTATCAGGTTGCAACTTGATGACCTTCTTTGGAGGTGCAACCAAGATAATGGCTCTCTGGAGGCCAGCCCCACCACCGCTCCCCTCTCTGCCTTCAGCATGCTGACTCCAAAGGCTGTCAGTGCCCTGGAGATGTTTCCAACAACATTGGATCCACAAGACTTTGTCCCCATCAGCCTGTGATGTTCTTGCATTCTGTATAATTGCATGTGGCTTTGTGAGTCTGAAGAGGGACTTATGGACTTGTATAGGACTTCTGGACTTGAGTTGGACGTGGCTAGGATGTTCTCTTGATATACAATTACTTCTTGCTATAATGCTCTTTCTTATACATACATGAGTGTCTCTAGATTTGTTTCTCTTGTCAACCCAGCTTAACACAACATGGTTATGGAATTGGTGGTCATTGGACTTTGGATCAGGTCTATTGCTTTGAGGGTGGTCTGGGACTATCTTAATGATCACATTACTCTCATGTCATATATTATTCTAGTAAGAATGATTCTGCCTTTTGGAATGAATGTTATTGAAATTGTTGGCCTATCACCAACCCCCATTGTTCCTGTCAATAGTATCCAGTTACTTAAATCTTTAATCTGTACAAGTCAACAATTTATGTGTTACAGTCTGAAAAACCAGCTTGTGCATGTATAATTTATTTTTTCTCAATACTGTCTATGGCAGTTTTAATGGTGTCCACTTGGCCTTTCCTACCGTGATAGCCCTTATTCCACATTTCAGGGATCCAATGTGGGGGTTCTGCCAGTTACTAAGTATGTCTATTCCAATGATACATTCTGGAACTGGGGAGATAATCATAGGATGGGTCCAGGGTCCCACTGAACCCACAGTTGAGGCATATCTGAGCTAAAATTCCATTGATAACTTGACTTCCATAAGCCCCTACTCTGACTGGTGGGCCTTAGAAACACTTTGGGTCTCCTGGAATTAGTGTCAGTTCTGAGCCAGTTTCCAGTAATCCCCGAAAAGTTTATTTCCTTTTCTCCAATGAACAGTCACACTTGTGAAAGGCGGCAAGTCCCTTTGGGGAAGGTTAGAAGAAAGACTAACAGTATAGACCTCCGGTGATGTAACTGGGTCCTCTTTCAAAGGGACCCGGCCCTCCCCTCATTCAAGGGGTTTTGGGTCTGTAAACTGGCTCAGGTCTGGGAATTGATTGAGTGATTGTGACTGTCTATTCTGCTGCTCACCTGATCTACTATTCTTCTGCCTGTAAGATCATGTAAATATTTAGTAGGTTTCCCATCTATTTCATTCTTTGGGACACAGTGGCTAAGTAGCCAATGCCATAATTCCACGCGAGACAGGTTGCTTTGATTACTACAGAAACCTTGTTGTCCATTACGGTAACCATGTCCACCCTGTATCTGTTGATTCAGTGCTGACACCTGCCCTCGACTACCACCGGGACCAATCAGCCCGATTGTGGGCAAATGTTGGAGTTCGCTTAGGGCAGTTCCCACAGTCAATCCTGGTACATATAAAACAGCAATTACAGGAGTCTTCAGAGATGCTGGGGCCCACTTCAAACACTTCTTCTTTATGGTTGTGGTAAAGGGTATGTACTTAGGACACCCCCTTTTGAGGTCTATGGAAATATCCTTATAGATCCATTCCAACATACCAATATCTCTAAGCTTTTGGATGCCTTCCTCTACAGTGGACCAAGGTAGGTCAGGTACTTCAAATTGGTCCAATCTAGGCCATCTGGCAGTCCATGCTTCAATGAACCAACCAAATAAAGAATTAGATCCTCTCTTAGCCTTTCTCGCAGAGACATTGAAAGAAGAGTCTGTGCTTAGGGGTCCCATATCCAGAAACTCAGACCAATCTAATATTATATTTCATGCACCAGTATCCCACACCCTCAGTAACCATTCCCAAAGATATTCCCAGGTTTGTACTTGTACATATGTGAAAACTCGAGCAGATCTTTGTGAGTATAGCGTGTTCCTTCTTGGGTAATCATCTCAACCTCAACTTTGGGAGCTTTCTGAGACTTAATTTTAGTTACAGGTCTAGCGGAAATAGTAGTTGTTGAGGGTGTTTCCAGGGTGCTCTCATCAATATCTCGTAAGGCATCTCCCTCAGGCAATGCTACCGATGCAGTCCCACCTGGCATTTCAGCTTGATCAGTTTGGTTAACCTGCTCAGGTATGGCTTGTTCTATTGACAGTGGATTAATACCTTCAGCGCTGGGAGGGGTGGATCTATTGACTGGGGTGGCTCAATTGTTTTTAAGGGGCTCAATATCCTCCTCTTCTGGATCATCAACCCATATGTTCCCATACCATTTTTCAGGGTCCCAACTTTTTCCAATCAATTCCCTCACTTTGGTATCAGACACTGCTCTACATCTGCAATTCAGCTGATGTTGTAATTTAGCCACTCACATAATGAGTCTCTGGACCTGGTTCTCAGCAATGTCAGCTCTATTACTACAGGAGAGTTGGCTCTCCTTTGTAGCACAGATGGAAGCCTTCAAATCTGTTATTCTGCACCTGAGGCATGCTTCTGAGGCTCTGAGACAATACCTTTCCTTAATTACACTTTCCATTGTAAGGAGGACCAGCCAACCAGCTTCCCTATACTTGTCATTCTGACAAAGCTCCTTTTTAAGGTCTTTGATGGCCACGAGTCTGTTTTTGTGCAAGGCGTGAGCTATGGGTCTGGTTTCATCCTTATGCATGTGGATAGCCAGCTTTTCCAACACCGTTTATTGAAGAGGGCATCTGCTTCACATTTAATGTTTTTTTTCACCTTTGTCAAGAATCAATTACCTGTATGTGGATTTTTTATTTGTTGTTTTTTTTATCCTGATCCGTTGTTCTGAGTACTTGTATCAGTACCAGGTTGTTTTGACAACTGTGGCTGCATAGTAGGTTTTGAGGTCAGGTAGTGCAAGACCACCTGGAAGTTGTTATGGTTTTAAGCATTGTCTGTTTTCTATTGAGTTTCTTCTCTATTTTTGTCATTTCCTTTTATTTCATTTTTTGTGTTGTGTATGATTTCTGTATTTGAAATCAAGGATAGGTAAATCTCAGAGATAGTAACTGGATTAGTAATTTTTTCAGGGCATCGCAGGAGTGGTTGGGGGTGTGTGTGAGAATGAGGAGCTAACAACCATGAGGTGAGGAGGAAGAAAATGTTCTGAAAGTGATTGTAGTGATGATTGCGTAACTTTGCTTATGATTGAATTATTATATTGTTTGATATATGAATAATATGCCAATAAAACTATTAATAAAATACAAAGTGCATTTAAAAAAACTCTATATGCCTTAAAAAGATCAGTGCAAGATTATTCTTTAAATGATGGACATAGGTATTCTAGAATTTCCCCAAATTCTGGAGTGGGAGAAAGGTAGCACTGTGTACCTCTCCGAGCACTGACCCCCAGGAAACTATCTGGGATCACAGGAGTTGGAATCTACTCAAGGGCACTACCTGCTTTTGTTTTGCTTCGGTGGATGGAGGAATTTTTTTTAATGCAATGAAAACTGAAAAATTCTGATAGTTTCTTCATTTCCGTGTAGTCATTTCACTTAGGAGTGAGTGCCTTTAGCCAGTGGGCATGGCGGTGATTGGGCAGATGGTTAACGTGAAGGTGACTGGGTTCTGGAGGAATTGCAAGTATCTGATTCCTGGGCAAGTGAAAGAGCACAGAGACCGCCGCATTAACATGATTGATATTCAAGGCAGCAAATAGATCCATGGCTTTTAGAGTTATATTACTTGTTGCTAGATGGTGAGGGGACTCAGTCTGAAACTGCAGAATGTTGTCATCGGGAGACCCAGTAGCCTTCATCTAAATTAGATTCATAATATCCTGTATTTGTAAAGTCAATTTGTATGGTCACGTTATGTGTTTTTTATATTACAGGTTTTATGTTTTAGAAACTTCAACAAACCTCACATGCAAACTGCATACATTGAGAATGATTTTCTGTGATGATTATGGCATATTTCTTTCGCTTGTGAGAAATATTTGTTTTTCCTATGAGCCATATCATGTTCAAATGATTGATGCTATCAAATCACATCAGAAACAAATCACTACTGAGTATAGGCTTTGGGTGTCCAAGCAAAATATGGAAAAGAACAAGCAAGGTTCCTTCTACTTTTATTTTTCCACTCTATCCTATGTGCATAGAACTGTGTTCTGCTCAAGGTTGAGTTTGGAGACATGATAATTGTGTGTGGGGATAAATGAATAGCTTTTCAATAAATCTATGTAGAATAAATGAAGGAATGAAAGGATAAATGAATAAATCCTTCCTCTGTGCGGATTCAATCCTGGAAATGAATATTGAGTTGCATAAAAATTATATATATATTTGTTTCAGGGAATTTCAAGTTGAGAAATATATTCCAAAGCTAGTATGGAAAGAGATGACAAAAGAAGTAACTGTTTCATGTTTTATGTCATTCAACTATTTTTTAATTATATATCGTTTTATTGACAAGAAAATATTAATATTCTTGTTATTTTATTAAGCAAAATTATTATAGTAATATTCTTAGGATATACACTGTTATATATTTGGTCAATAACCTCAAGTTAACCACTGATAAACTCAAGAGAAAGTTTATCAGAAAAACAAAACAGCATGCTACACTTAGAATATGGTGTAGAAAAGTTAATATTAACATTTGGAATTATCGTTAGAAATGAAAATATTTCTCAGAAGAACTAATCGAACACAATATTGGAAAATGCTAGTAACATTTGAAATGTGCAATCTTTGGAATGACCAGTTGCAAGGGTTAAGGGCTTTTTCACATGAAGTTATACCCCCTACTGAAGGCTGCAATCTTTGATCTTCCTCTCCAAGTGCTTGGCGTCCTCCTGACTTTCAGTACAAAGGGTTGCGTCATGCGCACATGGCAGGGTATTAATAAGCCTTCCTCCACATTGCTGCTGAATTCTTCTTCACATAACACAGTTTCTCGGATCATGTGCTCTGCATACTGATTGAATGCGTATGGTGAGAGGTCACAATCCTGATGCACACTTTTCACGATTCTTCTGTTGGAATATCCTGGGGTCATGTTGATGTCACTTCCTCCGACACTGTCAGGGGCTGAGGTCCATACTCCTGAAGCCCTTCTGGAATCCCGCTCATGTAGAGTAGCCAACATTGCTGTGGATTGCCGAATTGTTAAGCTCTCAGAAATTTCTCTAAGGCTAAATCTTGAGGTAATTTCCATGGCTTCCTTCAAACACTAATTGGCTCAACATAAAGCCAGACAATTCTGAGCTAAAGTTAACAGACAACATATTGCTTAATTCTAGCTTTCATTCCTTAACACATTTATCCTCATTATTAAAGGATTAGTAGAGTTTGAAAGAAATACATTGTATTCTGTGGTTTTTACTTGAAGTTTGAATTTTTACAGCTCCCAAGTCTAAAAATAATTGAGATGATTTTGAATTTATAACATAACATTATATAAAATAATAATTAATAGTCATGCAATGCGATTACAATATTCTAGCAAGCACTCTGCTTCAAATCATTTATCTGCTTTTAGATAACATTGTTATACAGGGAATTCTTGAAACTACAGAATGCCACTATCTTTGAAATTCATAGCTTCTTGGACTCTTCACTGGTAAGATCAATGTTTGTCAGCCCAAATAGCAAATCTTACATCAGTTTATTCATTCTAGGAAACAAAATTATTTTTATTCTTATGCTGAGGTTTAAATGGATTAAAATAAAGGCTGAATATCAGCCGAGGAACCTAATTGTACCACAAAAACTGCATAAAAAATGTGCTGAAAAACTTGGCTTATTCACATGTATATATAGTAAGTTTAAAAAAGATAATATTTTCCAACATACACTTTAGTTAGCCTATTCATTAATAAATAGTATTTAGAACCTCTTTCCAGGCATTTTACATACTGGATTTTTTTATTTTGGTAGATGGTCACCATTAAGTGCAATTTGCCTCATAATTATTAAGGAAGCTCACAAAAAGAAAAAAGAGAGAGAAGAGAAAGTGATTCTGAGAGAGATAATATGAGATGAAAAAAGTTGGAGTAGATACAGAAAGCAAGAAAATTTAAAAGGCGGAAGGACAAATATTGAAGCAATAATTCATCCAGTGGATGTGAGAGAAAGAGATGTTGGTTCTGGGCCAGAGGTAATATTTTAGAAACCTAATTGTGAAATAATGTTCAGTGTCTTTCAGTGTCCTTCTTTCATTACTGCTCAGCCATCTGTCACTCTTACAGCAGTGCGCTTGTATAGTCTGATGATTCCTTGACACATTTTAAATGACTCTGCATTGTTTTGGTCAATTAATCATAGTGGGTGATCATATTTTTCATCACCCACTTGCTTCTTTGGCCAATAGATTCTTTTTTGCTCCCCACCCCCACCCCACCCCCACCCCCCATGGCCAATAGATTCTTGATGGTAAAGTTTTAATTAATATATTGAGAAAAACATGACAACATTTTGGTATTTATAATCTAGTATTCTGGGCAAAATTCAGAGTCTTCTACAGTGGGAGAAATGGGGCCAGAAATCCTACATTTTTAACAAATTAATTAGTGATATTGAAGCTTCTGATTCAAAAAACCATGGCAAAAATAATCATTTCCATAATTGTGCATAGACCTTTATAAAGTTATTTGTAAAGGACAGAAACAGGTGACTCAGTTGTATAGACACAGAGCTGACTGAAACCTCTAATTCATGATGCCTTTAAACCTTGGCCTCCTTTCCATGGGACCACTCAACTCTGCTTTGAGGGTACCCCCTCCTTAATCCTCAGCATGTCTCCTGTTGATCGCTTTACTCCTGCATGGGGCCTATTCTAAAACACTAATATGCATTCAATTCACATCCATATCCTTACTCTTCCCAAGTACATATCAAAATTTATGGATAATTGAGTTGAAAATGTCATTGTTTCAAAACTACCCACCCCTTCCCCAAATCTTCTCACCCTCCATGCATGCTTTACCCACATCCCAAACCGTTAATGCCTTCTCTGAACTCAGGTCTTCAACTAATAGTTAGAATAGATATCATCATTCTAAAAATGACACAGCCACCACGGCTTCTTTAATGAATACCCAGCATGCCATCTTCTGCCAGAACAGTAGACATGCTCCTGGAGAAACATGAACTAGGTGGAGGAAAAAGGTTTGTGTTTCCTGGTCAGGAGAATCCTGATGCCTTGAAGGGTGTATCATCGTAAAGACCATGTTAAAGCGTTGTCCGTCTCACAGAAGATGAGCTTCCCTTCAGACTAAAACAAAATACATCCCTCTATATTACTGCTACCACTAGAGAAACTTGAACCATTATTAAGAATAATCTATTGAAAGATGATTTGAGTTGTATTCAGGCAACTATACAGGTAGTTATTAGCAGTTGGAACATTTTGAAAAGCGAAAGATCAATAAAGTATAATAAAGTATCTGGTCCTTAATAATAGACCGAAAAACATATTTGCTACATATTTCACCAGTCATTGGACCAAATATATTTTTTCATAAGTTGACTGGATATTGAATTACAGAATTCTTTCATTCATTTAAATCAAATGGTAGCAACAAGAAGAATGCTAGGAAAAAAAGTGAAAAAAAATCCCCTTTTCTGTGGAACAGTTTAGATTGCTAGAGGTGATGAGAAAGATTGATAACCAAAATAATTCAATAATGAATAATGAATAGAAATAAATTCACTGGCTACTGCTATTGTCTTCTTTATCTTTAAAGTGTCCAAGATTCTACTCAAATGATAAGTAAACCAAAGTTGTTAGTTGGTAATGGTAATGACATTGCTCTGCTTGGCAGACATATTTCTTAGGGTTCTTTAAAAACAAAGAACATGTGAACAAATGTAGGTGGGTCTTTACTTTCTATCCACTGGCTCTTAAATGACTTCATGCTGTAAAGGGAAACCTCCCAAATATTTTAATTTGGCTGAATGGGTACCAGATTGTTCCTTTGCTGTTACTGTTTACCATTATTTATCTTAAAATTTTAGATCAATACATTTATTTATTACATTTGAGGGCCTCTACTTAATGGAATTCTCACCATCAAAGGGAGAGAAACACACTGAAATTTATTAAAGGGAAAAGTACACCTTCATTGCTAGTCACTCACCTCAATTTCCTGAATCCAACCTTTCTGGAATGGGAAAAAATTGAACACTCTGGATTATATAATATTTATCAAAACAATGCCATCAGAATTATTCATGTAAAGTGAGCTTGAATGATGAAAATACTGAATGAGTGCTTCATAAGATGAAACAAGGGTTGTCCCGGGCAGAAATACGGGAGCCCCTTCTGCATCATGAACAGATGAAACATGTGCCAGGGATGAAAGGGCGACAGCTGTGATCAATTGCAGCAGTTTCTCCCATGCTCCAATTTAAGCACATAATAAAGATGGGATAAAAGGATTCTGAAATGTGTTGTTCCCTCTGATCACTAATCTACTTGTTTAGCCATGAAGGTTTTGGTAGTTTACTACTGGTTTTTCGCATACCTTCTCTTAATTCTTTTCAAACATAGACAGGAAAGTGAAGTTAACACTCTTTTCTGACGTATATTGTCTGAAAAGAACTTTGCCAAGTTCCAGTATGCTACTGTCTTACACTCTGCTAAGAACAACAGTTTGCATCGAAGCACAACTTTGATAAGTAATTACCAGTATTCATGGCAAATGTAGGTGTCTTAGTGGTGCAGTGAACGAAGTTCTTTGCTGCTGAGACTGTCAGTCTGAACCCACCAGTCTGTTTCTGGAGAGGGCTATGGGGAGGGAGGGAAAAATGAGGAGCTGATACCAAAGGCTTAAGCATAAAGCAAATGTTTTGAGAATGATGATGGCAACAAATGTACAGATGTGCTTGACACAATGGATGTACGTATGGATTGTGATAAGAGTTGTACGAGCCCCCAGTAAAATGATTTTAACAAAAATTAATTCATTAGTTTTTTTAAAAGATAATAGTTTTGGGTAAGATTGGGGCGTTTCTGTTATAGTCTAAACCATCGCTGTGAGCTAGATTTAACTCAGCAGTTGGGGTACTTTTGGTTTTGACGACAACTTTGCAAAAATGATCGCTCATATTTCTGTGAAGTTTGATTGTTTTCTCCAGAACCGCAATAAAAACAACAACAACAAAAGCTATAAGCAAGTCTGTCTGTATGTTATCTTGTGTTGCCCTCTGATTTCAAGAGAGAAGAGAGGACTTTCTGCGTCCATTTCAGAGCTGTCATCAGATGTGGTGGTGGTTGTGGGTAGGTGCCATTGGGTTGGTCCCAGCTACAGTGACCCCATGCACAGCACCGCTCAGTGTGTACCGTCCTGACAAGGGCACATGTGAGCATGAACTTGTGATTCCATGTTTAGCTTATTGATGACAATTGTTTCTGAAAATGGATTCCTGAGCCTCACTATTTAGAATTGCCATGATAGTATCACAAAGAGACTATGTAAAACTTCCATCATGAGAGTTTGTAGTGTTGAATTGGCAGGATCAGGATCCTCTGTGGTTTGACAATTAAGATATAATGATCTCCTGTGATGAGCTCTAATGGAATAAAATCACTTCCATGATAAGGTGTGCAAGGAGCAGCTAATTAATTCATAAGGAGTTTTCTAGGCCTGTGGCCTGCATCCAATATATTTAGGCTCTCAGGGAAAACTTGCTAGCAATTTGCTTGTCTACATCCTACATCATGAGCATTATCGGATGCACACACTCACTTTCTGCCATAGAGTTCATTCAGATTCATAGCAACTCTATGAGACAGGGTTGAACTGCCCCAATAGGGTCCTAAGATTGGAACTATGGGAGTAGAATGTGGCTAGTGGTTTCAAACTGCTGACCCTGCAGTGTTCAGCCCATCATATAGCCATGACGGCACCAGGGCTCCTCATCTGATCTACAGTCTGGCAGATTTCCTGCTTATCCAGGAAGTTATCAGCACTTGATCATGGGTTTATTAGCTTCTGCAGTCAGAAACTTCTTGTCTAACCTGCCAATCTTGGGCCCATCAGCACCTAGAACTATGTATCAGGAGAAGATTCCCGCCTTACATCTAATCCATGGACTTGGAACTTGCCATCCTCTTCAACTGTATGAGCCATTTTCTTGAGACTAACTTTTTTTATATATACATGTATAGCCTTGAAGTTTTTGCTTCTGTAAAGAACCCAAGCTAACATATGTGTTTTGTATTAGAGTCTATTGTATTTAGTATTTATCACAATTTTCTTAAGGGAAATATAGACATAATCATATCTTACATTTTTGAGTATTTCTTAGGCTAATCAATATTGCAATGAAATTATATATATATATATACAGTGAACCCTCGTTTATCGCGGTTAATCGGTTCTAGACCCTACCGTGATAAATGAAATTCCGCGAAGTAGGATTCCTTATTTGTAAATCAAATATTTTCGTAGTTAGAGCATAGAGGACATGAAAAAACACCCTTTAGTCACCATTACACTCGTATTACCCAATTTATTAAACGAAAAAGGGAAAATACAGTAAAACATTTTGGACGTTACAATTATCATTTATTATATTATTTATGGCATCAAGCGTGTACAGTTTGAGCCAATCAGTGGCAGTAATGACAGAGCATGCGCTGTTATGCAAAAACCGCGATAGAGTGAGGCCGCGGAAGTGGAAGCGCGAAGTGGCGAGGGTTCACTGTATATCAATGAAATTATATATATTGCAATGAATTATACATATATATAATTATATATATTGAAATGAAATTTTATATATATATATTGCAATATTGCAATGAAATTATATATATATATAATCAATTCAGGGGAAATACACAGAGACCATAAGACATGATTTTCAATTGCAATTTCTATAGACATGATTAAATCAGCCATACTAAATGTTTATGATGAGAGGTTTAATTGCTTTTTCTGTGACTATTATTAATCTAATTTTATGATAATGCAAATATTTAGCCATCGACATGATTTAATTTTAAATGAAAAAGATCAAAATGAGATGAAAGTTGTTCCATTCAACTGAAAGAAAAGCAAAAACCAAAATTAGCAGAGAATTATGATGAAAATATTATCAATGAGTAGGAAGACATGTACCCTTTCAATTATTGTTGATAAAACTGGAATAAGAAGAAAATGTCTTCACTGAAAATAAATCACTTTAATTTTCGCATAATCACTGGATTATAGAAGTATTTTCATTGTTGTGTAATGTAAGCCTTTTCTTCCACGTTAATATATCTGATTAATACAAGCGTACACAAAACCATTTGCCACATTTATATAGATTACTAGAGTCAAATTCAACACCAATTAAGATATTGATTAGATGATTTAAAACACCTACACTGTCAAGTAATTTTACTTGATGAGACAAATTTGCAACTAAGATAAAAATTCCACCACAAAAGGAACAGTTAATTCAACAATTCAAAAACAATTATTGATTTCCTTTGGATACCAAGCACTATAGAAGTATAGAGGGTTTTCTGTTTAATCCCTCAATCTCTCCTTATAAGTGTTG
>NW_022111368.1:530136-567294 GCF_000313985.2 Echinops telfairi
CAGGGAATCTAGGACAGATGGACCCCTCAAGGCCATAATTTTACTTTTAAAAGAATTTTGTTTTAGTTCATTTACTGACGATGTAAATTCAGCAGCCTATAATTGGTGCCAGGATGAAGGAGTTTTGAGGGAATGTACTCAGTCCTTGAGGAGGAACAGAAATTCTTTTAAATTTGTTGTAGGAGATTCAGAGCTGGAATAAGCTGTACTGCTTGCTTTGAAATTCTATATTTTATATTTTTTGCATTAGTTTTTATTGAATTGCTTTTATTTGATATTTAATTTTCCCAGCACTTTATTCAAGTACATAATGAAAACTCTCACTAATCCAGGAAGATATTTATTTATTTATTTGTGAACAAGTCTCCTTAATTCTTTCAACTTACAGGAAGCTTACAGAAGTAAAGCATCCTATGCATATGTGCACACATCTCAACTCAATCAGTTCTGAATACTACTGGAAGGGATCATGCACAACTTACTGAAAGCTACTGATCCAAGATTGAGAGCCGTCACAAAATTACTTTCAGCATTGCAAAATTGCTTAGGGTTATCACCATTGCTTTGGCATTTCTGCAATAGGTTTGGATACTGGAGTTACATATTTTTCACAAAATTCTTATTTACATGAGACTCAGAAGGCAAAGAATTGCTTTCCACATAATATAGAGGGATAAATACTTTACATACTCACCTTAAATATGCTTGGAAATGAAATATTGAAGGATTAGTAAAAGTTAAGGAAGTGTATATATAATTTAAATATCATTTTAATATAATTTAAATAACATTTCCATACTTAATTATGGCAACAATGAAACTAAAGTTTTACTAGTTGAAATTAATCCCACTCTTGATGTAGTACAGGATATATTATCAAGTAAATGACAACATAGTTTATACTACACTAATACTTTCTCTTAAACTATTCACTTATGTAGACACACCAGTCATCGATTTATATTATTTGGAACATTGCAAAAGAAACTCCTAAGAAGAAAAATACAATGACTGAAGCCATATATTTCAATATATTGGATCTTGCCAACATGGGGGTCTTGAAAATGGAAACCTACATCTTGCACTGTGAATAGAACTCACCGCCTCACACTGGCACGTGCTATTCCTCTTCTTTGATTGGCCAAAGTGTTATCTAGGAACTGCTCCAAAGTAGGATTAGAAAGTGAAGCAACACCTAAAACGTTTGAGGATGGACTATTATTAAAACAACAAAACAAAACAACTGCACTATTTTAGGGACAAAAAGAGAACAGTTGTCTAGCTCATCAGCTTTCTCATTTGTAAAGTTTCACCTCTTGAAGGCCTGGGAAATGTGCCTGGTTCACCATCTATGACATCCAAATAAATGTTGTAGCCTACTGGGAACTGGCCTGCTCTTGGTTTTCCCCAGAGTGGGCAGTTTCCATTTATGGTTAAACATGGAGGCTAATAAATTACTATGATTTACTTATGGGTTTAAAGTGCACTCCTTATTATATTTTGTTAGATCCATCGAATAACTTCTCGTGATTCCACTTAAACCTCTTCCCAGAGGGAAAGCAGTTCAGTAAAAGCTGGAGGTGGACATCGGTCCTGGGTATAGGCTTCTGTTTTCTAGGATGTTAGCATGCTTCCAGACTCTCGTAACTTGGGTGGTCATTTTTAATGTGGACATTTTTCTAAGGAAGTAGACCGAAACCACTAAGCATATTTGCTCCATGAGCTAAACCACAATAAAACAGAGGTCTCTTGTGTGTAGCTTTCCTCACCCTTTGAATGCAGCTCACTCTCATTTTAGTTCCATAAGAAACAAATGCTCTTTAGAAATTTTCTCTTTGAAGTTTAAATGCAGTTGAATAAGTGTGTGAATGCATGTGTATCCAAAATGCAATTACATGCAAGTACCTGATTCAACGATGAAATGCCATTTTTCAGGACAGTGAAGTATCCGCAGAGAGTTTAAGCATGCCTGGGCTACAGCTGCACAATCAGTCATCACCTGCCTATTGTAAATGTGGATGCATGGAATTAGAGAAAATGGAGATATAATGCATTTTTGGCTACTTTTAACTGTTCATTTACTTAGTCAACATTATCCTGATTTATTTTACTTCCATCATTTATTTTTATTTTATCACAACCCCCCGCCACTCAGCCAAAGAGAAAATGTCATTTATAGCTAGATGAGAGACTGCCCAGGTCATATAAAGAATTGAGAGTAGGAAGACAGAGCTCATAACCAGGAAGTTCCTGACTGTACTCGACCCTTCATCTGACTCTCAGCTCTGACTCTTTGTCCAAAGAAAGACTTTTTTGAGGGAAGAGAACACATGAAACCAAAAGTCCTATTTCTTTCCCTCTCAAAAAGAAAAGTGTCTTTTTTAAAATTAGCTAAGTATATACAAACAATCACTCATCTGTCAGTTTCTCTTGCTGTGGTGGCTTTTGGGTTACTATGATGTAAGTATCCACATGTATTTCCAATACCAGCAAAATCATCTATAATGGACAATTTTAGCAGAGTTTCCAGACTAAGATAGACTAACATGAAAGACCTAGCCGACCAAGGAAGCAATCCATGAAAACCTTACGGACGACAAGAAAACATTAGAAGGAATCAATCACTAGAGGATAACATCCTTCTTAATGAAATAGAAGACCAACAAGAACAAGGGGGATTTTCACTGACATGGATTGGCACAATAGTCTGAATAATAGACTGGATGTACTGGATGTTGATGCTACTGAGGATAATACAGGGCTAGATAACATTTCTTCCAATTGTGCATAATGTCACCAGCTGACTCAGTGGCACAGTTATCACATCCATCATACACACACACACATCTCCAATGATGCTGTGATTTTTTGTGTACATATAAGAGATAAATTGAAGAATTCCAAATGCCATCTGAGCCCCAATTGCTCCAGTTACTTAGAGACATGCTCTTTTCTTCACTTTATGTTCATTTTGCATATGTTTATTAATATCCCTGAAATTATACACTTTTCATTTCCCTTATTACGGGCAATGTATTTGAATTTGATATGTACCCCAAATGTACATACTATCTGAGGATAGAAAGTGATATGTGTGAGCCCAAGATAAATGTCATACTAGCTTATTCTGTGAAATTCAATATCTGCTCTTTCAGCTGCCACTGTCCTAAATAGAAAGAAACCGGTCATGTTCCCAGTCAGTCCACCAAGGGGAAAAGGCTGTAAAGCTGCACTGTGATTGACAAGAGTGGAGAGAGGGTCGGCTTACAGGAGTAGAAATACAAATTAACACAGTCATAAGTTGCAATGGGTCCTGGATGCTGACTTTACCCTGGATGTAAAACTAATCTAATATCAATGTAGCAGAAACTATGATTATCAGTCAGGAAAAAGCAGGCATTCAATTAGTTTATTCACAAAACAATATTATATTAAATAGCTTTCCATAATGACATTTTATTTGATAATATACCATCTTTTTATGCAAATAATGCACTGTTTGTTGCTAATCATGCCAACCCACAGTGAGGTATTTTTGTAAGTATGGTTTATTAAAAATTTTTATACATTTATGTCAAATATATAGCATAATGCTTATGAAAATAATGTGCGGTGGGAGAGTGTGTGCAATTGGAAAATTAATACAAAGCACATGTGTTATTTGTGTAAATATAGAGTGTTGCTACCTTTGACTAAATCTTCACCAACCCAGTTAAAAGCTACTTTTATGAACCTTTTATATACGGAATTAAACATAGTTACATATTGTACTTCAAAATGAATATCTAAAAGAAATTCATTAAACTGGCAAGGATGCATTTATAAAATAATTGCGCAATTTGTTCTGTTGTACATTGAATAGTTCAATCCCCAAACAGCTTCATTTTGTCAGGAGAAAACAAAAGGCAAACAGATTATGAAAGAATAGACAGCTTACCTCTCTCCCTGGTAGCAACCACTGTGTGCAGATAATTGGTGATTCTGTATGGGAAGGAAGGTAAAGGGCCAAATCAATTCTTCATCAATAGAAAGTGATCCTGTTGGCAGGAGACACCGATTTCTCTTTCAGAGGGGTTAAAACTCCTCAGTCCAAAGGCTATTTAATTATTACTGATGATGGAGAATTGACCTGAACTCTGCCCATACAGCAATCACAACTCTCAGATTGCTGTGCTGCATTTCAACTTGACCTTTCTTTTAGAGACATCCAAATTGAATGATTGTGAGTCATTTAAACTCAGAGACTTAGGTTTTCTACTGATTGCAAGGGTATACAGTATTGGACAATTATTATACAATAATGTGACCTTTTGCAAAATCAATGTTTGCTCTCTTAGTCAATCTCTAGGCATCAAAAAAGTCCCAGGGATTAGCCAATGACGAGCTCTTCCGAGCCACAGGGCCCCAGCCTTCCCACATTTCTAACTGGTTACATCTGCAGCTCACGGATGCAGGAAAGTGCTGCAGACTAGAAAAGGAAAGGTCATAACAGTCCCACTTAGTGTCAATAGTACTACTTCTCTCTAAAGTAAGTGTGCAATTGACAAGCCTTGTGTATACTCTCACAGGCATTAGCTCTTATTGATCTAATTAGGAGGAAGCTCTAAAATTATTTGCCAGTCAAGCTGATGGAGCAGCAGCTGCATATTATTCTATACTTCAAGTAAAAAGTGTCATTATTGGGAGAAATAAAACATAATGTTCAAAACCTATCCGCTGACACAAAGTAAATAATTTGTAACAATAAAGGACTTAATCTGATATTAAAAATTAGCCAGAAGCTAAATTAGCATTCCAAACTGTAAGAAGAGAAAAGATGCTTCCAAATTTTATAGGTGCACCTTTTGTCATTCTTAGATAGTGTAGCATTCCATTATTAATGAATTCCATACGTGTAGTATTAATCAATATATATTAAGATATAATTAATACATGACAGAAAGTCTCATTATTAATGAATGTAATACAAATGGCATTAATCAATATGAAAACATGTCACTAATATATGACATATATCGTCATACATATGTTATAATGTCATCTATTAGTCATCACAGTATATACTCATTAATTACCATATATATGTACTGTATTAGTATATCTATTATTTAATTACCATATATGTATGGTATTATTCATGTATTAGTAAATATTAATTAATAATTGGATGCCACCCTATCTAAGACTGAGTCAAGCTGCAGCATACGCAATCTGGAAGCGTGCTAAGTCCAGGCGGTGTGGTGGGTAAGGACTGGGCTGCACTCTGCAGAGTTGGCCAGTTGAAACACCCAGCAGCCCTGTGGAAACTTGGCTTGCTCCTCTGTAAACAGTCATACTCTCAGAAACCCAAGAGGGGTCACTGTGAGTCAGTACTGACTTGATGGCAGTGAGTTGGGTTATAATGTTTTATATATATATATATATATATATGTTTGGTGCAGAAAGTACGCTCTTAGCTTCTAACAGAAAGGTTGGTGGTTCAAACCCACCAACTGTTCTATGAAGGAAAGAACTGGTCATTTACTCGTGTGAAAATTGAAACCTTTGCAAACATATTAGCAGTTTAACTCTGTTCCATACAGTAACTGTGACCCAGAATTGGCCTGATGAGGATGAGTTTTGCATTTGGCTTGGAAAGCTATTGGATAAACTAATTTATCTTTTAACTTCATTTTCCATAAATATTTTAAAGTCCCCTGGTGTCACATGTCTCCATTGCTTTCTTTCATACAAAATAAAGGTACCAAATAATATGCCTGCACAATTTCTTATTCACATTTTATAATCAGAGCTGTAAATGATTAGCAAGACTTGCACTCCAAACTCAAGTATAAAGACTAAACACAGATGTCTTTCCTACAATGAGATTGTTGCACATAAACCATGCTCATAAACATATTGGCTGAGTTTGCAAGCAAGCTAGGTCCTATGAACATGTGTGCTTGCTCTCACTGATCAAATGTCATTAAAATAACTTTGCTGATTTATCCCTCAGCAATGATGAACATCCGCGGACACTGAGTCAATATTTTGAAGATTACAGGATGAAGTACTGGCCTTCCGTTGTCTAAATTACATCAATTTGAGCTTTAATTCATTGATTCTAGCCAAGAATGAGTACAGTAGAAATCAGAAGTATTGCATTTTGATACTACTAAAATGATAGAAATAATTGACTAAGATTATAAAAAGTTGTTTGCTTTTAAACAGAATGTGAAGAAAATACTCAGCTCCTAAGATTTTGAATGAGGACTTCTGGCATTTCAAAATATAAAATACAATACAAAACATGCATTTCAAAATACATTTCTGCATCCCTGTTTTTGAGATGTCTGAAATAATTTAGTTAATATAGTTAAAATAGGAAAGTCATTATGTAACAATGTCTATATTATTTATTCATAAGATAGTCTTGTCATTCAGATGTAATTTTTTTAGAATTATAGTGAAATTTTTTGATGTTTAAATGATTCGAATATTAAGAAACAAGAAAAATACCCACACTTGCACCTGTACATACACATGCTTAAATATATATTACCTATTGTTTTCACAGGATCCCTGGTGGCATAGTGGTTATGCAGTGGGCTTCTAGCTGCAAGGGCAGAAGTTCAAGAACACAAAAGACCTGTGGGAGGAAGACTAGGCTTTCTACTTCCGGAAGGAGTTAAAGTCTTGGAAACCCAGAGGCCATTCTACTTGACTTTTAGGGTCACTAGGAGTCCGAATAGCCTTGAAGGAAATGAGAAAAGTGTTATTCAAAAATGCAGACTAAAGTCAACAGAATGTATTTAAACAGTTTCGTTTTCTTAACAAGTAATTACATTTTTGGCATCACGAGGACATAATTCCATCAGATCTGTTGGCTCACCAGGAGCCAAAAAATGCCCTAAAATAATACTGATAGTCCATTGTGATAAATGGGAATATTTCCCTACATCAGTGTGAAGACAATCTGTTGGTGTTGTCTGGTGAGTGTTTGACTGATAAGCACCAGGTAGTCATTCAAACTCACTAGCCACTCCCTGGGAGAAAGAGCAGGTTTGTACAGGCCTGCTCCTGCGCAGATTTACAACCTCACGAACCCGATCTAGAGAGTTGTGAGTTGAAGTTGGCCCGATGGCAGTGGGATGGGGAAATCTGTGTTTTTTCACAGAGGAGTGTTTTTCAAACGTTTTCACGAAGGACCACTAAGGGATTTCTTGTCAACAAATAAAGAAACCCTAGTGGCTACACATTGCACTGTTACCTGAAGCGCTGGGAGGAAGATGGGACTTTCTACTCTAGCAAAATTCCGAAGGGCAGTTCTATCCTGCCCTGTAGGGTCACTACACGTTAGCAGCCACTCAATGTCTGTGAGTTTATTTCGAGTCAAGGCATGAGAGCGTACACTTCCTTCCAGATGGGGAAAGAGCAACATCTTCCGTGTAGAACTATAAGGGGTGACCACGTAGAGGACGAAGGTACGTGAAGGAAGGAAGGAAGGGTTTAAGTACTTCATTAGAGTTCAAAATCTACTCAGAAAGCAAAGGATACCAATAAAGCTCTTCTAATCCACAGAATGGCATGCTCTGATCTTTTAGGATAATAAATGTGTTAGTACATCAAAAGGCAACCATGTCTGGGAAAGTGACGGAGAGAATGCTGCTTAGGAAGTTATGGAAATACTGCAGACTGGAAATGGTGGGACCGCAGATTATCGCTTTGCTATGGAGATTGACTGGAGACACTGTGCACACAAGATATTTCTGTAGTGTGACAAGCAGAATTTGGTAGCAAATTTCACTTGAGAAAGGAAAGGGACTTGGTAGACGATGAGGACCTAAATGACAAAGAAAACACATCAGGCATGCCGTGCAGACTCGGCATTCATGTGGAAGGCTCTCCAAGATTCAATGTCTGGAAAGCATGACGTTTAAGGGTTTCTGGAAATTACAAATGAAGACATACTAATCATCAGCCACAGTGAAACCATGAGATTGATTATCATCATGGGGCAATGGTAAGCCACACGGTGAGGAACACTGAAAACTCATATGATGTAGTCTTAGTGGCCTGGCAATTTGAATGCCAGCGGAGAGTCGGGAACGAGAACCAAGAGAATGATGTTATGGAATTCAAGTGAGAAGAGAGATTCTAGGACTTAGGGACTTGCAGTAGCCAAGAACAACGTAAATACAAAACAAGTTATTGCTCCTTATTATTAGTGATTTTAGAAAGACAACTTTCACTGTAGTACAGAAATAGGCATCCTTGTTCTCTTTGATGGTAAACTAAAGCAAAAGGATTGCTGAACCTATACTTTTAGAAAACTAAATGTAGTTGTAGACATTGTAATCGGAGTAAAATTTACTTTTTACTTTTCATATATAATTCAAAGAGAAGTCTTATCTTAATCCATTATGTTAGAGGTCTATTTATCAAGCCATGTATAGGTCTTTTAAGAAAATACTAATTGATCAGGCCTGCTATGAATAAAAACAAATTTTATGATCTCTTAAAATCTTCACTTGCCATGGAAAGGGAAAAAATGC
Organism: Echinops telfairi; assembly: GCF_000313985.2. Lineage (NCBI taxonomy): Eukaryota > Metazoa > Chordata > Mammalia > Afrosoricida > Tenrecidae > Echinops > Echinops telfairi. The sequence continues at coordinate 538,671 of NW_022111368.1, forward strand.
ACATAAAGTATCAGAATTTCTGGCCAATTTGAAAACATGTTATAATAATAAAACTTTTAATCTAAAAATATGACTCCCCAAAAATTTGTTTTTCCAGATATAAATCTGGGCCAAGTGGAGTGGGAGTGGGAGGAGGGAGTGGGAAACGGCCCTGTTCATTGAGGAAATCCCTACATAGGGGGTACTGACAATAAAGAGAGAATTAAGACTGAAAAGTCAGCATTTGGAAAGAGGAAATAGAATTCCAAAGCAGTACTAAAGCATTACCAGCAAACAAAACTAGATGACTTTCATGTGTTTTGAAAATTAAATATTTTATAAAAGTACAGAATATACTAAACACGTACTGCTTTTTCCCTTACCAATAGTACTTTAGTCTATTATTCCATTTTCTTGTCTCTGTATTCAACTTAAATTTAAGCACATAAAAACATAGTATGAACTGGATCAGTTCAGCCCTCTCTGAATTAACTCATATCAAATTTAATTTCCAAATATTCTTTATGAAATATGTCCTTAGCATTTTATGCCTGAAATATGTCCTTAGCATTTTATGCTGATAGCTTTCTAAGAAGCCCTGGAGTCATGAGTATTGTCCGAGAGTTCTGTGTGGCCACTGCCATGAAGGATGGAACCCAGCAAGTGAAAAATGGAGAGCCTGTCTCAAGTGGTGGAGCGAGAGAGGGGGCAGAAGCTGCAACCCAGAGACCCTGGGGCAGAGCATTAAGCTTCCTGGCCCATGGAATAAGGCAGAGGCCAAAGATCAAAAAGAGACGTGGTTGCCATCATATTTTGAACAACAACAACAAAAGATATGGACAAGGAACTGCCTCTTTAGCATTTTGTAAACTGTAAAGTGCCACAGATGCCAAATACATAGCCTGCCCACACCGTTTCCAATTTGGAAGCACATGGTTCCCCCTGGTTCTACCTTAATGATTGATAGGCCTTTTGATCCATTCACATGTTTCACAAGAACACAAGAAAGCATTCTGCTAATCTCATTCTTTGTAATATTTTTCATAATTTATTATGACTCACACAGCCCAGTGCCTTCATATAGTCAATAAAACACAGGTAAACGTTTTATTTTTATTCTCTGATTTCAAAAGAGATCAATCTGACATCTGAAATGGTATTTCTTCTTCCATGTCCTCTTCTGAATATACCTTCAAGATATGGCAGTTCCCAGTCAATGTACACCTGCAATCACTTTCAAATTATTTTCAGCAAAATTTCGCTAGCATGTAATATTACTATATACTAGATAACAATCATCCATTATGAATTTGAGTTTATTACCTTTCTTTGGAATGAGCACGATTATTAATCTCTTTCAGCCAGTCAACCAAGTAGCTGTCTTCCAAATTTCTTGACATAGCCTAGTAAACATTTCCAGATTGCACACATTTATTAAACCACGTCATTTGGTATTTTGTCTATGACTGGAATATTGTTTTTATTTATTTATCTCTATAACATCAGTTCAATTTGAACATCATCCTTTGATACCTGTAAATGTGCATCATGTGCCACTTCTTGAACTGTTTGATCATCAAATAATTATTTTTGGTACATGACTTCTTATTTCCTCCATCTCCCTTTGATGCTTCCTGAGTTACTAAATATTCTGCCTATGGAAACCTTCTGTACTGTAACCTGAGCTTTGGGTTTCCTATTTTACTTTTTCAGATGGAAAAATATTGATTATATCTTTCCATTTATTTTTTCTAACCCCTGGTTTTGAATATTTCAGCCTAATAGTTTACCTTGCTGTCTTAAGCGTTCCTGAAAAAATTTACATTAAGTTATGTTTATTTCTGTGAGCTGAAATTAATTTTAATTTGTCATACAAAATGAAAAAAATAAACCTGGCTATATATTGTCTCCAGGAAATACACTTCAGAGATAGACGTAGTTTGAAAATAAAACAATGATTTATGCAAATGGGAATCATAAGAGCTGAAGGGGCTATCCTAATATAAAAGAGAATTGGCTTTAAAGCAACAACAGAAAGTGTTGATGGATCATATTCCTTTATAAACCATATGTCAATAATTCCTAAAATAGGTATAATTGATTTAAAAAGATTCACATTAGTGAAAGCATGCTCTCTAATCACTATTGAATGAAATTCAAAGCAATAATAAAAATGTGATATATTAATAAATATTTGTAAAGTAAATTACTCCTAAATTAAAGAAGAATCATGGTCAAAGAAGAAGTCAAAATGAAATTTGAAAACACTTTGGGCCTAATAAAAATAAATACACACACCCCAAAATATGGAAGGCATCTAAACCAGTACCTATGTGGAAATATATAGATGGTAATCCTTTTATTTCAAAAGGAAAATTAAATTTAAGAAGTAGCCCTAAGACACTACACAAAGATGAATAAATTTAATCCAAAGCAAAGCAGGGGAAGATTATAATAAAGATCATGGTATGTACTAATGAAATTGAGAAAAGGAAATTAATTGAGAACAACAGTGAAACAAATATTAGTTCTTTAAAAGATTAAGAAATAGACATACTTTCAGCTAACTTGCCCCCCAAAATAAAGAGAGATGGAAAATTCAAATTTCCAAAATCATAACCAAATAAATGAAGGTGAAGACATTACTACTGGCCATACTGAAATAAAAATATCAAAAAATGCAATGTGGATATGAGAACAAATAATCCAACTTGATGAAATGGATAAATTCCTGGGACTACATGAACTAAATGTTTTAATAAATGCAAGGGCATTTGACTAAACCTCTATTAAATAAAGAAATTCAACAAGTAATATAACCCGTCCCCCCCAAAAAAAAAACCCTGAATCGCTTAGCTTCACTGATGGATTATACTAAACATTTTTTACAAAATAATTAATCACAACCTTATTACATTTTTCAAAGAAGTAAAAAGAAAATATTCCTTAGTTTATTCTCTGGGACCAGTATTACCTTTATATTAAATTTGGAAAAGGCCAGAAAAGGGGACAAACAGTACAGGCTCTTTCAAATATACCTTTCAAAGAATGAAGACTCCACACATATGATGACAAAAGAACCAGGTTGGATTTATTCCAGGGAAATAGTGTTCCTTTAACATCTGAAAATCAATTCATGACAATGTCGATAGACTAATGGCTTGTTTACGTGTTGTTACAACCACTTGTCTGTCAGCTCATTGTACTGTGGTAAAGCTTTTAAACCTAAAATACATGGATTGTTTACTTATACAGACTAAAAATTTAAACAATGTGGGTTGGAGAGAGGGAAAAATCTGATTCACAAAGGCAGAGCTATGCCTGCTGGGCAAACACACCATAAAAAAGCAGAGGGATTTCAAAATAGCTGATATATGGTAGTCTTACATTGCCCTTTATTGAGCACTCTCAAAGCAAGATATTGGAAACAAAGTCTAATGAATGCCAAAGCCACAACTGTTGTATAGTAGTTATCTGCTTCTGATCCCACTAGGGTAAGTCCAAGGTCATGGTTCAGTTCCTTTAATCTGCTACAGTCACCCCCCACCCCCACCCCAAGGTAAAATCTAGTTCATTTCGTGGGGTTTGCAAATCAGATCCTCTGGTGTGACCGCTAAAGAATGCCATGCACCTTGAAAGCACAGAGTCTAAAGTCCCAATTGTCTGTATGAAAAAACTAGATCAAAACCCCTCAGGACCAATAATGAGAGTAGTGATACCAGGAGGGTAAGGGTAAGGTGGGATAGAAAGGGGGAATGGGTCAAAAGGATCTACATATTACCCCTTCCCTGGGGGATGGACAACAGAAAAGTGGGTGAAGGGAGACTTCAGACAATGTAAGACAAGACAAAATAATAATAATTTATAAATAATCAAGAGTTTGTAAGGGAGGGGTCAGGAAGGGAGAGGGAAAATGAGGAGCTGATACCAAGGGCTCAAGGAGAAAGAAAATGTTTTGAGAATGATGATGGCAACAAATGTACAGATGTGCTTTACGCAATGGATGGATGTATGGATTGTGATAAGAGTTGTATGAGCCCCTAATAAAATGTTTTAAAAAGGAAAGTAAAGAAAAAGCCAGATCAAAAGCGCCCAGTGTAGGAACAAAATACTGAGTGTATTTTCCCCTCAGTGATCTCTATCAGTACTGTTAAGCATGTATTCTGAGAACAGGTTGCCCCACACCCTTTTACCCAGCAGCAGAAGTGAATCTACCTTCTCTAAGACAAACATGCAACCGCACCCTTTTCTGAACTTGAATTTCCATTAACATTCATTCATTGAGCACACTTGTTCAGAGCGCCTTTGATTCAAGATGACTGTAGAATAATGTTATATGAAAGGATCTGATTGGTCTTCTCCCTCTCCACCCAATATGAGAAACTGACCCTAGCTGCAGTGAGGTCTCCCCTGCTGAAGTGTTTACTAAGGTGTACAGATAAACTGATGATATATGTGGGTCATGGTGATTAGGCCGATTAGGCCGGTGTGCCTCCTTACTGGTTGGGAAACCAGATTAGAATATTACAGGTGCCTGCCTTTGTCGTGAAGTTTATCCTTAAAGTAGTAGTATCATACAATATTTTTTTCCTTTTGTAACTACCTAATTTTGATCTGTATAATGGTTTCCAGGTCCATCCATGTCAATAGGCATTCCCTCGTTTCATCACTGTTATTTGGGGGTGTACAGTTGGGGGTATGCACCAGTTTCTTTATCCACTCTTCTGAAATGCATTTGAGCTGTATCTAGTTTCGTGCTCTTGTGAACTGCACTCTGATAAACATGGCTGAGCCTAACATCTGCTTGTGTTGAGTCTCTTACTTCTGGGGGTCAATACTCAGCTGAGGTACTGCTGGGTTGTCCAAGCCAAGGCATTTTCCATCACCTCATTTGCATGTGAAAGTTGGACGTTGAATAAAGCAGACCAAAGAAGAACCAATGCATTTGAATCACAGCGCTGACAAAGAATATTGAAATTGTGATGAAGGACCAAAAGAACAACACATCTGTTTTAGAGGAAGGTACACAATGCTACTTAGAAACAAGTCTCATGTAGTTAGGACAAGATCTCAGGAAAGACCTGTACCTGAAAGGGACATCATGTCTGGTAAAGTGGAAGATCGTTGAGGTAGTTAGTTTATTGTGCCAACCTGGCCTATAAACACATGTGGGGTTAATTGAAGGGCGGAGGAATAAATGGCTCAGAGAGCTTCGCCTTTGTAGTTCTCGGGTCTCTTGCTTTGTGATGGTCAGACCAGCGTGCAGCTGCTTTAGCCAGTTCCCTGCTTCAGCTGACAAGGCTCACTTCCTGCAAGACATCCCCAAGGAGAAGCCGCATGGACTTACCCCGATGCAGCCCTGGGTGCTGAAACGGCCACGTGGAGGAGACCCCTGTCAGTGCTGAGATGCTTACATGTTGCCTGATTGGGCTTTCCTACTGCAGTCAGCGTCATTGCGTGTGTTTTGTAAGATGGAGGACTTTGTGGATTGGTGTCGGACATATGGGCTAATGTTGGTCTTGTGAGCTTGGACAGCACTGGGTTGGGAAGTTTTCTTGATGTGCACTTAATTTTATATAAAACGCTCTCTTATACATGAGTTTCTGTGGATTTCTTTCTCTAAAGTACCCAGTACTATGTGGGCTGAAGTCAGCTCACTATCATCCTCCCTGCTGCCAGACCACTGTCTCTCCATATCATAGAAGTGGGCCTGCTCCCTGCTGCTGGGGACAGTGGACAAGGCTCCTGTAGGCAGAGCTTACATCCTACTGATATTGGTCTCTATCAGTTGAGCCAGGAACAAGCCAAACCAGCTCTGTGACATCCAAAGTTAAGCTGCCATCCTGTATCTAAGACCCGCCCATCATGCAGTGTGTATACCCCCAATCCCTCCTCTTCCTATTCCCTGGATACCCCTAGCTCACCCCCTCCCATCACTGTAATACTTATAACACAATCCTTTCCTGTGACGTATGTCTTCACCTGTAATTAGGGGGCTTGCATGTCCCCAGAGAGGATAAAAGCTTGGGAAGCATTAACGTTTCTCTCTATCCCTCCACGTGAACCACCAAGTGGGGCTGAGGTGAGCAATACTACAATAAAATGTGTCTGACTCCATTTATTTCTATATATCTCTTTTATCTCTCATGCTCTTTTACTTATTATCGCTGTACAATTGCGCCTACCAAGCCCATAATGGTTGATAGGAGCTGGTTTCTTCTGGCAAGACTATACAGTCATTAAAAAAAGAAACAGGTTATCAAAAGGCCCATGTCAATGAACTGACACGGTGGCTGCACTGATGGACTCAAACATAACAATTGTGTGGGTGGTACAGGACCCAGTGCTGTTCCCTGCTGCTGTACTGAGGGATACTAGGAGTTAGAACCCAAGTGACAAAGCAAGCGAAAATCAACAAGATGAATGGTCATGATGCCCGAACATTTCTTTGAATATTAAATACACACAATATAAGACTGAATGCAATGAAATATTTAATTGCTTTTCTAGCAATCTCTACCAGTCCCACCAAATGACATCCTCCTGATGGATCTGGGTAGCAAAACCACTGATCTTCTCTGATAACAACTCCTCACAACCACCTCAGGGCAGAGTAGAACAGTTCCTCTGGTTTCTTGGGGCTGCAAATATGTAAGGGAGCAGAAATCTTCATATTTCTCCCATAGACTAGCTATCAGTGGTTCTCAACCTTCCTAATGCCATGACCCTTTATACAGTTCCTCATGTCGTGATGACCACTACCACCCCTCCACCACCCCCACCATAAAATTAATTTCATTGCTACTTCATAACTGTAATTTTGCTACTGTTATGAATCGGGCAACCCTTATGAAAGGGTCGTTCGACTCCCCAAAGGGGTTGCGACTCACAGGTTGACAAGCACTGGGCTAGATAGCTCTTGACCTTGTAGTTAATAGCTCAGTGAGTAACCCACTATGCCACCTGGGCACCTTTGGAGAAAGAAAATATGCAGATAGGTGTACATGATTCTTTATGAATGATTGTTAACAACGTTAATTATACTTGTGAAAACCTGGAAATCTGCAGAGGTAACTGGTAAGTTTTGTCATCTACTGAATTTAAAATGATCCCTTTCAGAAGAAGAAAGGAGAATTTCACTACCATGAAAAATTATTAGCCAATACTCAGAAGTGGGGCATATCTTTTGGACTCCAAGATTCCCATGCATTGAGTATCCTTGATCCAGAGGCCGAAACAACAGAACTGAAAGCACACAAAACAGAGTGGGTGGGGCGGGCATCTGGGCTTATAGGACAAGTGAAACAGAGTGTTTGGTGGCAGGAGGCTGGCTTGTGGCATGGGGTTCCTCTAGGCACTTTATTGGAGGATTTAATTTTGTGATTTATGGACCTGAGTATCTTCAGACTGAGGATGATAGCTAGAGCGGAGTGGATTAGATTTCCCCTGAGGCATTTATTGGCAGCACTACATGACCTTTACAAAGTTGTTCAAGTAGGGCAGAGTCCAAGGCGCCATGTAGCTGTGAGGTCATGGACCAGAGAGAGACTTGCTTATAGGTGTGGATGAAAGAGGATGTCCTGATAAAAGAGCTGTACCTTGAGCATTTCTGATCCTGAATTGTTATCTTCCCTAGCAAAGCCCTTAATCTTAATATGGTCTGTGGGCTCAATATAGCTATGGCAATGAACAAGTAGAGAATACTGGGAGATCCAGTTGGTGTTAGAATTAATAAGGAAGGGTGGAGAGTGGAAGCCAGTCTGACCTCAGCATCATAGGAATAAGTTTTAGGAAACCGGTGCTTATAATAGTGAGTCTCTACCCTTTGTAAAATCAGAGGAGGTTAAATGCCATGCCCTTCCTGACTTTTTTATCACTATACACTTTAATGAATTGTATGGCATGTGAATCTCATTGAAACTACAACAATATAAATAAGTAAGTGGAGTAGGTGGACTACATTCTTGATTCCCTTTCCTAAATGTAGAACAATTTTCTATACTTTGTTTTTATATTTTAAACTGTTCAGTTTCCTTTTAAAGAAAGTTGTTAGTATGATGGTCCAAAACGTATTTTGTATCAAATATTTCACTATAGGCATAATGAACAATTTTCTAATTCAATTTCAAAATATTTGTTTATTAACATAGTCTTTTGATAACAAAGCTGATAGACTTTGATTTGCATTATGTCTGTATTCATTCTCTCAATAGCTCCAAATCAGTGTTGATTTAAATTCTTCAAGGATTTATAAGAATCTCTATATTTGAGATTCTTCATGTCCTATATTTCAGTATTAATTTCCTGGCTGAAAACCACTAATGCTCTACAATGAAATACAATAATACAATATGAATGGGTTTTCTGTCTGCTTGTTGAGTACATTGGAAATCTTTAGTTGCTTTAGGACACTTAATATTAAAGCAGTGAATGCCCATTCTGGAATTATTTCATCCTTACGTTTTTTTTCTTACAACTTTATGCATCATAACAGAAATTTAATCCATATATGTTTTATTTATTTACACGTAGATGCTAAAAACACAACGTTTTAGGGTGATTTGATATCTGTGAGTGCTATTGAGACCTTGTGATTATCCTTTAGAGAGAGGGGAAGAAAGAAGGAAGGAAGAAAAGTGGAAGCGGTGCTTTTGCCAGAGATTCTGGGCAAACCAAGTTCACTTTCATTGGGCACTAAACTTGTCAAAACAAGGTCTGTCATCTGTAATATGTAGAGGGACTAGCAAGATGCTGGCAACATGCTTGCTGTTGAACTGAGGCTTCGGAGAAGGCAGAGTGCCCGCATAATTCAGAGCACATTGTTACAGCACTCGTGGGCTCTTAGACCTTTCCATCCTAATGAAAAGTTCTGAAAAATAGTAATTTGCATCACTGTGGATGCTGTTACTTGTCTAGTTTTATGTTCTCATATTGAAATGCATTACTACTTACTGAATATTATTAAGCATTTTATAGCACTTTATTTTAAAAGTGCTCAGTAATCCTTTCAAATTTATTTTTCCACATGAGGCATAAAAAATAATCATCCATTTTAGATATCACTGACTAATTTCATAAAGATGCTTTTTCCACTGGATTATAGTCATACTAGATAAAATTACTGTTAGTATTACAAAAAGTTTTATTTTAAAATACCAAGTTTTATAAAGTTTGTGGTTTAATTTCAGCATGTAATTTTTCATAGTTAAATCAGTTTTGTGCTTGATCGCTAATATACATTAAAGATGCATTAAGTGACTCTTCATTGTCTTAAATTCTCTCCCTTTCCTCATTTTTCCCAAGTGGAATGTTTAATCCTCTATTTACTTACTCTGGACCATATGGATAGCTTATTATAATGCCATCCCAAGTGTCCATTTACAGATCAATTTCCTTTTTAAGGCGGTTACTTGATATGAAACATTGAAAGTCTGGCTATATGGATTTTTTCCCCCTATGACGTTCATACCAGGAAAGTTCCGTAAGATATGAGGACATAAGGGTTTTTCAGTCTTTTATAATTGACCAGCATCTTGAATTTATAGTTTCTGAATGTATATATATTTTTATATTATTTAAGTTTCATGTAAAATAAAACAAATGGATATTTATTAATCTTTAAATAACTAAAGTCTACATTTTGTGTTCAAATGCCTTAATCATAAAGCTCATCAAAGTTAAAATCAATCTAATTTTATGTGGCACTTTATTTTAAGGACTGCTAGAGATGTACTCTTTATTGGAAAACACATTTACTACTTGAAAGTTATCAATACGCTCAACATACACACCAGTTAACCTATGCCCTTAACTCTGTATGATTAGAAAACATAACAATTGTTTCTTTAAAATACATAGAAACCTTACACTCTGAGTACCAATCAATGTCCTACATTTTTAAAGTAGATGATTACTTCCATGTTTACAAAGTTCAATCATTTTCATATATTTAAGAAGTAATGCAACTTATAATTAAAGTACTGCCTGAAATTTCATAACTGGTATTATTTTTAGTCACTACAGTTAACCTAATAGGTCTCTCAGAGATCAGAGCAAAGAGGAAAGTTCATTACCTTTAAACGTAGAAATCTCAGGAGAATATTAGGATTATTTTTTAAGTCATTTTATTGGAGGCTCATATGCTTATCACAATCCATACATATATCCATTGTATGTCAAGCACATTGTACATTTGTTGCCCTCATCATTCTCAAAACATTTGCTTTCTACTTAAGACCTTGGTATCAGCTCCTCATTTTTCCCCTCCCTACCCTCTGCCCCCTCCTTCATGAACCCTTTATAATTTATAAATTATTATTTTGTCATAGCTTACACTGTCTGATGTCTCCCTTCATCCAATTCCTTTTCATTTTAATGCTGGCATTTCATTAATCTGTAGATTTCTTTTTTAAGATCATTTTATTGGGGGCTCTTACAGCTCTTGTAACAATCCATACATCAAATGTGTCAAGTCTATTTGTATATATGTTGCCATAATTATTTTCTAGACATTTAGTTTCTATTTGAGCCCTTGGTATCAGGTCCTTTTTATACTCCCTACCCACTGCCGTACCCCTGATAAATTATTATTTTCATATCTTACACCGACTGCTGTCTCCCTTCTCCCATATTTTCTGTTGTTCATTCCCCTTTGAGGGTGGTTGTGCTGTGTGGTTATGTGTTGTATTAGTCTGGGTACTTTAGAGAAACAAATCCACAGAAACTCATGTATAAGAGAAAGTTTTATGTAAAGGTTAAGTGCGCATCAAGAAAATATCCCAACCCAGTGCTCTCCAAGCCCACAAGTCCAATATTAACCCATTAACCCATATGTCCAACACCAATCCACAAAGTCCTCCCCCATCTCACAAAACAGAGGCAATGATGCCGACTGCAGAAGGAAAGCTGAGTCAGTGAATGAATGTATAAGCATCTCAGTGCTGGCAGGGGTCTCCTCATGGCTGCTCCAGCACCCAGGGCTGCGTCAGGGTAGGTCCACGTGGCTTCTCCTTGGGGATGTCTTGCAGGAAGTCAGCTTTGCAAGCTCAAGCAGGGAACTGCTAAGGCAGCTGCATCCTGGTGGGACCATAACAAAGCAAGACACCCAAGAACTAGAAAGGCGAGGCTCACCGAGCCATTTATCCCTCCGCCCTTCAATTAATCCCAATTGTGTTTATCACCCAGGTTGGCACAATAAACTAACTAACTCATGTGTCTATCATTTTGATTGGTTCCCCATCCCTGCCCCCTCCCTCCCCTTTCCCTTACCCTCCAGGTATCACTACTCTCATTCATGTTCCTGATAGGTTTATCTGACCTGGATCAGTGTATTCTGAGCTCTTATCTGTACCAGGGTACAGGCTCCAGTCTAGCCTGAAGTGGAAGGCAGGACTGGGGTCATGACTGGGGGGGGCGGGGGGTGAGAAAACCTCAAAGAACCAGAGGAATATTGTTTATTTCATCAACTGTATCCTAGTTGACTCATCCCTTCCTGGTGACCCTTCTGTGAGGGGATGTCCCATGGTCTACAGATGAGTTTTGGGTCTCTGCTCTGACACCTCTCATTCTCAACAATATGTTTTTTGTTCATTTGTGTGTGGTCTTCTGATGCCTGTTTCCTGATCCCATGGACACTGCATAATTACACAGGCTGGTGTGTTTCTTCCATGTGGGCTTGTGGCTTCTCTTCTAGATGGCAGTTTGTTTAACTTCAAGCATTTAAGACCCCAGATGCTCGCTCTATCTTTTGATAGCAGGCACCATCAGCTTTCTTCACCACATTTGCTTGTGCACCCATTTTGTCTTCGGTGATCATGCCAGGAGGGTGAACATCACAGATCATGCCAGGTTGGTAGAACAAAGTGTTCTTGCACTGAGGGAGGGCATTAGCAGAGGCCCAAAGTCCATGCACTACCTCAATATATTGCCATATAAATATATGTACATAGGCCAGTACATCTATTTTTATACATTAATATGTTTACATATGCACACACCTATGTTTATGCTTCTATCCATAGCTTTGCTTCCTAGATCATTCTCTGTGTCTTTTTACCTTCCCCCTCTACCCTCTCATCCTCCTTCTTCTTCTGCCTTTTAGTAATTCATCTCAGCTGGATTGCTGTTGCTCCCACACCACAAGGAAATCTGTAGGGTTTTTTTTTAAGGTGCATATTGAACAGGTGACATTTCCATATTTTATATAAATATTTATAAATTAAAATGTATATTTTATATTTCAAATGGTATTTCTAATACAAGCACATAAAGCATATTATTAACTATACTAACTTTTATAAATACTTAATTTTTGTTAGAGTAGATTTTCCTTGTTAAATTAAAAAGTTCTTTGCCTTGTTTTCATCATGAAATACAGTGGATACATTGGTAAGAGTCGTGCCTTCAGTTTGCCATTGCAATTTCTAGGCACATTTAACAGTTTTTCTGCAAATGAATTCCTGTAGTGCTTTGTAGAAAGAAGCTATTCTATTCTGATAACTTTGCATCTTATTACCCAGCCTACAGAAAGGGATCCATATTTTCTGCAAGCTATTTGCCAATGTGCAAGTCATCTGCAGCTGAATGATTAGGGGAGTGCAGGAATATGTATCCTGTGTTTTGGTCCCTGTTGGCCATTTATTTCTGTTTTATTGCTTTAATTATAACAGTCCTTATTGTGATGCTATATGGCATCTGCATTTTAAAAGGTAGACTCAAATATTCATGTACTACTGAATTACACTATGATTTTGGGAGCGATATTAACCTGACATTAATTTTAGGTATCACTTAGTGTTATCAAGATGAGTTTGGGCTGCACAGTGGTACTGAGAGTGGAAGTTACCTTTCAATGTTAACTGACTGTTACATGACAAGTAAACAAGTTTAATTGTGTTATTCACCTCATTGACTTTAATGAGTCCATAATAGATGTAATCGGCACCTCAGGACCAGATGGCACAGGGTAAAATGTCCCCATGAAATACCATTTTTTCATCTTAAGTATCTGATAAATATATTAGCTTCCTGCATTATGGCAATTGTTGGAACTTCTTAGCAGCTGGTCAGTTACTCAAAACTGCAGGGGCCACCAGGAACTGTTTATACCATAAGTTCTCAGCATTATATTTTGAAAGAGCAATAGTGAAAAGAATTCCTTCTTGAAATATAATACAATATCATAATTGAATAATAACAAAATCCCACTTTTCAATTAAATAAAACTTAGAGGGAATTAATTGAAAAGTAATGACATAATGAGCATGAGAGTTAAAAAAGCTTTCATAAACATGAAAATGTCATTTCGTAGGCCTATTACTTAATTCCTTAAAAGTAATTCCCTTCTGCCATTTTGTAAAAAATCAACACACATACTTTCTTACAGACATTAATCCTAATCATATAGTGACAGTGGAATATGTTGTAGAATATATCCTCTTTGATGTGTGGCAGTGGATTTGTCTTTAGACTTCATGACTCCAGTCTGCCTTAAGAATAGTAATTAGAGTGCTTCTACCTTCAAATGTTTAATAACATGATTCTTTTAAATAAAAAAAGCCAGAGATATTTCCCTGTGGCTAATATCTAGAGGCTCTTTCTCAAGTTAATGTTGAACTGCTCCTTGGGAATCAAGAAAACATTTTCTAAAATTTTATGTTGCTATGTTCTTGGAGAGGCAAATAAATATCACCTTGTCAATTTAATATTGCCTCAATATAGAATTTCATTTCTTCTGATGAAATATTTAGAGTTCAGAAATGGCTTTACCCTATATTCATAAATTTATGCAACTTAGATCTCACTGTGTTAAAATGAGGCCAACCTTTCTAGCCCATATATCCATCACTGCAGCTCATAGTCACTGCTACAGTTTATGATATTTTCCAGGTGTTTAGTACTTAAAAATCTTGTTTCTGTTGTTTATTTCCTTTCAGCTGATTTTAGTGCATGGCTATCCCATGTGTGAAGTCTTGAGATGTAATTGAAATTTATATTTGTCACTGTTGAGCGGGTGAAAAGTTAATAGAGGACACACAGAAATTTTTCAAATAATATTTTCAGCAAAATCAAATGATAGGAGAGTTCTTTAGATGTCTGGGAACTATGTGAAAAGTGAACAAATACACATATTATAGTTGAATAAAGCATATAAAATTAAAACAAAATAAATACATTTAACAGTGGATTGAATTCAAAGATTGAATGAGTGAATTCTAATTTATAGTATACACAATAAAATGTGACATACTGAGTATGAAATATAAGTATATGTATTTGGAAACATAGGGAATAGACTAAAAAAAATATCATGAATTTAATTAAGTTATTAAATGCTAGAACTAGAGAATACACATATTGCTATCCAGTCAACTAGTACTAAAAAGTGACCATATACAGGGTTCTCAAGGTTATTGATCATCACCGAAGCAGACAGCTTCATCTTTCTCCTGTGGCTGGTGGTTTTGAACCACTGATCTAGAGATTAACAGCCCAGTGTTCAATGATCCATATTCCAGGGCTCCTTCAGAAAAAGGGAATAGTATAGAGGATGGAAAATGTCAAAAATGGTAGCAGTCAGGTACTGGTACATGATGACCAATTGATCACACAGATTGAATCTTTCTCCAACAATCTGGAGGAAAACATGAAGAAAGAGAAGCAAAGATACAGACAATCATGGTGAAAGTCTCAGTAGATAAATAACAGGCCCCTGGAGTTCCTGAGATGGTGGGAGCGGACAATGGGAAAGAGGAAAGGGTAAACACAGCCAGGGGATTCAGACACTCCCCCTTAACCACGACCCCCACAACTAGAGTTGCCTTCTAGTTGATTTGGCAACTCATGTCTTTAAAGGGTTTTCTAAGTTGTGACTTATAGGTAGGTTTTAACAATCATCATTTCAGTTGGTAGTCAACTGCTTAACCACTTGTATAGCCAAGCCATCGAAAGTGATACAATCTCTGTTTTTGGTCTTCTTATCACTTTCTTCAAAGAACTCTCCTGTGTAATAGTTGAATCTTTCCAGGACTGAAGGCACTAAGATGATCTTTCTGTTTCTCCCTCAATACTCTCTACTCTTTTCTTCTTAAAGGGCAACCAAATTCTAGGACAAAATAAGCAAAATGATTCTTGCTTGCATTCTATCTCTTGCAGCTTCCTTTCCCTACCTTCAAGAAAGAATCAATAAAATGAATGTGATCATAGAGATATTGTAACTTGGTGTGTTAGTTTTGTTCCATTAAGAATAAAATTGCCACATGATTAAATTTATGAATAAACTCATGCTCTTTATTTGCAATTCCTGAATTGTGGGTAGCTTGGTCTGGAAATTTAAGGGATCTGGATCTCTAATAAGAGCTAAGAAGAACAAGTGAGAGAGACCAGCTATAGAGACAGAGTGCTTTAAGAACAAAAAAAAGTCGTGTTAGGCAAAAAGTAATTGGTTAGTTTTATGTTGTTTTCATCACTTCATATACCAGGACTTTTGAAGCATGATCATATATTATTGCTAAAGCAGTAATCAAGGATTGATTTACTTAGGTTTTGGCTCCTGGGAAGGTCAATTTGCTGACCTTGGCTCTGGTTCTTAGAAAGATGAGGAATTTTTAGGAAATAGAAACTAACTAAGCTTTGGTGTACTGGCATGGAGCTTAGCATAAGTGACTTCGTCTTGGGCCTAGAAAGTCAGGTTAACAGTTGTACTTATCTCAGTTTTTGAAGAAATGCACATCACTTGAGGTTTGGGACCAAAGACATATGTTACCATACCTTGTAATTGTTGTACTTAGCATACTTTTCAAAGACCTCCAAAGGAGAATAAGTCAAAACTGAAGCCAGGATACGTATTTCCAAGTGTCTTTTACCATACATATTGGACAAAAGCATTGTAATATAATAACGAGGTAAATTTGTAAAGATTTCTCATTTTTATTTCAAACCATTGTATGTTAAGAAATATCACAAATGATTTGAACTTCAACTCCAAAATTTGTTATGCAAATAATGCTTATAAAAACATGTATTAAAAGGCTTCTTGAAAGCGGCTAAAGACGGTTCAGTAGGGAGATTATGAGATGAGGATGGGAACGCAATACCCACCTGCTCAGAGAGAATAGTAAATAAGCCATGGGTCAGGAGTAAATCAAAATTTGCCTTTCCATTTTTTCAGACATAGCCGTCCCCAATTTTCATAAGAAATTGACTTATTAATGAACACAAGTTTAAATCTTACTAAGATCTCAAGTAATCAATCTTAACTTTTGTTTGGATTGCACTATCTGCAGAATGTTGAATTACAAGGTTAAGTGAAATTTGAGAAGCATGTGACACAGATGAACTTTAATGGAAACTGGATGCTTTTAAAAAAAATGTTTCTTAGTTGTGAGGGTGTTTTCCAGATTCAACTAAGTCTGATTCCATATTCTAGCATTCCCACTCAGTAAATCGTATTGCCTTTATAGGGCCTACAGAGACAGATTAGAATCACTTCCGAGGGTATCCAAGAATTTCAACATTTTAATTAATAGCCTCATCTTTCTCCCATGGAATAGCTGCTTGCTCTCAAATGCCATTCTTGTGGTTGGTTAGCTGTCTAACACGTAACCCATGGCTTTTTAAAGTTTTTAAACAATTTTATTCAGATAAAATTCACAGATCCCCTCAATATAACATTATATCCCACTCTTCCTAGTGTTTCCTGCCTCCATTCCTCCTCCGTTCCAAACATTTTGCCCCAGAGTTGTTTTAGAATGAAACAGAACCTTGTATAAAGATCACAAACAGATTGGAGACTGGAAACACAGTATTACTAGCCACGAAAATAAGATGAATGTTAATGACTCAGGGACTTTTGAGTGGGTCTTTGATCCTTAAAAGAATGGCATGATTTTGCAAGAAAATTCATCAATAGCAGTGAAGGCTCATGAGGTCTGCTGTGGAGTCGCACTTCCACCTCTGGACCTTGTATGCGCGCGTGATGCTGACCCAGCAAAACTTTAAAGCTGCCTGCAGAGCAGTTTGGGTTTGGGATCATTCCGTTGTTCTTCCCACATGAATCCCCAATTTAAAACCAAAATTTTCACACAGGAAACCAAACATCTATATTCCACATTTTTCCCTTTTATTGCATTTCGGGGAGCATTACCTCAGTTTATGTCGATTTATATAGTACATTCAATGCTGTAAATTACCATAAAGTGAAACAACGCATCACACAGTGATGTCGGAACCGTAAATCATTACTATTTCGTGCTGCAAACAGATGTTCTTATTTTTAGATCCATGTCAAGATTCAGTTTCTTCTTCCAGATTGTTGAGCCAAACTTTAAATTTTCTTGTTATCAAAGTGAACTATTACATTCACACTGTCATTTATAAGCTGAGCCAAACGAGTTGCTCAGGCAGTCGAGGTAAATCAAATTGCAGCCATCACTCTTCTGCAATTGGCTTCAAAAATACGTCAGAATTTAAACCTGTAGAGATGAAACTGTGATAGACTTTAAATGATGATCTTATTCGACATCATTAACTAAAGATGACATTTTAACTTCTGTTGAGAGATCATTATGTATGATTTAAACAGTGGCAATTTTGCCAGAGGCATCGCCATTTATATCCACAGGATCTGGCTTGGGTTCTCTTTGTCTTGGGGAATGGTTTGTCATTAACCAGAAAGAGAGGAACTGAAGAACCCCCTGTGTGTGTTTGCTCCCTGAATCCATCAGGTTGAGTTTCACTTTCATGACTCACTAGGGAGAGCGGCAATTGGTCTACCTGCAAATAAGTAAGGATTTTACGTCTATAAGCATGTACTGAGTAGACGAGGAAGCCGTGTCTGGAAAAGGTCCAAAGCAAGTCTGTTTAGGCCTCCTTAGGAAAAAGAGATAATATTAACAGAAACGGTGTGTAGAAAGAGCAAGCAAACAATCGAGGTAGGAAAACTTGTCGGATGCATGTTATACAGTATAAAACAAATTCATTTCACGTGAAAGAAACAGATCTCCCGCGGCCAAACGATCCATGCGTAGATCACCTCAAGACAAAATGTAAATGGGGAATTTTCACAATTCTTTACTGTCTCCTATGTTCATGAGTAGTAAGTATTGAACTAAAGTGTTAGGAATGAAACACAAAACCTTTGCCTTCAATAGATGCTAGTTTACTGCCCATGCAGTCTGGACAGAACTGTCACCCACTGGGGTTGCCGTGGCTGATGTTTCTGTTGGTAGACCAATAGATCTTGACTTCGAGGGACTTCACCCTCCAAATTTTAGGCCAGCCCTAAGTAGAAGGATGACACTTCAAACATAGAATGTAGGAATCTGTTTGACAACTGAATTTAATGTGGTCAAGATCATTGCTACTCTGACATACATAACACTGCAGCTTAGGAGATTTTTTTTTAAATAGGAAAAAGTGCATCTTTCAATTGTCAAATCTATTCAAATCTTTTCAATCTGAGAGGAAAAGTTGAATTTCAGAATGTTTGAAAATATTTTACCACATTTTTTTCTTTTCCCTCTTTCATACTTCTGTGTTATCCATTCTGTCTCTATTTCCTTTATTTTTTCTTCTCACTTTCCCGTGGGCACAGTCTTCTTTTCTCTCCCATCCTGACTTCCTAGTTTGTATTTCTATATTTTCCCTCTAGAGTTTCTGAATGGCAGAGGAAGCTAAGCACTGAGCTGCTAACAACATTTTTGGAGGGTTAAATCCATCGAGGGCAGCTTCCCAAGACAGCCCTGATGACCTGTTTCTAAAAGATAAGCCACTGCGAACCCCATGGAGCCTAGTTCTACTCTGATATGCGTGGTTGGCATGGGGGGTGGCTTGTTCATTTAGCATTTTCCTTCACAAAAAACAGCCTATTAACTTATTTTCAGATATAAGACTAAAGAGGTATGCATCGTCCAGTGTTTGTACAACTAAATAAAGAACAATACTTTTGTGGGCATTTATTTGAGTGTATAAACTTGGGAAACCAGAGCAAATGATTACATACAGAAAAAGATAATGGATACGTATAAATATGTTTAAAATATACGTTAGTAAAGAACTTATCATAAACTTCAGTAACATGTTAAAAGGGGAGGGTGAATTCTTATTTTTGAAATTCTAAAAGATCAGTCATATTGTTACTAATAATGACAATAGCTGTTCAAATGAATTATTAGGTTTCAAATAATATGCCTGGAGATAATATTACTGGAAAAATATAATATTATCTTAGAAATGAAGGAAATCCATTATTCAATTTTATTTATATTCTGTAGGAATAACTTTTATTGAAAATCACATTAATAGAAATTAGGAGAATAATTCATCAAGAAACAGTTTGAATATGATTGAGTTTGTTTCCATTGCCTTTGAAAATGATCTCAAAAAGACAAGAAATGTATTAGATCCATCTTGAAATAAAATATGTTCACAAATTAAATGGAATCATTAACAACTTCTTCAACTTACTATGGTTTCATATAGTGTTGGAGAATACTTAGCACATTAGTCAGTAAAATGACGTGATAAGGCTTCCAAATAAAGCTAGCTTATAATCATGAATTAATTTATAGACTTCTGATTATGTGCTGGGCTTTATACAAGTAGTGAGATTTTTAAAAAGAAAAAATTATTTTGTTTACTTCAGTGATTTCTGTGGTCACATGAGTTAATTTTCTCATGAGTAATTCAGAACAAGATTCACATGAATGAAAAATATAAAATAATGAGCAGTGTAGTTTTCCACACTTATAATATAAAAATTCACACCCATGAGTGTTGAATTCTCAGAGTTGTGCAATTTCTTCTCACACTTGTTTCTCCTGTTTGGATGAAACTCATCTCTGTATTGAGAAACTTACAAAGATATCAGAACTCATAAAGATAAAATTAAGGAGAGACTCTGTTAGATTCAATCTTTTGTCTCCATGATGTGTGCCAACAGTATCTTTGTGTTCTATGAATATTAAATAATGCTAAAACAATGTTAATGATACTTGTACCAAGTGAATTTCCAAAGAGAAATGCTATTTAACTTTCTGTCTAGGCACCTTATTTTTTTAAAAATGATGTCATTGGCATGGAGAGATATTTCATGACAAAACACCATTAATTTAACCTGCAAATAATTCAACATCCATCTTGGGCTTTCTGATGTGATTTTTTTCCTAGAAGGGTTATATAATTAGGTTGGATCATAAATAATAATAAATAGTATATCATAATGAAAGGGACTATATTTTGATATGCTTACTAATGGAGGGCCCATATTGATATCTGCAGTAACTCACAAGATAGGTGACAAGGATGTCATGGCTATGGAAGAAATGAGATTTGAACTGGCTATCAAAAGAGTAATGTGAGTCTTATACAAGAGGGAATGTGGGAATCCCTTGGCAAGGGAATTATGAGACTGAGGTGGTAGAACTGAAGACAACATCATAAGTTTAAGTTAGGGATTAATGATTTGGTTTAATTGCACGATGATGCAAAAGGTTAACAAAATTCATTTCCTACTCCAAGATTAGAAGTTCAGATCTCTCCAGAGGCACCCCAACCAAGACTCAATGGAGACTTCTGAAGATAAACAAACTCAGGCGTGGGAAGCTCTGCAGAGCACAGTTCTTCCCTGACACGCCGGGGTCCCACGAGTCTGAGCTGATTTAATGACAGCAGGTTTGGTTTGGTTTCTTATGTGGAACTTTTGAAATGTGAATGGAGAATTTTCTGTTGACTTACTTTTCCCATGTCATCAGAAAGAATAGTTAATAGAAATAGATAACATGCTGGATTATGTAAATGAATGAGAATGAATAAAACGCTCCGTGAGATGGGTCAACCCTAAAGTAACAAGACTTTAAAATGCCACAGCGAGGCAGTGTTCCCTTCTGTGCACACACAAGTTGGTCTGCAAGCCACGGAAGAGCAATTAGCAAAAAGGGAACAAGTAGAAAATGAGTAAGTCATAAGGATTTTTAAAATAGAGTTTTACAAATGCACAGAAAAATAAAAATATAATAAGATAATAAGTGTAGTGGCTGAAAATATATAAGCCATTTTAAGTCTTTTATATGACGGTATGATTAAGACAGCCAACACTTTCTTGGTTTCACGTGCTATGTAAAGAATTCTAAAATTTCTGTAACTAACCTGCAAATGACTTTGGATGCTTTTAAGTGAATTATTGATATTAATCTTTCTTAACCTTATGGATGAAGTATGTAAGTAAATAAATGCTAATGTATTTACTCTTTAATTACTGATGACACAATTCTCTTGGCTGTGTGCTCTTCGTTTGTGCATATGAACAACCTCAGCTCTTACTAGGCTTTGTGTTTGAATTGTACTATATTAGCCCCAACCCATGATATGATTATCTCATAAATTCACATTGTCACAACGGAACTTTCCCTCTCCCCAACGTTTCCAGCCATTTCAACAGGTCCACACGTGCTGGCCTTGCAAAAATAACTTTTCTTGCTCTCAGATTGTAAATGCGAGATATGCCAAATGATACTACATTTAGAATTCATTGAAATGGAGGCATACTACATCCAGTGGAACATTTGGGGCAAATAAGTCTTCAACTCTGTTTCATTGGGACCCCAATTCCTATTCAATTTATCAGCATAATTTATTCAGTTATAGTTCCTCTTCAATGGAAGCATTAAGAAAAGTCCACTGATTTTAACAAGAATGAATACAGACAGGAAGCCTGTTCACTATGTACACAGAAATGTCTATTTTTAACCCTCCAGCAGGTACTATACAAGAAACTCTTTTTATTTCCCTTTTGGGAGTCAGAGACGACCCAAAGAAAGATGTTTAAATATATAACTGTTACTCACCCTCAGAAGAGCGCATAGAAGATATGGGCACTATAGCCAAATTCGGCAACGAATGTGGCTGGTGTCTGACTATCAGATAAAATCGTGTTTGGGGTCTTAAAGCCTTGTCTCCAAACAAGCAGCCATCGAAGTGAGATGTCAACTAAGTCCACATGGACAAAGCACACCATTATCATTCACGGAAGGATTGGAATCCATATAAACCAATGTTGAAGGAAGGATCAATATTAGAGCCTAAACTGTGAGAATCTGTGTGCAGAAGGTGATGGCTGACAGTAGGGGCCCAAGATTCTTTTGTGGACCACTAAGGAAATAAGCCTCTGAAAAGCTCCCCCGATCTCAACTGGAGGGTGTGGGGAAAGTGCTCACTAGGCAGAGTGCTTGGGAGAGAGGAGTGGAGAAGCTCAAAGGCATAATAAATCTGACCTGAACAGTAAAGACTTTGTCAGTAGATCCCCCCCTTTATGCAGACCAGACTTGATCTGGCTTCCAACATTTTCTGTATTTTTCATTTGTATTGTTTTCTTTGGTTTTGGCATGTTCATACTGGAGTGCACCTCAGAGGTGTTATGTCAATGGAGGTCACCCTCTTGAAGCTGTGTTATATGCTTATCCATTTTTTGATATATGAAACCCAGGATTGATGAACCTACAGCAGTGGTTCTCAATCTTCCTAATGCCGTTGCCCTTTATTCTAGTTCCTCATGTTGTGGTGACTCCACCCATAAAGATATTTGCATTGCTACTTCATCACTGTGATTTTGCTACTGGTATGAATAGGGTGACCACTGTGAAAGGGTCGTTCGACCCCCAAAGGGGTCGCGACCCACAGGTTGAGAACTGCTGACCTACAATGACAGCAAGTAGAATAAGGGCTTTGGAGTGAGGACTTACAGTGGTGGGGGTGAGGTAAAAGGGAGACAACGTCAAGGAGTCCATGTAGTAAAAGAATGTTTGGACTGATTGTGGTAGCAATTGCACTTGACGTGACTGAAATATGGAATCATGTGATATATGTATTAAATCCCAACCAATTAAAAAAAGGAGGTGAAAGTGCCAGACAAGGGGATTTCAGGGATAAGTTATTATGTTTGCAAATGAGTTTAATGAAAGTTAACAAGGCAGTGCTTTCTACTTAAATGAACTGTGTAATTTCCCCTCACATTTTAATATAAAATAATTGTTCATTTCTTCCAAGAAATAGTTCAGGTTACTGATTCTTTTACATAAATCAATATGCTCTGAACAATAAAGCTAATAGCCCAGGAAAGTTTAATATATATATATATATATATATATATATATATATATATACTCTTCCAGGATCCCAGATGGCATTATGAGGAAAGCCTGGGGCTGATAACCACACACCACCCATCCCACACAAGAAACTTGAGGCTGTTTGCCTCCCACAAGATTTTCAGCCTCAGAAACTGCATAAGATTGTTATGAGATGAATTTGCTCAATGGCAGTGAGTTTGGTTTGGTATCTGGAGAGGAGCTGCAATTCATAAAAGCTCAAACTTAAAAACTCATTAGGAGCCCCTAATAAAATGTTAAAAACAAAACAAAACAAAAAAACTCATTAGGAATCATGCCATTTGATTGGTTTTCCTCAAATATACATAAATTGTTATAGCTCTTGGAAGGTGAATTCATATGTTCCAGCTTCTGAACTCTTGATTATATTTATGAAGTTACAACCATGTTGTATGCTTGTATAAATGTATCTTCTGTGCCAGTGTCATGTGTAACTTATTCTGTTTTGTTTTCTTCTTCTCATTCTATCTTTATTATACACTGCACCCATGGTTGTGCTCAATTTTTATAATAACCTACCGGGCATTACACATATCCCTTTAAGAAGTAGTTCCTGAGCATCTACTATAAGAAAGGTACTATCTTATTTCAATTTCAAATGAAATGTTCTGTGTTCCTCAGGTTTCAGTTTGAAGCAAAGGCATGTAGCATCGCTTCACCATTGGATGAGTGGAAGAAAAGGCATTATTTTTTTCCCTTTTTTTAAATCATTTTATTAGGGGCTCATATAACTCTTATCACAATCCATAATACATCAATTGTGTAAAGCACATTTGTACAATCATTGCCCTCATCATTCTCAAAACATTTCCTCTCCACTTAAGCCCCCGGCACATTAGGTCCTCATTTTTCCCCTCCCTCCCCGCTCCCTCCTCCCTCATGAACCCTTGATAATTTATAAATCGTTTATTTTGTCATATCCTGCCCTGTCCGATGTCTCCCCTCACCCACTGAAAAGGCATTATTATAGATGTTTACATACACACTTGAGACAAGAAGGAAGAGCCGTGACAATAGGAATCCTGGAGACAGTGGAGCGACAGGATTAAAAGTCGCTAAAGCAACTTCTTGACAATATGACACTGATTTGTATTCTTGGTCAATTATATAGAAGTCTCTGATGACTGGGAAGATAAGACAGATGCACAGGTATACTTAGTTTATAGTGGGACAAGCCAATGCTCTATTATTTCTGTGTAACTTTCTCAAAGGCTATTATGGTGAAGACCTGTGATTTTTAAACAATTCTCTGGTTTCTGAGAAGTTTCTCTGAACTAATGAATCTGTTAATGGGTGACAGAAAGAACCGAGTCCCTGCTGACCATACGAGATCATTAATTTATTTATCATAAAAATGTTTTAAAATAAAATTTGCCATTTTTTTCTTTAGAAGAGCAAGTGTGAAGTAGTTTAGGTTTTGCAGTCCATACAATATTAGTTGCAACCACTCAACTCCGTGAATGTAGCAAGAAACCAACCATAGCCAATTAATAAGAAAATGAGTGCAGCTGATTTTAATACAATTTTATTTGTAAAAACCGTTTACAGGCAAAATTTAACACACTTCCCCTTTTACGCTGCCCCTCCACTATACCAAACTGGTATCCTTCTCCAGGGACTGGTCTCTCTTGATAACATGTCCAAAGTACACAAGGCTTCAAAATTCAAAATCTGGAAAAATGCGTGTCAGCACTGTATCCTCTCACCATCTGTATGTTGAGCACATCTGTATGTTGAGCACATCATCAGAGAAGCTGATTTATGTGAAGAAGAATGCAGCTTCAAGAATGGGGGAAAACTTATCAACACCCTTTGATGTACAGAATACGCAGATGACACCACCTTGCTCGCTGAAAGTGAAGAGGAAGGCTTGAAGAAGCACTTGCTGATGGAGACACACTGTATTTACATAAATAAATAAGTTAGGTGTAAACAAATAAAGCAACACCGTTGCCATAAAGCCAATTCTGTCTCGTGGTGATCCTGGAAGACAAGAGTGGAACTTCCCCAAAGTGTCACGTGGCTGTACATCTTTCTAGACCATGAAGTAGTAGCTGCTTGACTTTAACACCCACCTGTTCGTTAGCAGCCTGGCTCATAGCTGCTGCCATCAGAACTCGTCTGGTCAGATGGGAAGAAACCCAAAGCAAGAATAAAACTATGAAATGTTCCGATCGCTTTGAGAGTCCAGTGTAGGAGCATTGGAATCAGGCAGCCACCTGTTTTCAAATAAGTTCAGATGGATCATAATTTTTAAAATTATGATGCAAGTATATCTGTTCCCAAACTTTTGGAACACAATAAGTAATGTACAGTATAGTGAGAATTTCACAATGTGGATACTTCTTCCATTTCTTAGAGGGACAGACTTTCAAGATTGAAATATTTCTATTTCCTACCAGTTCAGAAGTTAAACAAGCATCACTGTCTATAAAGAATGGACAATATACATTATTGCACAGGAAGAAACGTAGCAACACTCAAAGCTGCTTGAGATTAATAAGGATTCAGTGCAGTTCTGGATTTGACAGTTCATAAGAGGTCAAGTGGGTCAATGTAGTGCCGGAGTCCTTTGGGATGGTGTCAATAGTGACATGACAGAAAAGGACCTACCTTATGTGAAGGACTCACCTCTGAGACCTATCAGTTATAAATAGCCCAGTTGCTGCTTCAGTTGCTGGCTAGCTGCCAGGCAAGAGCAGAAAACAGATTGAAGTGAACCACAGGGAAATGATCAAGGTGGACAGGAGGCTGTCTAATAAGAAAGAGGCAAAGGAACACAAACAAGGACATTTTAGAGATTGAAGCAGGAGGAAGATTATAGGTGGTTATTACCCTATAAGCTTTCTAGGCAGAACCAATAGCTAACCCACTGCACAATTATGTCTCATACCTGTTGAGAAAATTAATAGGAGAAATTAGGGTAAATAAGATGTGAATCGTGGAGTAGTTATTGAGCATGTCTTGGCAACGACTCCCACCTTCTGTTTTAGACCAGTAGCCATGAATATAAGAGAACATAATGGAAACAGACAACCAGGCATACAGTGGATCCAGGGGGCATAGGAAATGTTTAGATCAGGACACATATGGTGCCCCAGTTATGGACAAATCTTTAAATGGAGGTAAGCTTTCTTCCATATGGAAGAGGGGCAGTCCTAATAGCTATACTGGTATTCAGAAGAAATATACTTGTGTTTCTTGAATTCTGATGTCCTGTTTAGCATGAACAATAAAAAAAGGGGGGGTGATTTATTCTTCTGGAAGGAAACACATATGTTTAAACTTTTCTTTGATGTCCTTTTATATTTTAGACCAGATAACATATAAAAATCTATTGAAAATATTTTGACTCATCTCTTTAAATAAATACAACATGCCTATTAGAAATAGAGCTTAATAGGTCTTTCTCTTTAAACTGAATAATTTAAGAACAGTGAGTTAGTTTTCTTTGTGTACAAAATTAAAAATGTATGTCAATCTTTGCTAATTACTTTGACAATATATTAAGAGCTTTAAAGATGCTCATCAGAGACTTTGTAGTAGAGTTGATTAAAATGCCTCCACTCTAAAACAATAATAAACTGATAAAATATACATCATGTCTGTGCTCAGCTTAATTTGTATATTAGGCCCTCTGCCTTTGAGTATAAGGATCATCCCAGGCCATCCCTAAGAAATGACAATCACCTCAGATAATATTTCTGAATCATCAAAAATTGCTTAAATTCATATTGCTTAACACCATAGAAATTGAGTCCGCTTTATTTAGAACTTAGAAGAATGCTACTTCTTAAATTAAGTCTCCTTGGAGATTAACTTGTATTATTTAGAGATTTCCCAACAAATAATTTATTTATTAGTACTTTAAAAATAATTCATATTTATTTTCAGTGATAAAAATGAAGTATTATTTTATCTGCTTTGTGATAATGCATTGTACTATACATACAAAATCACATTTACCTCTGGAGTATTTTCAAACATATATGTCATCACTAATTGGTATATAGTTCTCACCACTGTCAGTTTGTCAGACAGTGATGGCATGTGTGTTGCTGTGATTCTGGAACACATGTCACTGGTATTTCACATGACAGAAAGGTCACCCCAAAGTAAAGAGGTTTTAACCATGCTTCCAGACTAAGAACAGAAAACGACAAGTGATTTTGCTTGCCACTATGGAGGAAAAAGCCACTGAAAAATATTGAACCTTTTTCAAGTACTGAAAGCCTAAAAAACGTAAATAGAACCATGTTGGAAATACTGCTGGGATGTGGGCATCCCATGTCCAAGAAAAATCAAAACATAACTGAAGAGAAGAAGATGGAGGGAAGTCAACAGTGGTGACATGAGTCTTGTAAAGCCTTTGGGAGTGGAGTCTTCAGGGTTTTCATTTGCTGGTGGGACATGACACAAGGTACAGAGAAACAGCCGTAAAACTCTTCTAATGATTGGAACTTGGAATGTGAGATATATGAATGTAGGAAAATTGAAAGTGTTCAAAAATGAAATGAAACACATGAAGATCCATATCATCAGCATTAGTGAACTGAAATGAATAGCTATTGGCCATTTTGAATCAGAAAGTCATGATTTACTAGGCCAGGAATAAAGCAATCAGGAAGAATGGCATGTCATTCATTGTTAGAAAGGATCTTGCTGCATCCATCATGAAGTACAGTGCTATTTGTCATAGGATTATATTTGTCTGCCTTCAAGAAAATCCAACCAATGCAGCTATTATTCTAATTTGTGCACAGACCAAACACGCTAGTGGTGAAGAATTCTGACAGAAACTTCAGTAGGAAATTGATCAAGCATGGAATCAAGATACATTGACAATTATTGGTGATCGGAATGCAAAAGGTGGAAACAAATCGGTAGAGGGAAACAAAACATTAGTTGGCAAATACGGACTTGGTGATAGGAAGTTGGAGATCACATGATAGAATTTTGCAAAACTAATGGCATTTTCATAACAAATCACTTTGTTCAACAACACAATAGGCAATTTTGCACATGGATTTCCCCAGGTGGATTATATAGAAATCAAATGGACTACATCTGTGGGAAGACACCATGGAGAAGCTCAATATCAGCAGCTAAAACCAGAACAGGGGCTGACTGTGGAGCAGACCGTCCATTGCTCATAAGTAAGTTAAGAATAAAGCTGAAGAAAAGTAAAATAAATGCACAGGAGGCAAATACGACCTTGAGTCCATCCCACCTGACTGCCCAAAACATCTCAAGGACAGATTTGATGCATTGAAAACTGATCACAGAAGATCTGATGAGTAGTGGTAGAAGATCAACACCATCATTCAGGAAGGAAACAATGGGTTATTAAAAAGTCAGGAAAGGAAGACAAGATCAGAGTGGATGTCAGAAAAGACTCTGACACTGGCTCTTTATCTTAAATAGCTAAAGCAAATGAAAGAAAGGATGAAGTCAAGGAACTGAATAGAAAAATTTAAAGGACA
>NW_022111368.1:567908-569988 GCF_000313985.2 Echinops telfairi
AGAAAAATGTGTACTTATATTTCATTGACTATGCTAAGGTATTTGACTATGTGGACCATGATAAACTGTAGATAACCTTGAGAACAACGGGAATTCTAGAACACTTCATTGTACTTATTCAGTACTTGTATGTGGGTCAAGAAGGAGCTGTGGGAATAGAACAAGGGAATACTGAATGGTTTTAAATCAAGAAAGGTGTGTGTCTCTCACCATGCTTGTTCAATCTAGATGCTGAGAAAATCATCAGAGGAAGCTGGATTATATGAGGAAGAGTGGGGCACCAGGATTAGAGGAAAGCGTATTAACAACCTGTGGTATGTAGATGACACAACCTTGTTTGCTGAAAGTGAGGAGGACTTGAAGCACTTGCTGATAAAGATCAAGGATTGTAGCCTTCAGTATCGATTCCAACTTAGTGTAAGGAAGATCAAAATCCTAACAAGGGGCCAAATATCTAACATCATGGAAAATGGAAAAAAACATTGAAGTTGGCAAGGATTTTGTCTTTCTCGAATCCAAATCAATGTTCATGGAAACAGCAGTCAAGAGATCAAAAGAATATTGCATTGGGTAAGTCTGCTGCCCGAGACCTCTGTAGAGTATTGAAGAACAAGGATATTACTTTGAGGACTAAGGTGTGTCTGACTCAAGTCATCTAATTCTCCATTACATAATATGCATGTGGAAGTTGGACATTGAATAAGGAAGACAATAGATTAATTAATGCATTTGAATTAGGGTGCTGGCGAAGAATGTTGGCAGTACCGTGGGCTGCTAAAAGGACAAAATGGAAGAAGTAAGGGCAGAGGGTTCAAGGATGGCAGGACTTGGTCTCACATACATTGGGCATATTGTCAGGAGAGATTAATCCTTCGAAAGGGACATTATGTTTTGTGAAGTGGTGGGCAGGGAAAGAGGAAGGCTTAATGAGATGGTTTGACACAGTGACTGCATCAATGGGCTCAAGCACAGGAACCATTGTGAGGGAGGCAGAGGACCAGGCAATGTTTTGTTCTGTTGTGCTTCGGGTTGCTATGGGTTGGAACCAATTGGACAGCACTTAACAACGATAACAACAAGCCTTACTTCATAGTTTTGAGATAAACACACCAATTCTTTGATCTGTCTAAATTCACACAAGGAATTAGCTGCAAACTGATGTGGACTTGTTGCTATCTAATTCCATGGCTGTTTCTAGCAACAATAACAATTGCCTTTTTTAGATAATGAAACAGTGTTTTCATCTTTAATGATAATTACTGCTCTAAGTCTCAGGATGTACAGTATATAAAACTGTTAACTGGTATCAAGTTTAGATTTGATAATAGAATCAACTTATAAGTAAATTTTTATTATGATTTTCGTGCAACAGTTCTAAGGGCGGCATTTTCATATAATCTCAGTTAATCTCATATAATCTCAGGCACAACATTGTCTCAAACTTACTGTTTTAGAAAAATTAAGCAATATTTAAGCTAAATTTTTAAACAATGTTATTTATGTGCAACATATTGGAGACACAATTGACATCTTGTAATTGGGTTGATTTAATTAGAAAAAAAACAAAAATAAAGAAATTTTAAGAAAAAAATAATTCTAGCACAAAAATATTTCAGTAATTCAAATGCCCTAGAAAAATATGAAAATTCAATTGGCTCCAAATTGAAGCTTAGTAGAGAAATAAAAATCTAAGAAAAACAAAAATATGAGTCAATATATCAAAGAATTAGTAAACTTATACATTACTATTAGAATGAAAATGGTGTAGCCATTGTGGATACAAACTGATGTTTTCTGAAAAAGTTAGATATGAGAGATATCATATGACCTATAAATTCCATTCCTTGGTATGTGTTCAAAAATAAATTAGCCAGGACACAAGGAAACACATGCACACCAATGTTCTTTCAATGGATGAGTGATACACAAAATGTTGTCTAACCAGCCAATGGAGTCTTACTGAGCCACAAAGTGAAGTTGTGACACGCAAGAAATTATGACTGAACCTTGAAACATGAAGTTAGGTGAAAGAAACCTGACACAAAAAGTCAAATACTGTCTCACAGCACTTAAATATAAT
>NW_022111368.1:573754-575446 GCF_000313985.2 Echinops telfairi
TTTTTTTTGCACTCTAGGATAACGTCTACTAAGAACAGAATTACAGTAGGTTGAAATAATCAAAAAGGCAATAGCATGTATAGGGAGGCAAGAATGGCATATTAAAAAGAGAAAATTACTATAGTTAAAAAATGAGCCTGCAATAGCTAAAAACTAATTTTGCACAATCCTGAAAACATGGCGGTCACATGGAAGGTGTATTCATTTCCTGTATAACAGGAAGACATCAGAATATTTAACATAATCAATAGAAGGAAAAACAGACTTTGTTTTAAGATATCATTCCTTGCAAAGTAATTTGAGGATGACCTAAACAAGTCACCGACTATGTTGACAAAGGCATGGGGGGGAAAAGGGATGATAAAATAAGTATGCTAATAAAACATGAATAGTTATTAATAGGCTACTTAAATGGAATGAAAATAGAAGCTATAAGTCAGTACCATAATACCATGTAGATCAATGATTCTTACCTTTTTAAGCAGACACGTATAACCTAATTAATTGTGTAAAAATAAAATTTTGGACTTCACTTAGAACTTGTTCATTGACACATGTCCCATGTATTTCAAACAATTTAAATGATTGCTGTTGTTTGGTGCTCATATGATTCATCTTTGCCTAACTGAATTTTGTTCATGATTGTTTCTGTTTCTTTTTCACATTATCTTATTAGATAGTTTCTGCCTTTCATGGTATCTGGCACAGCATTTCCTAGTAGCCTTATGGAAATAATCTGCCCCAGAATGGAGTCACACTCTTTAAGGATCCAAGTTCCTTTTGAAAGGAAGTAGTACTTGGAAACTTATAATTTGATTGTCTAAAGTTTACATTGAGTGGATTGTCACTGAAGCTAGACTTGTTCAATTCTAAAAGCAAGCCCACTTCCATCAAGTTAACTCCGACCCATAGCAACCTGTAGAGAGTTGTTGCCAAGGATGTAAATAGACTCATCTTTCTCCCAATGAAGCACTTTGACAGCACAATCAGGGCATCTTAGGCTTTTCAGAGCTGGAAAATGCATAATTTAGGGAGATGAGTTCTTATTGAGAGTTACAACCAGTTATGCGAGGAGGCTTCACACTCTCAACAGCATATTATCAGCTCCTTTGGATTTTATATTTTTCTTCCCTTTTCCTTGCTTGTTTGCCTTTTTCCAAGCTATGTGGGAGAAATAACATATCTAGGAAGTATTAATTCTCATTTCTCTTTCAAGTGAAAATGAGCACATTTTTACATATTTGTAATTATTTTTGTAAAATATTTTTTACATTTTACATTTTTACACATTTACAAACATGATAGATCATGTCTATTAGTTTCTCTTCATGTGGTGATATGTGTAGAGCTGAGATGGTGGTAACTATGCCAACAATATTTCAAGTTTCAGCAGGGTCAGGCATGACAGACAAGTTTCAACAGAGCTTCTACATGAAGAACAGACTAAGAAGAAAGAAGAGCATCCTGGCCCATCAGGCGTGGAGGATGATGTCCCCGCTCTGAACAGCCAATGCACAGAGTGGGCCATAGGGCTGATCCCACTATGAGACACGCCATCCCTTGATGGCCCAGGGCCTTAAGGGGGACAACACTGGAGACTCACTGTCTGGTCTGGCCCGGACTGACCCCGCGACATTAAGGCAAACCACTAAAGGAGTGTGGCAGAGCAACCGTGGGAGCAGAGCAGGGAGC
>NW_022111368.1:575962-577171 GCF_000313985.2 Echinops telfairi
ATATGTAAATATATTTATATAGGATGGTGGGGAAATAGATCTAAGTGCATAGGTTTAGTATTAAGGCAGCAGATGGACATTGGGCCTCCACTCAAGTACTTAATGCAAGAACACGTTGTTCTATTAAATTGGCATTCCAGGATGCACACCTTTCCGACATGATCATTGAAGAAAAATGTGTGCATAAGCAAATGTGGTGAAGAAAGTTGATGGTGCCTGGCTCTCAAAAGATATAGCATCTGGGGTCTTAAAGGCTTGCAGATAAACAAGCAGCCATCAAAGAGAAGCATCAAAGCCCACATGGAAGAAACACACCAGCCTGTGTGACCACGAGGTGTAGAAGGGACCAGTTATCAGATATCAAGGAACAAAAAAATCATATCAGTGGGTGCCCACTTTCCCGATATGATTACTGAAGACAAACGTGTGCATAAGCAAATGTGATGAAGAAAGTTGATGGTGCCCGGCTATCAAAAGGTATAGCATCTGGGGTCTTAAAGGCTTGAAAATAAACAAGTGGCCATCTAGCTCAGAAGCAACAAAGCTCAGAAGCTTCTTCCACATGGAAGAAGCACACCAACCTGTGTGACCACGAGCTGTCGAAGGGATCAGGTATCAAGCATCAAAGAACAAAAAAAGCATATCATTGCAAAGGTGGGTGAGTGCAGAGTGGAGACTCAAAACCCATCGGTCGGAACTGGACACCCCCTTACTGAAGGGTTTTGGGGAAGAGATAAACCAGTCAGGGTGCAGGGTAGCAACAACAAAACATATAACTTTCCTCTAGTTCTTAAATGCTTCCTCCACCCCACTATCATGATGCCAATTCTACCTTACAAATCTGGCTAGACCAGAGGATGTACATTGGTACAGATAGCAACTGAAACACAAGGAATCCAGGAAGGATGACCCCTTCAGGGCCAGTGGTGAGAGTGGCGATGAATGTGGGGTGGAAAGGGGGCACCGATTACAAGAATCTACGTATAGTCTCCTCACTGGGGGATGGACAGCAGAGAAGTGGGTGGGGGGAGATGTCAGACAGTTTAACATGTGACAAAATAATAATAATTTATGAGTTATGAAGGGTTCATGATGGAGTGGGGAGTGGGGAGGAAGAGGGAAAAATGAGGAGCCGATATTAAGGGCTTAAGTAGAAGGCAAATGTTTTGAAAATGATGATGGCAACAAATGTACAAATGTGCTTGACAC
>NW_022111368.1:577672-593550 GCF_000313985.2 Echinops telfairi
TTAACAATAACAAAAGGATACTTCAGAAATTGGTAGAATACCATTTGAAAAATTTCATTGACCTGATCCTATACTGCAAGAATTGACTGACTAATTCCAAAACTTTGTAAAACAGTTACTTGGTCCATAGATTGGAACAGATTTATATCTGTGTCCAGCCCATTAGAATATGACCCACCAGAATGTGGAAATTATTGAACAATTTCACTTATATCATATGCAAGTATCACGTTAATGAAGATAATTCAAAACCATTTGCAGCAGTGCATCATAAAAAGTTGTCAGAAATTCAGACTGGATTCACTGTGTGATGCAAGGATTGAAAATAACAAAATTCAAAATCAGGGGAGGCAAATATATTTGAGCTTAAATTCTGAACCATTGGTTTTCAGTAGGATATGATGGCAGTGAATCCATTTGCATGGATGATCACAGATTATCATGGTTGTGAATAGCTTGTCTATCAGACAGTAGTGTAGTAATGATTATAGTAGATTAAAATGTCACATCTGATTTGAATAGTTAAAATATAACATCTAATATGATCCTCCTTTTGACCCATTTAAAAGTCCTACTCATTAAAAAAAATGAAGGGGAAATATATGTGGGATAAAGAAGCTTCATAAAAATCCCCTTATAACATAGACAAGGGAGGTGAATACCCTTGATATCATACAGAATGCACCATATTATGTGATGTATGAAAGATATAACTAGGTTAAAATCTAATACTTTGTTATTGTTGTTCTGGCAGCTACATAATCTGATGTCAATTGGGACTTGACAGGATTAAGAGTGAAGAGGTGGAGTCTAGTCTGTCAATCAGGTCATAGTCAATGAGGCCTTTGAGAATCCTCCTGAGGATTCTCCTGTGAGGCAGGAGGCACTCTCTCTCTCCTCACTCCCTTTGAAGACATTTCTGAGGAGAAGCCACATGAAGCTACCCTGAGGCAGTCAGAGTTTCAGAGTTGAAGGAACCACAAGAAGAGCCCTGCCAGCACTGAGATGCTTACAACACCACTGCATCCACAACTTCCCATCCACTGACCTGTGAGCTCCCTGCATTCGGCATCATTGCATGTGTTTCATGAGTCTGAAGAGGAGTTTATAGATTGGTATCGGACATATGGGCTAATATCTGACTTATGGACTTGACCTGGACTGAGTTGGGATGTTTTTTCAATATTCAATTGCTCTTGTATATAAAGTTCTTCCTTATGTACATATGCATGCCTATGAATTTGTTTCTGTAGGTACCTGGACTAACACAGTTGTTAACTCTTTTGACTCTTTGTTTTCTGTTTTTGTATGTTTTTTGGTATAAGAAATTCAGAATGGATGAATCTATAACTGGATTAATGGTTCTTTGGTCCACAGCAGGGGAGGTTTGGGAAAATGGGAAGCTAATTACAAGGAATACAAGAAAAAATAAATACTCTACATTTATAGTAATGACTCTTCTTGAACTATTAAATTGCATGATATTTGGATTATGTTCTAATAAAACTGTTTACTTAAAAAAGGAATTGGAGGTGTATTTGGGTGTATGATTTTTAGAAATACTGCTTTAATATACCTCAATAGAAAACTCAAACCCATTGCCATCGAATCAATGCCAATGTATAGCCTATTTAGATTTCTGAGCCTGTAAGTCTTCACGAGAGCAGATGCCATTTTCTTTCCCCCATCCAGCAGCTGGTGCAATTAAACTGCCGTGTCTGTGACTAACAGTCCATTTTTATACCTGACAGTGTCACCAGGGCTCTTGTATACTCCTCAATTATAGGCTCTGTTTATCCAACATCTCAGTTCTTGCTTCTTAATTTCCCCATCACATGGTGCCTCCAATGGCACAGTTACAAGATCATCCCCAGGATGCCTGTGTTGGCCACCTCGAATGCTATGACACTAGAGACAACTAAGCAAGAGCTGACAGCTGCAGAGACGCTTTGGACTTTTCTTTCACAACATCCCAGTCCAACCTTGCAAAATATAGGGCAATGCTGGGATGAAGGAAAATCTCAGGAATGAGAGGACTAGATGAGGGATCAAAACTGCCAGGTAGTGGCAGGGGTAAGGGTGAGGATGCAGAAAGGGGAGGAGAGGAGAAGGTGCTATGTGAAAATGTAGGGCCAAAGGAAATGGGGTGAGGGGGATGCGGTGTGAGGTTCACTCCCAGGGTAGGAGACAGGAGGTGATGTGCAGCAGGCAACACTTGACCAACCCCCAAACTCCTACAGTCTCTGAAGAGGTTGGGAAAGGGAAAAGGAGGAACCACGGATGGTTATCAACTTGGGCAGGGACACTGAAGCTGAAGATTAATCCAGTTTCTTGGATTATTTGCTTTGCATACAGATTGAATAAGTATGGTGAAAAGATACAACTCTCACCCCCATCTTTCCTGAGTTTTAACCATGCAGTTCCACCTGATTACAATGGAGGCATCTTGGTCTATGTACAGGTTGTATAGGATCCGAGGGAAATGACCAGCAGCTTAATCTATGTGTCAAACTTGGAAATGGATTTTGGGTTTCCACTGTCATTCATGTTGTTAGGTGCCATAGAAACACCTTGCTTCATAATCTAGTGAGGTCTTCTGTAACAGATTTACCTTTGATCTCTTGACTGCCGCTTCCATGAGGATTGATTGTGGATCTATGCAAGACAAAATCCTTAACAAGTTCAGTCTTTTCTCCCCTATCAAGACATACTATGGTGGTCTTTGTGTTGCTGTGCTGCTGGAAGCTCTGTCACTGTTATTTCAAATCCCAGCATGGTCCCCCAGAGTGAATAGGTTTCATGGAGTTTGCAGACATCAAAAGTCTAGGCTCCCCGTTTTGAAGGAAGATGTCGCTGAAAACCTGATACATAGCTTTGAAACGATCACCTATAGATTTGTGTTCACAATTTTAAGCTCTGTTACCAGTCCCGCCTTCAGATTTGGTTATATCATTTACAATCCTTGGATCACAAGGCATTTTTTCCATGTGTACTTAGTTGACACCTCACTTAAATGGCTGCTTGTTGAAAGACAAGCCTTTAATATCCCAGACACTATTCTTTCTGATAGCTGGAGACCATCTAGTTTCTTCCATTTTGCTGTGTTACCCATATCTTCAGTGATCTCTTCATAAGATTGTATATCAATCAGGGTCATGTCATAAGAAAAAAAATTGTTCTTAGATTGGGACAAGAATTAGGTGAAAACCCCAAAGTCACATAACCATGGTTCATGAACTAAGGTTTTAAAAAAGGTTCATATATCTATGATTTATATAAGCTCCTATTTCACCTTAGAGATACCATTGTCATTTTATTTTCGGGAACATTATCTATCCATCATCTCCTTAGAACATAAGAGCATTCTGGTGATGGTGTCATTAATTTAGCCAATGATAAAGAATTTCAACCTAACAATTCGGTTTGTGATTGGTGACAAACCTAGCTATGAAGACTGGGATTGCTCCACAGTTTTCACAGCTGTGACTTTTCAAGAACCAATCACTCTGTCTGTCTTCCAAAGTATGTCAGGAGGTGTTCAAACTACCAACCTTTACTCCTAAGGAACATTCTGGCTACCCACCTTCCATGACTTTTTTTTTTTAGTCCCTCTGGCAGTCCATTGTGCTTTCAATATTCTTTACCAGATTCAAATGGATGAATTCTTCTTTGGTATCCCTTTGTCAACATTTAGTTTGCACATACATATGAGAACACTGAAAATACCCTGGCTTGTGTCAGGCACACTTTGGTCCTCAAAATAACATCCTTGCTTTTCAACACTTTAAAGAAACCTTGTGCATCAGATTTAGCTATTGTAATGTGTCCTTTGCTCTATTGGCGGCTGTTTCCAGAGGTATTGATTGTGAATCCAAGCAAGATTAAATCCTTGAAAAAAATTTGATGTTTTTCTCCTTTACATGATGTTACTTACTTGACCAGTTGTAAGGATGTGTTGTCTTCCGTAGTTGATTTTCAATCCACTAAGTGCTGCAAATTCTCCTCACTTTTAGCACACAATATTGTGCCGCATGTATATCACAAGTTGTGAACAAACCTTCCTCTAATCTTGACATTGTGTTCTTCTTCAAATAACTCAAGCCAGCATCTGTGGTTGTCTACTCAGCATACAGATTGATTAAATATGGTGAGAAGATACAACCATGATGCACACCTTTGCTGGTTTTAAAACATGCCGAATTCCTTGTTCTTTTCTCACAAATGCCTCTTGATCCATGTACAGGTTCTGCATGAGCACAAACAAGTGTTTCTAGAATTCCCAGTTTTTCTCAAACCTAGCCAAAATTTGTTATGGTCCATAGAGTAGAATATTCTTGAATTAACAATGAAACACAAGTAAACATCTTTCTGGTATTCTGTCTTTCAGCCAAGAGCTATCTGACACCAGCAATGATATGCCTTGCTCCATAGCCTCTTCTCAATCTGGCCTGAATTTTCTGGAATTCAGTACCCTCTGAATGTACTGCTGCAACTCTTATTGGATGATCCTCAGCCAAAATTTTACTTGCATGTGATATAAAGAATATTGTTCTATAACCCTTGCCTTCTGTTGCCTCATCTTTCTTTGGAATGGATACAGATAATGGATGGATAAGTTCTCTTCCAGTTAGTTGTCCAGGTAGCTATTTTCCAAATGTCTTGACATCAACTAGTGAGTCCAGGCAATGCTTCATCAGCTTTTTAAAATACTTCAGTTGGCATCCTATCTACCCCTGGAATTTTACATTATGGCTAATGCCTTCAGTGGTAGGTGCATAGTTCCTTATTTTTTCCCATAGAATCTTTCAAGATTGCAAATCTTTCAAGATTGCAACTTGATTTAAACAACAAAAAATCTGTTTAAGATATGCTGAGCTTATTATTACTTTCTGGTTTTCAAACTCCAGGTCTTTGCACATTCCATTATAATACACTACTGTGCATTCTTGAGCTGCCTTTCACATTTCTCTATGCAGCACATTTACTTCATCACGTCATCCATTTGCTTTAACTACCCTGTGATTAAGAGCAAATTTTAGAGTCTCTTTTGACATCCACTATGCCCTTTTTTTCTTTCCTGACATCTAATACTAGTGTCCTGGTGACATAGTAGTTACTCTTTGGGCTGTGGCCAGCGAGCTCCGCAGTTCAAAACCATGAGCCCCTCTGTGGGATAAAGGCATATGAAGACATGCTTGTGATCAAGAGCCAGAAGAGAGATGCAAGTGAAAACAACAATGAAATCACATCTCTCTCCAACATTAATAGCAAATTGTTTGGAAACTCTGCTGAAACCTGTTTATTTTGGGTGGCTCTGCTGGTATTTGAATACCAGCGACATAGCTTCCACAATCACAGAAACACATGAGCCACACAGTATCACAAACTGCCAGACAAGTGCTGGAATAAAGATAAAAAGAAGATTCCAAGAAAGAAACATAATCATGCTAATAAAACATACAAATACCTGGAGTCAGAAAACCAAAAGAGATGAGCACATGGCATACACCTCTATGACACATAACTGAAAATGTATAAATGGCAGAAGACAAATAGGTGACTTGGATTTCCTAAAAATTAGAAACTTACATGCACCAAAAGCTTTCATTCAAAGAGGACACACAGACTGGGAAAATAATTTTTTTGCAATGTCTTACAGAACAAGGGGATAATCTCCAAAATTTATAGAAAATTTCAAAATCTGAACAACAAGAAGGCAACCAAATTTGAAAAATGGGCAGAGGGCATGAACAGACACTTCACCAAAGAAGAGATCCAGGGTGCCAGCAAACCTATGAAGACATGCTTGTGACCAAAAGGCACTGGAGAGATGCAAATCAAAATGACAATAAAATATCATCTCACTCCAACAGCAATAGCAACGTTCACAAAAACAGAGAGCAATAAGTGCAGACAAGAGTGGATAGAACTGAACCTCCATACAGTCCTGAAAGGAATGTAAACTGGTGTAACCACTGTGAAAGACAGCATAATGCTTTCATGAAAAGTTGAAAACAGAAACACCATATGATACAGGAATTTCTTTACTTGGTATATGTCCTACAAAAATAAAGGTCACAACATGCATGAATATATGCACAAGCATGTGCAATGAAACTTAAGAACCTGCCTATACACGTGTGGGTCAAAGCAAAGCAAAATGTCCATAACCACTTAAAGAGTTACAGAATGCTGACCTGTGCTCATGTAGAAACCATGGACCATAAAGTCATTTTTCAAACAGGACAAGTGGATACTTTATGGTTTCAAATCAGGAAAAGTGCTTGGTAGTGCTGTGTTCTTTCAATATTCTTATTCAAATGATATGCTGAATAAATTATTTCAGAAGTGCACTCTATGAAGAAGAACACAGCGTCCACATTGGAGGAAGGCTCATAAACAACATGAGTTACGTATGCATGGATACAACCTAACTTAAGGAATGTGAATAAAGTTTGAAGTTCTTACCGATGAAGATACGAAACTGTAGCTTCCAGTATGGATTACGGTTACATAAAGGAAACAATAATTTTCATAACTAGACTAATAAGCAAAACTATGATAAAAGGAAAAAAGATTAAAGTTGCCAAGGGCTTAATTTTACTTGGATCCACAATCAACTACCATGAAAACAGTTGTCAGGAAATAAAATAACGTACTGTGCAAACCTGATGCGCACACAGACTCACACCCAAAGTCTCCGAGTATTTAGAAGGAAAGACGCCACCTTGAGAACTGAGATGTGCCAGGTCATTTTGAATCAAATGATATGCAAATGGAAGCTGGACAATGAACAAGGAAGGCCAGAGGAGAATTGGTGTTATTGAATTATTGTGAGAGTGAAGAATATTGAACGTACCTATCACAACGTGTCGGAAGAGCGAAATGATCTGTCTTGAAAGAAATAAAGCAGAATGTTCCTCAGAAGAGAGGATGATGCGACTTCAGGTCATGGATTTTGGACAAGGTATCAGGAGAGCCCACTCCCTGGAGAAGTGCCTCGTGCTTGGTAAAGTAGAGTCTGCAGAAAAAACTCCCTCAAAGTTTCAAGGAGCTAGATCGACACAGTGGGTGCAACAATGAGACAAACAGAGCAATGTATTCTGATAGCCCTCATGTTTTCTTTGGAATCTCTGAATGCTCCTAAAAAAAAAAAGGCAAAACAGAAAGAAAACAAAAAGCCATTCCTTAACATCTAATTGGGGAAAAAAGAAGTTCTTAGATATATCTTGTATTTATCATATTGATGTATACAGAGGATAGTGCCAGCCTGGCCAGTGTTTGATTTTGTTTTGCACCCGCTCTCTAGGAGTCTGAATCTACTTGTTAGCAGATACATGCAGCAACAACAACAAAGAGGTGTTAGTTTGTTAGGAAATGTTTTAAATAGATGTTGAGAGCCAAGATATATTGTCCACTAGTTTACTGCAATCTAAAGCAGATCAACTTCAGGCTTAAATTAGAGGAGGTGTATTGATTGATTGATTGATTGATTGATTGATTGATTTAACTGAGATTTTGGATTTTAATGGAACTGCTATGGCTAGGATCAAAGTCATGAAATTTATTCACACAAAAAATAAATAAATAAATCCAACCAAATCATGAGTAATCATATCACTCTATCAGACAACAACTTACTTAAGCCATCACCCACCAAACGGTTAAACTGTTGGATTCTTTTCCCTTAATACTTTATCTTCTAACATTCTCTATTTTCCTGTGTTCCCTGCTTGTAGCCCTGCTTTTTATTTTTGTTGTCTTTGTTCAACTTATCAAACGCAGACTGGGAGTTGTGTTGAAGTAGGTGTTAGATTCACTGGAAATACTGTGATTGCATGTTGTATGGCAGTTGCTATGGTATTGCCACTTTTTAATTAAACATCAGAGTAAATACCCTTCACACAATCTTTCAAGTGTGTGTGTGTGTGTGTGTGTGTGTGTGTGTACTGTAACTTGGCAGTAAGATAAATATACATTTTTTCATGGACAATAGTTTCAACTTCAAAGAAAGCACAAATAAACTTCTTAAGACATAAAAATTAAATGTCAATTAAATCTACTCAGCCAAAGGTGAATTTTTCACTATTCTCATCCCCTCCCCAACAAAAAACAAATAGTAAAGAGGATATTTTCTGTCTCACAGAGTGACTGATCCATCTTAATGTGATAATCAGGAACATGTGTACTTCATGTTAATATTTCTTTCTTTTATTAGTATATGCACACATTCAACATGTACAGTGTGTGCATTATGCAGTGTGGATATGGAAACCCTATGCCTTTTATTAGTGACAGTGTCTATCTAATCACCATTTTTATTAGCATATTTGAGCTGCATATTGATCTTCATTTCATCTATATTACAGTATAATCACATAATGCATTGGAGAATAACTGATTGCAAGCAAATGAGGAGTACACGACGGGAAGAAACATGTGGACTGCAGTGCTCTAACCTTATGAACACTTGCACATGTTCAGGAAAGCCCACTGGATGAAATTTATGTATTGCTAATGATTTTTATTGGCCCCTTGGCCCAAAGTAGTGGCAAGCTGCCCAGGAATCTGAAGGAATCCTGTTTTCGGTTAGTAGTTAGAATGCAAAGAGTAATAAAATTCAGAAAAGGCTTGGTGAAAGCTAAAATGCATTTATCCTGGTACAATGAGCCCAGCCAACCTGAAGACCGATTTCTCTTGTGTGAAGGTCTGTGCACGCATGTGTGTGTCTGTGTGTGTGTGCTGTCCCTGTGCATGCTTGTTTATCTATTGCTTGGGGGTGTGCCTGCACAATGTCAGAAAATAGCTGATAAGATCCACAGATTTCTTTTTTCCTATTGAAAAAAATGAACTTTTATATCCTAAGGGAATTTTAGGAAGCCATTTTGCATATATTAATACAGGCATTGGGATAATCTAAAAATTGACAATAACTAAGCATGAGGCAAAAGTGGATTTCCTGTTCAAAATCATCCATTCTCAAATAAGAGATCACCATATAAGAATTATTTTTGAGCCTATTTTTTGTATTTTTATTATTAATTTAAAAATGAGGTTAGTCTTGATGATTTCAAATTTGCAAATCTATACTTAGTAAATGTCTTATGTTTTGAATTTAATCCCAGTAAACATTTTTGTCAGGTTGGAGCACATTTGAGAAATTTAAATGACTGGACATTTGATATTATAACAAAATTATTGGTGTTTAAATAAAAAATTATTAGAATTGTAAGAATGAGAGTTCCTATAAAAATAGAAGTGCATACTTAGGTGTATAAAGTTGCTTTAATTTAATCAAATGCAGGAGTTAGGAGATAAGGAAATGTTACAAGTATGGATTAAACAAGATTAGTTGTAAATAGATTACTGTCAAATATACTTAATGAGTACATAGAGTTTATTATACCACTGTCTCTACTTTGATTTAAAATTTTCCTAATAATGGATGCATTTTCCCCCTTTGGCCCTTTAAAGAAAGGAGAACTGTTTCATCAATAAGGTTTGCTACAAGAAAAATGTCCAGAAGTTAAAATATAAAGTCTGAGAGACTTTGGAAATTTCTGCTCTAATCTTGGTAGGACTCCATATACACTGTCTCTTCTAATCGGCAAGACAGTTGCTTTTGAGTAGAGGCAATACATACAGTGGATGTGAGATGGATAGGATGACCTTATGGAAATTGTGAAACAGTTTCCAAACCAGAAGTACTGAGGTACAACAAGTCATGCCCAGATACACAAGGGGACAAAGAACGCTTACTTCTACCTAAGCAGTGGTTTGTAGATTTTAGCAAGATGTGAAAATTCAAAAAGAAGGATGAAGTTATATCTGTGGTAAATACCAGACATTAAAAAACAAAACACTACCACCACCATCACCACCAACAATAAAAGCACAAGCTAGTCATGGTAAAGCAGGAAATCATTATGTTTTATGATTTGGGACACAACCGTGTCCAGTTTCCTAAGCAGTTTTCTTTGTGAATAAGCTATATCCCAATTACCTAGTTTTATAGTCTTTTAATGTAATCCCAAGTTGGGTTGAGATTATGCCACTAAAGGGTTTGGTCAACAGTACGAAATCCTTAATATGAATAAATCTTTTAGATAAGCACAAGTAAAGATCAATCAATATTGTTATTTCACAATATACAAGAGATCATATTTAATGTGCCCATTCTCTGGGGACTGATCCATGGCATGCCTTTGGTGAGCCCAAGTTTCATGTTCTTGCCGTGGCTCAATATATTTATTATACTGAATATGAAGTAAATAAGAAAGTATTGCTACAAAGTTAGAAACTTTTATTAAATAAAAATATCAAAATGGAAAGCAACTGTTTCTTGGTGTTTTCTCCATTTAAGTCTATAATTGTAAAACATTTATTATTAATTTTGATTCAATACATATATCATTCCATAGTTCAATCTCATCAGGCAGAATAGTACAATTGCTACAGCAGTTTTCAA
Organism: Echinops telfairi; assembly: GCF_000313985.2. Taxonomy (NCBI): domain Eukaryota; kingdom Metazoa; phylum Chordata; class Mammalia; order Afrosoricida; family Tenrecidae; genus Echinops; species Echinops telfairi. The sequence goes on from NW_022111368.1 coordinate 588,141, forward strand.
TCACCACTGTAACTCCATCTTCAATAACTTCTTATTTTACTTCCTGTCCCAATAGTTTGCTCAATCCTGGGTATCACATACTGAAAAATGGAAAAGCAAGAGGGTATATTACTTATACAGATAAGAGCTTTGGACACACAGAATCCAGGAAAGATTAAATCCCCAAAAACAACAAGGAAAATAAAGATACCAGGAAGATAAGGGGGAAGGTGGATGGAGAACGGTGGAATCGATCACAAGGATCAACATATAACCCCCTCCCAGTGGGACCAACAACAGAAAAGTGGGTGAGGGGTGACAGAGAACAATGTAAGATATGAAAACAATAATCTATAACTTATCAAGGGTTCATGAGGGAGGGAGGGGGTAAAATGAGGAGCTGATATCAAGGGCTCAAGAAGAAAGAAAATGCTTTGAAAATGATGATGGCAACATATCTACAAACGTGCTTGACACAGTGGATGAATGTATGGATTGTAATAAGAGACGTAAGAACCCCAAACAAAAGTATTTATAAAAAATAAAATAAAAAACAAAAGAGGGTGTACTCCAATGATTTAACATCATTGAGATACACCCCTGTATGAACATACAAAAACCCAACCACATAAACAGAAAAATTTGGAAACCAGATCAGGCCCAGCATGCATCACAGAGAGGATCTACTGACAAAGTTTTAACCGTTCAAGTCAGATTTCTCCTTAGATTTTGTATACTTATCTCTTCCAAGCACTCTGTTTAGTGACCACTTTCCTCCAGTCCCTCAATTTCAGCGAGGAGGAGTACTCCGGAATCTTATTTTTTATGTCTCAAATGAATCTTGGCCTCCCACTGTCTTCCAGTGCCTTTTCCACAGCGGTTCCTCACAATGGAGGTTCTGGTGCTGATCTCTTCTTTGACTTCGGATTATAAGGATTTCAATCCTTAGTAACTGATGGTGGTGTGCTTGTTCCATGTGAACTCAGTTGACATCTCCATTATATGGCTGCTTGCTTGGAGACAAACCTTTACGGCCACAAACTCTTTTAGCTGATAGCAGGGCACCATCAAAATTTCTTCACCACATTTTGCTATAGCACCTGTATGTTCTATGTTCCCTTCCAGAGGATGCATATCCAACAGGGCCATGAAAAATACTAATTGTTCTTAAGTTGAGTTAAGAATTTAGCACCAGCCCAAAACCCATCTCTGGACCCATGCTTTTTTTTTTTTTTTAATGCTTTTAACTTGTTATTACTTGGGAGTTAATACATATGTCATATCATTCCAGATTTTGTCATGTCAAGTGGAATTACATGATTGCTTCCAAAATCAGTCTCCATACATACTTTTCCTTCCGGATTCCTCCACATCATCTACCCCCACCCACTTCCCCGCAACTTTTGCTCTATTTGCTGTCACTATAAGCATGCCAATTCTGGGATGACGTCAAGGGGTGACCCTCACTGGAGCACCTCTGAGATACACCCTAATATGAATTAGCATAAACAGAATGTCCACCATAGGATTGCCGGAATAATAGATACACCCCAGCGCTCATGCAGCAATACTGTGTCCACTCTTGGTACAGCTGTCTTCTGCTTCCTCCATGCATTTTCTGATTTAAGTTCTCAGGTTACAGGTGTATCTAAATTAGAGTCCAGTTCACCCAGTGGAGTTCCCCCATGGGGTCTCACCGATGCAACGTCTGAAGCATGTTGTGCACCCCGAAGATCCAGGATTCAGGGTCTCAGCGTTTCACAGCACCAACCTGGATCATCGGGAAACCCCCAGATGCCCGAGTTCAATGTTGCCTGCCCTTTGCTCACCACCTAAGACTCTGTCCACCAACTGACCTCAAAAGCATCCTCAGTCACTCAGTCCTTCCCCACCTGGAGGCCAGCCTTTCCTCCCCTTTCACCAACAGACATGCACCTATGCTCCCAGAAGCAAGACCTTTCCCCTCCCCTGGCTTCCCCTCCCATCAGTAAGCCTCATTCCTCTGACAGGGCCGCCTCCCTCTGGGGTGTGTGTGTGGGGGGAATCTCACCACAGATCCACATGGCCACCACTCAGTACACAGCATCCACCCCTTTCCCCGATCATTTATTCCTGGCTGACTTGAAGTGTCCTCCGGCTAGGTAGGTGATCTACGCAATACTTTCCTCCAGTGGATGGTGGATGGTTCTTTGCCATCCGGCAGGCTCTCTACCAGACTGTCTGGTCACCCAGCCAGAAGACTTGGTGCCCTACTAGCCTGAGCTTACTAGACCTATCCGTTTTTTAAAGCAATGTTTCCATTCTCTGTAATGTTTCCTGGAAAAATTCTGAAAACTTCAGTTGACACCAAATCTAAATGGCAGTTTGGACATCCTTACAGGACACAAATTGTGCTATTTTACTTGTTATTTCAGTCTGAAGAATAAGGAAAAGTCTGAAAGGACAAGATCAGGACCACAGAATGGATAAGGTAATGAAATTCCCATAAGTTTTCAATGATCTTCTCTTAGGACAGCCTCACTACCCTCAGAGAAAGAGCAGGGCCATTGTTGTAATTGGGGGTGGGGGTGGGAGAAATGATGGGAAAATGTTTCCTAGCCTTTTCCTCACATTGTTCAATTTCCTTAAAACTTCCTCAGAATAATACCCTTTGTTTGCCCTTTGTCCTTTGAGAAAATTCATCAAGATTACCCTTCTGTAATGCTCAAAAACAAAACAAACAAACAAAATGCAGTCACCATAGGCTTCTGACCAGATCTCTCTGACTTGAAATAACTGGCCAAGCAGATCAACTTAGAGACATTATTTTGATTGGACTCTTTCTTTTTAAGACAACCTATCTAAACTTAGGCAAGTATAACATTGAGAGGACTTGTTTGCCACCATTTACTTCACGGAAACAAATATAAACACACTTGGTTTGCAATCAACCAGTGCATATATGAATTGGAACCCTTAGAATAATACTTTTTTACTTACCCTCATATACCAGATGCTTCCAGTGATATTTGGAACAAACTTTATAATAAAACAATAGTCATAACTACTTTAAGCAGTAGAAGGAAACAAAAGTAAACCCTACACACTAACTGCAATAGCCGTCACACTCATAAAACCTGGAATTAGATATGTTAAGTGGCAGAGCCAATGGAAAACCAAAGAAATACTCAAGAGAGAGTCATTGACTAGGTGACAGCAAATACCCACCTAAGCAGGGCGGAATAAAGTTCGTAGGAAATAAAAGCTAGTGTTTAAAAAGGGGAGCATGCAAAATTAGGATGATAAAGCAGCAAACATGATAGTCATAAATTCCAAGAATTCAGTGGAATGTGCAGAAAATTTAATAAGCACAGCCATTATCCAAAGTGCTGACAGTAAGCAAAGAGGCAGCGCTGTAGGCTCTGGAGTGGGGATCCTGCAAGGAGGGGAGGAGTTCTGCTGGGGCCTAAGAGCAGACAGAGCCACAGCTGAGAACAATGACCTTTGAAAATAGATACAAATGACCTACTTATAAGGCATGGAGAGAACCAAGTTTCTAGAAACCTTAATAGGAATAGCTGAGATATCAAATAGGAAACTCTGAAATTATGTACACATGAATATTCTGTATAATTAAGAAAATCAGCAGATATATATGGGTAGTTGTTGTTATGTGAAAAATCTTGAAAAGAAATAAAAGAAGTAAGAGAAGTAAAAAAAGAAGTAAGAAAGCATGAGTGTCTAAGCATAGTTCAGATTGACCTTAAAAATCATTAAAAAAATAAATGCGTAACTTCCAAATAAGGCTTAAAGAGGAGTTTTCATTGAAAAGTAGCACACTGGTGTCACAAGAATATTGAATGTAGAACTAGAATAGGTTGAACTCTGATGCCTTTGCTTAATTCTTTTGATGACTTAAAGCAAAATAAGTATTTATATAGGAATATTTGGTTTATCATATTTATTATTTTGTCTATATCACTATGTGTAAATTATTACTATATCATCTAAGACAAAACACAATGTAAATATTTGGTGGGTTTTTTCAGAGAAGTTTATTAATATAGAAATTATTTTAGTTTGTTTCTCTGTGAGTAGCTATGTGCTAGGGTTGTCAGATTAATTATAGAATGGTCAGTGAGATAGGTTTTCTGTCTTCTCAGCTGAGCTATCTTCTCATAGGTCTAGCAGTTAAGGCCTAGTCATCCCCAAGGATGTGTCATAACGCGTATACTCGCCTGTATGATTATATCAGCTATAAACTGCCAATCAGTTTAAGATGATTAGGGTGGGATACAACACCCTTACTCAAGTGACAGCCGGATACAAACAATGCTGGGGATGTAGCCTGCTTGCCGTGTAAGGGAACATTGTGGGAAAGCTTGATTGCTTTTTGCTGGGTCTGGATCCTGCATCTGGCTTATTGGACACCCCCTCCCCCCCATTCCGCGGTCACCTTCCGCCTTTTCTCTACATTTGAACTAATGATCTGATAATATTACCTGCTGATACAGGGAGCCATCAGCGGCCTGTGATTTGGCCTGCCGACCTTGGACTCATTCATCTACGCAGTGACAAATCTGTTGTCTTCCTGTGGATTTTGGTTCCATCAACTGCCACAGCTATGTAAACCAAGAGAAGCCTCCAACCTAACACATGCCTATGGACTTGAGCCCTGCCTAGACTATGAGTTGTCTGCTTGTACAACTGTGTGAGATAAATACATAATATACATTTATATAATGTTTACTGAGTTTTTTCTCTAGAGAGCCCAGCTTAAGACAATATGGTAAAATTTAATTATAGATAAATGACAAATAATAACACACACGTGTGTGCATGCAAGGATAGCACAAAGAGTTTAATGCTGTTTTATAAGATACCAGTTACCTTTTATTTATTTTTTTTCCAGTTACCTTTTAAACAACAAATATAGAGAACATGAACATGGAAAAAGGGGAAAAAAGCAGATAAGTCATCTCTTATAAAACAACATAACAACTAAGTAAACTGAACAAGCAAACCCATGGTTATAACCCATCTCTTTTTTTATTCATAATTACTTATGACTTTTCATAAACTGTCTAATGAAGCTCTTCTTAAACTTCTTTTTGTTTAAAATCATTTTATTAGGGGCTCATACAACTCTTTTCACAATCCGTACATACATCACTTGTGTCCAGCACATATGTGCATATGTTTCCATCATCATTCTCAAAACACCTGCTTTCTACTTGAGCCCTTGGTATCAGCTCCTCATTTTTTCCCCTCCTTCCCACTCCCTCCCTCCCCCTAAACCCTTGACAATTTATAAATTATTATTCTTTTATCATATCTTACATGATCCGACGTCTCCCTCACCCAATTCTCTGCTGTCCATCCCCCAGGGAGGAGGTTATATGTAGACCTTGTCATCTGTTCCCCCTTTCTCCCTCACCTTCCCTCCACCCTC
>NW_022111368.1:594183-595271 GCF_000313985.2 Echinops telfairi
CAGATGCTATATCTTTTGATAGCCGGGCACCATCAGCTTTCTTTACCACTTTTGCTGATGTACCCACTTTGTTCTCAGCGATTGAGTAGAGACTGGCTAGTGTGCTTCTTCCATGTGGGTTTTGTCTCTCAGCTAGATGGCTACTTGTTTATCTTCAGGTCTTTAAGACTTCAGTTGCTATATCTTTTGGTAGCTGGGCACCATCAGCTTTCTTCACCACATTTGCTTGTGCACCCATTATCTTCAGTGATTGTGCCAGGCAGGTGAGCATCTCAGACTGCCAAATTGTTAGAACAAAGTGTTCTTGTGTTGAGGGAGTACTTGTGCAGGGCCCCACTGTCCATCTGTTTTCTTAATACTCAACCTATTAATATATATACATAGATATAGTTCCCCTTCATCATATATAAATATATTTACATCTTTATATGCCTGTATTTAATCTCTATGACTACCTTTTGCCTCCTAGTTCTTTCCTCTATTTCTTTGTACTTTCCTCTTGTCCCACTATCATGATCTGACTTCATTTGGGTTTTAGGAATTTCTAGTTAACATTGCCCTTGATCCAGCCCTGCCAGACCTTCCACACCCTCCTTGACACTGATTTTGGATCACTTGTTCCCTTGTCCCTGGGCTTGTTAACATCCTCTTCCTTTCCCCCACCTCCCCGATGCCCATGTCGCCCCGGAACTGTCATCCCGTTATTCTACTTTCTGGCTTGTTTATTCTGCCTATCCGTTCCATGTAGACATGCTATGTACCATCACAAGACTGTGTACAACTAAGCAACAACAAAAAATAAAACAACAGCTACAACAACAAAAACAACAACACACACACACATACACACATAAACATATGAATGGGTCAGGGTCTGTTCATTTTCCTTCATGGGTGCTTTCCAGTCAAGTCTGATGGGGTGCCATGCCCTGGCACCACCTCTATCCCTGGGGACTTCATTGCTATGCTCCCCCCACTGCTCTGCTGCATGCCCCCAGAAGCTGGCTTCGGCGTGGTGAGTTCATGGCGGGCACAATTCCCGTGTGTCTCTAGTGTTGTCCCCAATGGTGCTATGGGTCAATGAGGAA
>NW_022111368.1:596795-615357 GCF_000313985.2 Echinops telfairi
ATTCTTGTGTATGGAGTGAGGTGAGGGTCTTGCTTCATTTTTCTGCAGCTGCATATCCATTTTTTCCAGCACCATGAATTGAAGAGAGCATCCACTTCCCATTTGATATTTTTGGGCCCCTTATCAAAGATCAGTTGTCTGCATGCTGATGATTTTATTTCTGGATTTTCAATCCTTTTCCATTGGTCTGAATATCTATCGTTATACCAGTACCATGCTGTTTTGACCACTGTGGCTGTATAATAGGTGATAAAGTCAGGTAAAGCAAGCCCTCCGACTTTGTCCTTCTTGAGGAGTTCTCTGCTAATTCTCGGTTTCTTCCCTCTCCATATAAAGTTGGTAATCTTTTTTTCTAACTCTTTGAAGAAAGTTGCTGGAATTTAGATTGGGATAGCATTGAACTTATATAGTGCCTTGGGTAGAATTGACATATTTACAATATTGGGTCTGCCAATCAATAAGCATGGGATCTCCTTCCATTTGTTGAGGTCACCCTTGGTTCCTTTTAATAGTGTTTTGTAGTTTTCCTCATACAGATCTCTTGTTTTTTGAGTCAGGTATATCCCTAGATATTTCCATTTGTGTTTGGCAATTGTGAAGGGTACCCCTTTTTTGATCTCCTCTTCTGTGTCCTTGTCCAATGTGTACAGTAGTGCGATAGACTTCTGTTTGTTGATCTGGTAACCTGCTACTCTACCATTTTCCTCTATTTCTTCCAGTACTCCTCTCATGGAACTTTTAGGATTTTCCATATATAAAATCATATCATCTGCAAATAACGATAGTTTCACTTCTTCCTTTCCCAGACAAAGACCTTTGATGTCCTTTCTTTGCCTTATAGTGTTAGCTAGGACCTCCAGCACGATGTTAAATAGGAGTGGGGACAAGGGACATGCTTGTCTAGCCCCCTTTTTCAGAAGAATTGATCTCATCTTTTCTCCATTGACTACCACATTGGCTATTGGTTTTTTCAGATATAGCTTGTATTATATTGAGAAATTTTCCTTCCATTCCTATCTTCTTGAGTGTCTTAAACATGAATTGGTGCTAGATGTTGTCGAATGCTTTTTCTGTGTCTATTGATATTATCATGTGGTTCTTATATTTCTTCATTTCAATGTGACCAATAATATGTTTCTTTCGTATGTTGAACCATCCCTGCATCCCAGGTATGAATCCCACTTGGTCATGGTGAATTATTTGTTTTATCTATTTTTGTATTCTCTTGGCTAGTATTTTGTCAAGGATTTTTGCATCGATATTCATTAGGGAGATTGGTATGTAGTTCTCAATTCTTGTGGGATTCTTGTCCGGTTTAGGTATCAGAGTTATACTAGCTTCATAGAAGGAATTTGGGAGTTTGGCATCTTTTTCTATGGTCTGGAAGAGTTTGTGTAGAATTGTTGTCAGTTCTTCCCTGTATGATTGATAGAATTCACCTGTGAATCCATCTGGTCCCAGTGTCTTCTTGGTTGGTAATCCCTTGATAACCTTGTCTATTTCTTCTATTGATATGGGTCTGCTGAGGTTCTTGATGGCCATTGGGGATAATCTAGGGAGGGATTGCTTTTCCAAGAATTCATCCATGTCTTCCAAAGTTTTGAATTCATTGGAGTACAGTCCTTCATAATACTGTGTAATTATCCTTTTGATTTCACTATGGTCCATTGTAATATTCCCTCTTTCATCCCTCATCCTTGCTATTGAAATGCGGTCCCTCCTTTCTTTGGTCAAATTCGTGAGAGGTTTGTCGATTCGATTTATCCATTAGAAGAACCAACTTTTAGCAGCATTGATTTTTTCCCCCATACTTTTCTTATTTTTTCTCTCCTGAATCTCAGATCTAATTCTTCTTATTTCTTTTCTTTTTCTCTTAGTTGGATTTTCTTGCTGACTCTGCTCTAATTGATGTAAATTTTGTGCCAGTTTATCAGTCATAAGCATCTCCTCCTTTTTTATGTGTGCATGTAATGCTATGAGACTCCTCTGATGACAGCCTTTTCCATGTCCCATAAGTTTTGGTATGTCGTGTTTTCATTCTTGTTGGTTTCTAGAAATTTCCTAATTTCATCTCTAATCTGAGCCAGTACACTCTCCTTTTGCAATAGAGAGTTATTCACTCTCCAATTGTTTGCCCTTGATTTCTTTATCTTCCTTTTGTTTATTTCCAATCTTATGGCACAGTGGTCAGAGAGAGAGGTCTGTATGATATCAATGTGCTTGAATTTATGTAGATTCGACTTACGCCCTAGCAGGTGGTCTATTTTCATAAACGTATCATGTGGGCTAGAATAGAATGTGAATTATTTTTTGTTTGGGTGGAGAGCTCTGTAGATATCTATCAGGTCAAATTGTCTAATTGTAATTTTAGATCTTTAGTCTCCTTGTTGAGTTTCTTTCCGAGTGATCTATCTTTCTCAGAGAGCGGTGTATTGAAGTCACCTACTAGAATTGTTGAACCTGTGATTTCTTTTTTCATCCTTTGAAGTGTTTGCTTGACATATACTGCTGGACGCTTGTTTGGTGAGTAAATGTTTAGAACGCTTATTGGTTCTTTATGTAATATTCCCTTGAGCATTATATAGTGTCCATCCTTATCTCTTTTTTATGGTTTGCAGTTTGAGGTAAATTTTATCTGAGATTAGGATTGCAACCCCTGCTTTTTTTAATTAGAGTTTGCCTGGTATGTTTGTCTCCAGCCTTTGATTCTCAGCCTATTTTTATCTGTAATGTTGAGATGTGTCTCTTGTAGGCAGCAGATTGAGGGGTTGTGTTTTCCAAGCCAGTTTATTCGTCTCTGTGTCTTAACGTCTGAGTTCAACCCATTAATATTCAGGGTTATTACATCTATCTGTGGTCCCTGTGATGTCATTTTATTTCTCTTGTGTTGGGTGTTTTCCTACCTCCATTTCTTTTTCATGAATTGTGCACATGTGTGTTTGTGGTTCACTCTTGCCTTCTTTCCATCATTGAGCCAGTTTTATCTTGGGGGCTATTTTCCCTTTGATGGTCTTTGGGTGGAGTTGTTTTGTGTGGCGGTCTCTTGTATGTGCTTGGTGATTGTTGTTCTTCTGCCCATACTGGGTCAGCGAGGATCTTTTGTAGTGCTGGGTTCATTTTAGCATATTCTTTGAGGGTTTCCTTGTCCAGGAAGACTCTCATTTCTCCATCAATTTTGATAGATAATTTGGCTAGATAGAGTAATCTTGGATATGCGTTATTTTCCTGAAATTTTCGGAATACGCTGCTCCACTGTTTCCTCTTCTTCATAGTGTCTGCTGACAGGTCTGAGCATATTCTTATCTACTTGCTTTTATATGTGGTTGCCTGTTCTTCCCTAACTGCTCTCATAATTTTCTCCTTTTCCTCATAGTTGGATAGTTTAACAACTATATGTCTTCATGACTTCTTCTGGGGATTCAGCCTAGCTGGTGTTATTTCGGCTTCCTGGATAGTTGCCTGGTTTTCGTTCATTGAGTTAGGAAAGTTTTCCTCCAAGCATTCCATCACTATTTTGGATGTTGGTTTCCTTGATGTGCATTTCTCCAGCAGGATGATAATTCTGATGTTGTTCCTTCTCATAGCATAAAACATAGCTCTGAGGTTTTCTTCAGTTTCTTCAGTTTCCCTGATGGACTTGTTAGACTTTTTCTCATGTTTATTAATTTCTGCTTGTGAATCCTCTAGGTCACTGTTGCAGTTCTCTGCCACCTCCAAACTCCAGTCCATGAGTTTGCTATTAGTTTTTGTTATCTTGCACCTTAACTCCTGTATTTCCCTTTGGTTCATGACCTTTATTTCCACTATCATTTCATCCTTTTTCTGTAATGCTTCCCTCATGTCCTGTATGGCTCCAAGCAGCATTCTGAAGACTTCTTTCTGTGGGAGGTCAACCTCTGCCTTTCTATGACTGCTGTTAGGTCCAGGTGGTCCTCTGGCATTGGATTTTGTTTCTCTTTTCTGGTTGAAAAAGTAAAAGCAGCTTGCTGTTTTTTGGTTGATTTTTTGGAACTTGGTGCCATTTTCCCGGTGTCTCAGAGCCCTGGGCTCTCTCTTTGGGGGGTTGTTGGTGTTTCAGCTGGCTGCCTTTAGCCAACTGCTTGGTGGGGTTCTGTTTCACCTTTGTCCTGCTGGGGATTCCCTCTCGCCTTGGCATATGGTTTGTGCTGCAGTCATCTTTAGGTGCCATTAGGGGATGTTTGAAGCTGTTCACACAGTGGTCTGATAGAAAGTATTGGCCCCAGTGAAGGGGAGTGTATTTAGGTGATGGTTTGGGGATTGGGTGATCTGTTTCTGGCTAGGGGCACTTCCCTCAGGTATGCAGGTGGGAGGGAGGCCAGTGACTGGTATGAAGATGCACTGCTTGGAGCCCAAAGGGTGGGAGAGAGTGAGCAGGGAGAAGGGAGAATGCAGTAAGAAAGCCCCAAAGGCTTGGGTTCCTATGCCTCAGCTGCAGAAAGTTCTGCCAGACTTGGGTCCTCTGCCTGGCAGGCCTGAAGGGGTGTGGCAGATTGGGAACCTCTGGGTGTGTGTATGTGTGTGTCCCGTGCGCACAAGGGAGTGCTCGTGTATACAGGGGCGGGGGTGGGGGGAAGGCCCAGGGAGGGGGCTGGCTGGTGGATCTTCCAGGAGCCCAGAGAAAGGGCGGGCACCTCTTGGCTGAGACCTCTGAGTGTGCTGGCAGTTCTGATTGGCAGTTTGCGTGGAGCACTAAGGTAGGACCGCAGCCTGTGCCTTCCACTTGGCTGTGGGGCTGGGCATGTGCCTCCAGGGAGAAGGGGGGAGGATCTGGCCTGCTGGACTATGAGGGGTGCCCGGATGGGGCCCAAATCTGCAGGGGGTGGGTGTATGCTGGTTGGAGCACACACACGGACCCTGGACTCCCTACTACAGGGTGGGGGTCACCGACTGGTGATTCTACGTGGAGCACCGAGGTGAGCACAGCCTCAGCCGATCACCTGGCTGCCCTGTGGCGCTGGTCCTGGCCGAGTGGGTGCCCCAAGCGTCGCACCAGAGACCACGGGTGTCCACATGGAGCACTGGTGATACAGTGGGAGTTCATCTCTGGGTCTGAGAGATGCTCTGAGTGGTCTTGGGAATAAAATAGACAGATTTGATACCCCCTACTGCACACCCAACTCTCCCCACTCACCACTCTCCTCGGAGCTCCGGGCGTGAGCTACCTATCTGGCGGCCATCTTCCTCCAACCTCTGTAACCCATCTTTCAAAAGTATTTTTCCTCCCTTCTTTATATCAACCCTAGGGAACACTCTACTCTGCCTATATGGAGCTGCTATGATTCATAATCCACTTGACACTAATGAACAGCAATGACTACATTCTAGGGACCTTCATAAAGTTATTGTAAAATATAATTAAGAGAAGAAAAAAATTTTGTGAACTTTTTGAAGCCGCCTCACATGCGTACATGGTTATCTCTGAACTATGTAATAGTTTATCCATCAAATAACCTCCATTAGTACAAACTCTGAACTCATACATCACAAATTGACAATGTATCTATCCACAGCACAAATAATAGTCTCAGAACATTATAAGTATTGAAATTGCAAAGTAGATTTCTGGGTCAATGTGGTCACCAGACACATGTACAACCAAATCCCTGAACAACAAATATAGGGAACATGAAAATGAAGAGCGAGAGAGAGCAGATAACTGATATCATGTAAAACAACATAACCACTAATAAATTAGCAAGCAAGCTGAAACTTTCACATTCCACAATCCAGGACTATTGATAGAAAATGGGGGAGACTGGGGAGTTCTGCTGTCCCTGGTAGGGAGGGAGAAGACAATCGAAAGGAGAGGAAAACAAGAAAGTCATGAAAGAACCGATTTTTTTAAAATAAAATGAGGCAAAGAGATTACCTGAATAGAAAAGTGCAGGCCAATGTTCCTTCTAAACACAGATGAAAACATTCTCAACAAAATTCTAGCCAAAGAATGCAATGCAAATCCAAACAATGAGATATCACCTTACACCAACATTGATCGCAATAAATAAATAAATTAATAGATAGATAAATAGATAGATAAATTAGTTAATAACAAAAGTTGGAAAGGCTGTAGAGAGATTGGAATCCTCGTACATTGTTGGTGGCATTTTAAAAAATTAACTATTCAAATCTATATGTAAATTGTGTGCCAATAAAACTGTTGGTGGGGAAGGAAAAGTATAACTACTGCAGAAAGCAGTATGATGCTACCTAAACCAAGAAATAGAAGTCTTATATAGCCCAGCAATCTCATGTATTAATGCTCTACTCCATTGCTGAGTGTATATCCTAGAGGAAAAAGAGCCATAATACAACGAGAGATATGCACACCCATGCTCCACACAGCCTTGTTCACAGTAGCAAGAGGATGGAAAAACCTCAGTGACTATTGGTAGGTGAATTGATTATGAAATTTTGGTACAATTACACAGTGGACTATGATGTATTGCAAAGGAATAAAGAATAATAATGGAACTATACATCAACTCGTGGTATGGATGAATCTAGAGAACATTATATTAAGTGGCATTGGTCAATAACAGAAGGACTAATATTGTATGAAACCACTGTTATAAAGAGAGAAAAAAACAAGACAAAGGTTTTATACTAAAGGAAGCAGATTCTGATGGTTACTAAATAGGGAAAAGGATGGAAGCTTGAGATTAGACACTGTCTAGAGGGTAGACAGTGTTAATTTCAGTGAAGTATTATTCCACAAGAGAGAAAAGAGAAATGAAAGAGGGTGGTTGACATGTGTATTTGTTTGGGTACTTTGGAGAAAAAAATCCACAGACACTCATGTATAAGAGAGAGGTTTATATAAAGGGTAAGTGCACATCAAGAACACATCCCAACCCAGTGCTGCCCAAATCCACAAGTCCAACATTAACCCATATGTCCAACACCAATCCACAAAGTCCTCCTCCACCTCACAAAACACACTGCAGGAGGAAAGCCACATCAGTGAACATGTAAGCATCTCAGCGCTGGCAGGGGTCTCCACAGGCTGCTCCAGCACCCAGGGCTGCATCCAGGTAGGTCCAAGTGGCTTCTCCTTGGGGATATCTTGCAGGAAGTGAGCCTTGCCAGTTGAAGCAGGGAACTGGCTAAGGAAGCTGCACCCTGTTCTGACCATCACAAAGCAAGAGACCTGAGAACTTGAAAGGCGAGGCTCACTGAGCCATTTATCTCTCTGCCCTTAAATTAACCCCACATGTGTTTATAGGCCAGGTTGTCACAGTAAACTAACTACCTCAATATGGTAAGCTATTTGGGGTTGGATAAGTAGATTAAGTTGTTGAACACACATTTGATTATCTGAGACAAAAACTTCCACCTAATTCACAACAAAAAAATGTTTAAATCAATAAATAGTATACTTAATTTATTAAATAATACATGATTTTCACATGTATATTTTAAAAATTGCAGTGTATAGATTGGATTGTTATTTATACTTTATCAAAATATTATCTCAAGCATCTTATACTTCATAATTTTAGAGTCAATCTGAAGATAACATTTTGCAATGTAAACATTAAAATAGTTATGTAGAATTGATAGGGATTAGAAATATTTGCAAAAGAATCTATAGATGGTGAAAATTGTTTACTATTAATTTTGATTGATGTAAAGAATCATAATAAACATTCGGCATACAATACAGATCATTTTGACCTTCAACATTTTTCACATTATTCAATGAAATGCCTTGTCTGCATTTATTAAGGCCAACTTTTTTCCAAATATTTCTAAAATAAATGCTACTATTAAGAGAAAAGCTCTTCTTCATTTTTGTTTTCATAATATTCCACTTAATTGAAATATGAGAATATTTATAAATGGATAGAGATTAAAAGTGCTTTAAAAAGCTATAGAAAATGAACTTTAAGTTTTGCTACTACTTCCTGAAATGACTAATACTGTAAGTCTTCTTGCTAAATGGAATATTCTAAAAGAGAAAGAAAGATTCACCTGGCAATTTCTACCTCTAAGACTTTGATCATATTTTACTCCTGCTAGAAATGCCTTGACACATTTTCAGAATCTGTGATCTCCTCTTATATTTGCATTGTTTCTTAAACTCCACATCATTTTAAAATCTTGCCTATCCAACTAGTTTGTAACCACCTGAATAGCTGTTACAAATTTTGAGATTTCTTTTCTTTTACTGCCAGCTACAGAGTTCTAAAAATGTGTGAAAAGTCCTATTAAACACGAATAAGCCTATTCACAGAAGTATCACTGAGTATATAGCACTACTATAGTATATTGACAAAATAATGGTTATGTTAAATCCTTTCTCCATTGTATGACTATTAATGCATTAAATACCTTCAAAAAAGAGCATGTAGCCTTTGATTAACTAAAGGACTATAGCCTCAAAAAGAGCAGTAGCAGAGTCCTTAACTGATGACAAGTTCATAAAGATGGAGCCTCTTTAACAATTAGGCTAACATGGTAGATTTCCTGGACTTTTGTGCCTTTCCCCTACTCTTTTATTCATATTTCTATCCTGACTCAAGAAAGAATGTTCTGGAAGCTACCTTCTTTGGAGTGACTAGCAGAGAAACCTACAGTGCAGATGCAGGCATGGGGAATTCAAGCCTGGGAGCCTTACCTTGTACATAAGCCAACATTGAATAATGAAATAAAGCTGAACTGGGCTAGAAATAAGCAATGTACATGGAGAGGGTGTGTGAGGTTTTTGGTCATGAATGAGTAGGGTAAGATGTGATGATATAAAAATTGATTAAGTGGGTTTAACTTAAAAGCATTCTCAGTATATATTTGCCCAGTCCAGCTAGATGTATTATTAGGAGTAATTATAAGAAGAATTTCTGTAAAACAAACAAGATGGCTATTTTGTTATTGTTTGTTTGTTTTCTTCTAAATAAATCAGGATCATTGTAATGGTAAAAGCAAAGAAGAAGTTTACATACTGTCATTGTTATACACATATATACTTTTGTGTCATGTTATTTCTGAATATTATAAGCTACAAGCATATATATACATATATATATACACAAGCATATATTTTTAAAAGGATTAGATTTTGTTATGTATGATCACTATCATCATATCCTTGGTTACTTGCAAATATTGTGTGACAAAATAACACTGTGCACAGATTACATAATAGATCTGTAGTTGCAAAGAAAACCACATGTAAAAATTGGTATCCTTTCATATTATCGAACAAAGTTCTTCACTTTCTGTGTGGCTACACTTTCAAAGTCAAGACTAATCATCAACCATTATTAGCAACACATAGAAAGGCTATGGAATCACACCAGGGATTAGCAGTAGTTATTGAGATAACACAAGCAATAGGTAACCTCCATCCTGGAGAAAGTACCTACTTAGGAGGAGTAGATACACTGTCATGATCCTATGTATGCTGACAAACAGCAAACAGGAAAGAGAAGAGCTGAAGACTGGTTGCCATCTCATTTCAATACACGTTTTATCCTGCTTTATAAAAGGATCATAATGTTCTTCCCACATCCTAACACTGGGACAAATTTTAATGCAGGTGGAAAGTGCTATAGCTTTACAGATCTTTTCACTACTGTTTTGCAGCATTACTAAAAGTACTGTGAAAAAGTTACTCTTATGTTTCTTCATGTTCTTTATTAGACATTTATGACAAATTTAAATATCATATGGTGTTACATTTACTATTGGTCTGCAAATTATATTCATATTATTTTATATATGAGAACAATAAGATATAAGCTTCTTAGTACTTAGGTTTTAATTCAGTTGAAACAAAGAAGGTAAAGTTGCCCTAATTCCTAAGTCTTGAAACTAAACAGGATGTCTCTGAACATCCTTGTATGGTTTGGGGACAAAGTGTTACCATGGATGTAAAAGAGTCATTATATTCATGACTATTATTTTATGCATAATAAATCCCACTCTTCCCTTCTCTTTTACTGTCAGGACCATGGTAAAGATCAAAGGCTGTGTCATATCCAGAAATGACCTCTTGTTCTACAGCAGTGACCAGCACAAGAATTTCTGTTGTCTCCTTGTCACAAGCTGCAGGGTTTCTGCTAGACTTATATTCACGGAGTCAATCATAGCATTGCACAGACACACTTATTAAACTGCTGCCAAATTCACATTGAGCAAAAAGAGGAAGGGAGAGTAGGATCCAAATCTTTCTCTAATTATTATCAGGAGAATATTGCCCAAGAAATTTAGGAAGATCTTTAGTAGGCATATATTAAAGATGCAATTACATTTTTTGCAAGAGGTAGGATTTGCCTTAGAAGATGCTGCCAAGATTTCTGGAATCTGGATGTGGACCAAGAATCTGGCTTTTCCCTGTAGAATAATATTCACCTTATAAAATAAAATTTATGTATTTACTTAATTATGACATAATATGCCCATTCAAATTTGTAACCAAAGTTCAAGTCAACTAAATTTCTTTATGATGAGTGTCTCACAAGGCTAAATGAAATAATTTACTGATTTTCTAATCACAAATGCACCCAAAAATCAATTAAATGTACATTGACCCTGTGCCTTTGAAAGTTAAAAAGGAAGTTGCAATAAAGAGCTTGCAGAGTTAATCAATACTTTTCTTCAAATGTTATTTTGAAAGAACCTATCAGAGCATGGTTTAATCAATAATGTGAAACAGTTTTTATATGTAGAAGAGCGACTAATATTTTCTTTATTATTATTACTGATGCTGGAAGTAATGAGAGAGGTTAAAATGTCAGCGAGACAAGAAGCAAGAATACTATGACATCATCCATTCTCTTTGAAGTTTTAAATAAAAGCATAATTTTGTCTTCCCAATTTTAAAGACCTGCTGATAGGATATAAAAATACTGAGATTATTCAATTATTTTGGCCCAGAGTGTGTGCATATATATGTATATGTGTACATACATACATACACATGTATGTTTATATAAATATATGTATATATTTGTGTGTTTCTATGTGTGTGAGTTAATGAACCCTAGTGGCTCAAAGCATTAAAATGCTGCCAAAAATATTACCATCTTAAAACCAATGAGCAGCTCTGTATAAGGAAAACGTGGTTATCTCCTGTAAGGAAAAATGTACTGGAGCCTATGAAGCACTCTGGGGTAGTCCTGGTCTGTCACATGGGGTCACTATGCGTTAGATTGACTGGAGATTTCCCAACAGCAGCATAGGTACATGTATATATTAGTATTTGTATTTGTGTATGCTTTTGTTACTAAAGAGAAGTCATGACAGCAGAGGTCTTCATTGCTGATGTTTTGTGATTCTTTTATATTTTTCCTCCTCTCATGGTGGAGGAAAATTTCTTTTGAACTATGTTTCCTATGCATTTACTGGTCCTATCTCACAAACATTGCTTAACCATTTGATATCCCTCTCTAGAGACAACTTCCGTTCAAACACTTTTCTTAAAACACTCTGTCCAACTAAATTGTTTCCCCTACATACCATTTCAAGAAGTCCATTGATTATTTAGAGTTAAAAATTCCCAATTAATAACCAGATAGTTAGAGGGTCAAGTCTGCCCCTAGGTGGTCTACTTCCAAAATCCAAAATACTAGTTATTGAAAAGCAAATAGAACACAATTCTGCCTTGACAAATATGGCATCAACATGAGTCAGAATTGACTTGACAATAATTGGGAGGAAAATAGCTGAAAAGTTCTGTTGCAGTCTCAACTAATGGCAAGAAAAATCAATATGGCAGTAGAATTTAGGATTATAGCTTCTATATGGAGTATACATCCCCAGATGAACTCTAAATATTAGCTGGCAGGAGATTCGTGTGGCCTCTGATGAGAGAATGGCAATATGCATCAGTGAAAAGGGCAGTCATCTTTATGTGTCTCTCAGATACTGAGTAGAAAAAGAGAAGCAAAAATCAGAAATGTTGAAGCTGTTCCTTTTTCCTTTATGTATAGAGGTATACTTACAGGGGTATGCTTTGAAACGCTCTTTTAAAAATGGGATGAAATTTATCTGAATGTATTACACAATGATGTGATGCGGAAGAGTTAATTCTTTTACACAATCATAAAAGACAGGGGTTGCATTTCGAGGGAGAAGACGTGAATGGACCCGGAAATGAGCAAGTAAAGAATCTGTAGAAAGAACAGAAGAAACGTCTAGAGAAATAAAATCTCATAAGCCTGAAATCTAAGTATTTGCTGCATTAAAGTTAAAAACACGAGCTTTATCGTGGATATAAAATAAGGGCAGGAGGGACAATGGAAGAAGGACACCACTGTCATGTAAGCAAATACTACATATAATCAAGTGTAAGCTAACCCGAATATCAGCCAAAGCATCTAATTTTGCCACAAAAACTACATAAAAAATGTGCAGAAAGACTCAGCTTATACATGACTATATACGTTATATATAAACCAAAGATATATGAATGGATCTGGTGCTCACACTTAATTATAACCCTAAGGTAAGAACAATTAGTTCTTATGACATGGCCCTACTGGCTACTTGCCCTCCTGAAGAGGTCACTGAAAATATAGGGGCGATAGAGAAATGTGGTGAAGAAATCAGATGGTGTCTGGCTATCAGAAAGAAAAGCATCTGGAGTCCTAAAGGCTTGTCTTCAAACAAGCAGCCAGCAGAATGAAGAGTCAAATAAGTTGTGATAGGTAGGTTTATTGTGCCAACCTGGTCAATAAGAGCATGTGGGATTAATAAGGGTGCAGTTTGATTGGAGGGCAAAGAAATAAATGGCTTGGCAAACCCTGCCTCTCTATCTTGCTCCCTTAGCCAGTTCTCTGCCTTAGCCAGTTCTCTGCTTCAGTTTGTAAGCTACACTGCTCGTGGGACACCAAGCCTGTGGATCATGTCGCCAGAGCTGGAGGTTCCTTTTGAGACCTGCTTCACCACACTACTGTTGTATACATCCCCTGAGCTTGGGATGGTTGGACCCTGTCATCTGGCTGACTGTTGGTGACCTGCTCTGCTGTTTGCTACCTCTGGCCACACTGCCTGCATTGCTCTACAGAAGACTCAGCTGTCTGCCCCCTTGACCTTGGACCCAGCAGCCCTTGGACCCAGTGAGTTGAAGGACTTCCAGTATATTAACTACCATGGAAGTGAGTTAAGCTGAACTCTCTGTACTGCTGTATGGACTAGTTAGCTGTTATATTCCTTTATGCTATATCAATCTATCTATAAATCTATCCATCTATCTATAAAATTAAAAGTGCTCTGGTTTTGTTTCTCTAGAGAACCCTATCTAACACATCCATCTACATCAAAGAAATAGACCAATCTGTGTGATTCAAGGATCATAAATAATAAAATCCAAATCTGGATGAAGGGATGGTATCAGAACTTAAATTCAGAATGCTCAGATTGCAGAAGACAGCAATTACAGTCTCAGAAACTCACAAGGGGTCACTATGAGTCAGGTTTGACTTGATGACAGTGAGTTTGCTGTTAGCTTTTGTCACAGATGTCAGTGGAACCTGCAACCCCTTTGCAGGGTCCTCAGATGGTAACTCCTCTGGAGAATTCCCTCCGACTATAGTAGGGATGTGAATAGATGTGCTATGTGACAGAGAGCACTTTAAAGTCAACTACATAGGAAGGTATATTATATATTAATATAGCACTTTATCATTTGATCTCCCTTTTGACCAAGTTTAAATTTGTTTCAGTTTTTAGTATTCTTTTCTTTCTTTTCAACTAAGAATTTTTTCTTGTATTTTGTCAGCTTTTTGTTTGTTTGTTTCTTGGGGGTTTTTTTGTATATATTTTTTCTTTATATGAAATCCATGATTGGGTAATCTACAGAGATAGTAACTGGGTTAATAAATACCTTGGGGTACTTGCTGGTGTAGTGGTTATGAGCTGGACTTAGATCCACATGCTCAGCAATTTTAAACCACCAGCAGCTCCACAGGAGAAAAACTGGTCATTACACTCCTATGAACAATTGCAGTCTCAGAAAACTCACAGAGGATCACTGTGAGTTAACGTTGACTCCATGGCAGTCAGTTTCATTTTTGGGGGGAGGGGAGGTTGGGAGCAGAGAGAAGCTAACAACTACTACGAAAAAGATGAAACTGTTCTAAAAATGATTGTGGTGTTAATTGCATAGCTCTTCTTAATATGATTGAATTTTTGAATTGTATGATATGTGAATTATTTGCCAATAAAACTACTTAAAAATTAGACATGTATAAAAACATAATGATTCACCCTTCCCCGCAATCATTCTGTAACCACTATTTTTTTTCAAATGTTAGGTTAATTGTGTGTCAGTATCTTTGGATGGCGTATGAATATTGCCATATTAACGCCATTGTTCTGGACCTATGTTGGCACATGTAAGCCATGTACTGCTATTTTACTTTATGAAGTGAAATGACATTATAGTCTAGCTTTATTATCATGCCTGGAGTGTGTTCTATCTCCTCTTGCTGTTGCACTTTCTCTTCTCTCTTACACTACCCACTATGTAGCCTATGAATTAAAGTAGGACCTGGTCTTACAAATTTTACTATTATTCCACGTATTTCTAACCTTATTTCTTTAACAAATAAAACCACACTATTCCCAGTAATTCACTATAAGGCATGGAAAAATAGAAACTTCGTTATCCTCCTGAGTCAGAAATCAGGAAACTATTAGAACTTAGATATTTTATCTCTGTGATGAAGAAACAAGCACTCAGGCTGAAAAGCTTTTCTTAAGCCACGGTTAATAAGTAGTAGCATTTATTGACTCCAAAAACAGTTTCCTATAACAATATGTCTTGACAACACCAAATACATCAATTTTTCTGTCCTTTAGAGAAATAGAATAAATTTCCAAAGATCTTACCTCTGTATAAACTGTATGTACGTTTTCAAAAGATCTTGTTGAACAAGCTTGTTTTGTAATGGATGAACCATTTTTTAATTAGAAAGAACGTTATTTCAAAAATAAATAAATAAATATATATACACACACACACATATATTTTCATCTTAAAATATTTTCTATTAAGAACAAAAATGTTTTTATATGAAAAATAATATATATATGGTTTATTTTCATTGACATAACTACCACATTTTTGTAGGACTTAAGATTAGAAAAAACACTTCTAAAATTTTAAATATTTTTATCAAGATTTATTTTTTTAAAAATTTAAAGAGTCTAATACTGTTTGCTTTGAATTGCTTTAGAAATTTTTGGTTACACTGTCTTCTGAATGTTAAGACATTAGAAGAGCCAAGACTGCATACTTGAGGTTTAAGATACACTTTGGCCCTTAGGCCAAATCTGCTTCTGCCCAATTTTATAAATGAGGATTTTTTTAGAATCCAGCCTAGGTGATTCATTTGTATACTGTCTGTGGCTACTTGTGTAGCACAAACTCAGAGCCAACACAGAGACCATATGGCCTACAAAGCCATAAATATTTACTGCCTGGTCCATTACAGAAAATGTTTGCCAACCCCTGGTTTGGCTTTCAGAATTCAAGAAATGAGTCTCCTATATCCCTTCTAATGCCAAATCCTATTCCTGGTAACGCGAACTAGCCTGAGACACAAAGTACCACTCAATGGATAGGTTATATTACTCAACTCCACTTGCCAAAACCAACTTGTTAAATTTTACTTTGCCAATAGTTATAACATTCATTAATAGAACACTTTAGAAAATGTTTAAGTAAAATGAAAGAAGATATATGTTCCATATTTGTTTTTAAAATATTATATATGTACACACATTTAAGTGTTTTTGAATTATAAATACATGTTCATAGATATACACATTTATAATTTAAAAACAACTAAAAATGTCTAAGACTCTTCTTTCCCTCTACCCTATCCACTTTCCAGTCTTTAAATACTGATCTATTTAATAGTCTAAACTCCACGGATAAGATTCTGTTTTTCCTTTGTGATAGTGACAATATACACCCTAAGAGACAATATCCACATTCTAAAATTGCAATTTCCAGAAGTTTTAGTATTCTAGGATATAAAAACAGTTATTCAAGATAGTAATTCTTAGAACAGTGCAATCAATGCATGCCATGATAGGCACAGTTATATTGCCATTTGAATTAATAATTTTGTTCATATCGTAGAATAAACTTTGGGACTGGAAAAAATCACACAATTTTTAAAGAAGCATGCCGATAAGCAGAAATTCAAGTAGCCTCTCCTATGATTTGTCCTCTAGTCAGTTCTATCCTGTTAGAAACCTGCTGTGAACTGGAGTAAATTAACATTACTTGTGAGATGTATGTGTAGTTTTAATCAAAATAGGCTGCACTTATCTCTTTGAATTTGAGGGCCAGTTTAATAGGCCATTAAATTCCTAATTTTTTCTACAAGTCTAATGAGATTTTGGTGAAAATAAATTTTAAATGTGACTATTATTCAAAATTCAATCACATGCAGTAATGAATTTGCTTTTCTGAAAGAATAAATGCCTTTTCCAACAATGCAAATTCATTCATACACACCTGATTTTTATTTTCTCACAAATTGAACAAATCTCAATTTCCCTTCTTACATATTTCTTGGATCCTGAGTATTTTTAGATGGAAATATAACTGCTGAAGATGAGGAGATTGTGCCTGCAAAAACATGACTTTATTGCAGTAGGTCTATTCCCATGTGGGTAAAGAATAAGCACGGTTAGATAATGTACCTCCATGCACATTCCAAAGGGTGGCCAAGGAAACAAAATGATGCTAGGATTCTCCCCCGGTTATGAAAAATTGGAAAACTTGACAATGAGAGAGTTAATACTAGGTCAGAAAGAGGGACCTGTGTGCAAGATTCTAGTGTGAAGATGTCAGTAGGTAATGGAGGAGAGAGGTGAATTCAAGGATAATATTAAATGCCTTAGTGTGGCACATAAACCTTTTTGATCTGACTTTACCTTACCTTTGAATTTTAAATAATTTATATAGAATAAATTACAGTTCTAGTAATGTGGTAGGGGCTTCCTAGTCTCTTTGTTTTGATCAAGCCAGGTCTTTGGCTGAGAATACAGCTCTGAAAATACTTACAGCCATGTTCCACTATTATTAAAACTATATTTTAATTCTGTGAATGGAAGTCTCAGTATTGCTTCTTCAGAAAACAGGACTAGTATCACTATTGGAATTTGAAGATAGTATAAAGATATCAAGGTTAACATTCTTGATCTTTGTCAGCAAGTGCTTCAAGTCTTCTCAACAACCAAGATTGTGTCATCTGCATTTCTCTGGTGGTTAATGTTTTCTGACAATTTTGATGCCACATTCTTTTTTCTGTAAGCCAGCTTCTCTGGTTATTTGCTTGGCATAAAAACTGAATAAATAAGTTGAAGTGAGGCTACCCTGACACACACTTTTCCTGGTTTTAAAGCAAGCAGTATTCCCTTGTTTTGTTTACAGAACTGCCTCTTGATCCATGTGCAAGTTCTGAGTGAACACAAGGAAGGGTTCTGGATTTCTTCTTCTACTCAAAGTTAGCCAGAGTTTGTTATGATTCACACAGTTGAAAGCTTTGGCATAATCCATTAAACACAATTCTGGTATTCTTTGGTTTCAGCTCAGATCCATCCGACATCAGCAATGATAGCTCTTCTTCCTGACATGGACCTCTTGCGTTACCTGGAAATGTGCTGCTGCCAACATTGCTGGATGATCTTCAATAAAAATTTACTTGCATGTGATATCAATTATACCGTTCTATAGTTTGATCTTTCTGTTCAACAACTTTTCTTTGAAATGCATCAAGTATGAATTTTCCAGTAGCTGACCAAGTAACTGTCCTGAAATATTCCTGGTATTGACAAGTCTGTGTCTCTAAGGCTTCATCGGTTTGTTGTAACACTTCATTTGAGATTCCACCAATTCTGGAGCCTTGTTTTTTTGCTAATGATTCCTGTGCTTGACCTTCCCTCGGGACCATCGGTTCTTGCACATATTGGTTCCTGGGGTGGTGGAACGGGGACTAGTTCTTTTTGGAACATTGACTCTGTATAACCTATTCACTATGGGTGATTCTACTGGCATTTGAAATTCCAGGGGCATAGCCACCAGCAGCACAACAACATACAACAACAAAAAAGCCACCACAGTATGAAAAACTGACAGGCAAATAATAGCGGTAAAGGAAAGGGGCAAAGAAAAAGAGAATGGCCATTCAGGTGAAGAATTGACCTAGGGGCTGCAACAGTAGATCAAGCACAGAGGCTGCTTGGGGATGGCTTCGTGGCAGGCAGTGTTTCATTCTGTTGTGCAGTCTTTTAAACTATGGGTTGGAAACAACTCAATTGCACCTAACAAAAACAACACGGCTGTACGTAGATATGACATGCAGTTTATAATCAGATTTAATTTTTAACTTAATTTGTATCTTATGGTTTTGTTGTGACAAATCTAAAATAAAACCATTGAATTATCAGTGTTTTGTATTTACTTATTCTTACAGTGTTTTCATTTATTATATTTTCATTTGTTATTACTTATTATTATTTATATTTTATTTTGGATAGTAGCTTCATGTGTGAAAAGTAGTTAAGTGACAAATTCAGATAA
>NW_022111368.1:616025-625703 GCF_000313985.2 Echinops telfairi
CCTCCTACAGGAGCCTGTCCATTGTCCCCAGAGGCAGGGAGCAGGCCCACCCCTGTGGAGGGATGAGACAGCAGTCTGGCAACTGATTCCCTCAGGGGAGGGAATGCCTGCGCATCTGACCTCCCCCCACAATCACCAATGATTATCAACTGAGAAACTAATTAAGGACAAGTAATTTATAACGGTATTTAAGTAACTATTCTAAGTGTCATGTCCTTCTTAAAGAATATTTTAAGGATGGTAATTTATTAGAAATAGTAGTAGTCTTCATTTTAATTAAAGGATGGCCATCTGTAAATATGTTGTATAGATTTCAGAATCATGTACCAATTTTAGAAGTCACCTTTAGGGTTAGGCTCCTTAGCAGTGCAGGGACAGTTAATTTGTTCTCTCTTTCTATGAAACACAAAGCTATTAGATAGAGACTACATTTCTGTGGACACTAATTCTGCTCCAAACTAAATGTATGTCCTTTCTGGGTTATCTATGCTTCTTAAAATCAGAGATTTTATGTTATATTTTTTCTCAGTCCTTCACACAAAGAAATTGATGTGTCCACATAGAACATAAACTCTCATCTTCCTTCTTAATCTATCACTCTGTCCTTAATGCAGTAGTCTCTTAGAAGTTTTCTAGCTTGATGTTTAGTAAATATTTACCAGCAGCAAAAGACAATCCTGGAAAGACTGGGAGAGTGTGTTATTGGAACTTTGAATCTCCCTTTTTAATTGCAGATCCTACAAATGAAGACAATATCATAAACAGAAATAATCATGAAGGATGGCAAGGGCAGGTGTACAGGATGATTTGAGGACATGGAAATAAATTCCAAGGTTTGTTAAAAAAACAAAATAGGATAGAAGTTGCTTACAGAATTGGCACAGGATTGCAGAAACTCCAGTTATATCTACTTATTCTGTTTTAGAGCAAGAATTTGAAAAGAGTAAGATTTTGTTTTTAAATCATTTTATTGGGGGCTCGTACAACTCTTATCACAATCTATACCTACATCCATTGTGTGTCAAGCACATTTGTACATTTTTTGCCCTCATCATTTTCAAAACATTTGCTTTTTATTTGAGCCCTTGGTATCAGCTCCTCATTTCCCCCCTCCCTCCCCACTCCTCCTTTCCTCATGAACCCTTGATAATTTATAAATTATTTGTCATATCTTACACTGTCTGACATCTCCATTCACCCAGTTTTCTGTTGTCCATCCCTCAGGGAGGAAGTTGTATGTATATTCTTGTAATCGGTTCCCCCTTTCTACCCCACCTTCCATCCACCCTCCCGGTATTGCCAAAGAGTAAGATATTATTTGGGTCAAAATAATGTTTTAAGCAAAAGAGGTGATAACAAATATCTGGGGGTGATTATAAACTAATGTTTAATAACATGTAAAAAGACTGGATGCCCCTGGCATAAGGAAATATTATGTTTTGTATTTCCATTAAGAATCTTGCTTTAGGGTCTGCTGTAAATCCATAGTAACGAAATGGCTAAAATTCTGTGGTCAATCTGGTATTAAAATCTCTTTTGTTTTTATCATAGTGTTACTCAACCAGAAAGATAACTAGTTTAAAAAAATGTATAAAATGTTAATATGTAACATAGCTTTAGAAATATGTGATATGTGTGTATGTGTGTGTGTGTGCGAGCACATGCGTGCATGCAGCGTGCATGACTACCAGGCAAATATTTCTATAAATACTTTTTGGAGTTCAAATATTGGCCTGAAAAATTTTGACTTTACCTTTCTCTTGTGTTAATATTTTTGATTTTGCTTAGCTATTTAATTTACTCTTTTTTGATATTAATGACATTCATGCAAATAGGTGTAAATAAATTCATTTAAACATTGAAAACTTTTAAAATATAGATAGCACCTGATTTCATATGCAGGTGTTTTCCGATAATTTCATTGAAAATCATTTCATTATAATGGTCATTTATTTTTTCCTGTGGAAGACAGCATCTTATTTCACCTATGTGAAACCAGATTCCATATCTTATCTATTCATCCTAGGATTTTAATACAAAAGAGAAACTTCCGGCCATGTATTGACAAGCTCATCGAATTGACAAAAAGAAGTTGAAATCTTTCTTACAAACTGTCTCATTGAGGGAATTGGCTAGACAACAAGTATTTGTAGATTATTTCTGTACATTGAGTAAATTAAATCAGTAATTCCAAGATTTTTATAATATTGACTTCTATTATCTCTATCTTCAGAAGTTGGATCTTATACCTCTTTGGGTATTGGAAGCATTACATATGACCTTACAGCTATGTTTTAATACATACATATTACAGGGCTTTAAAAAGTTAATTAAAATTGAAATTAAAATGCACAATATTTTTAAATAAACTTTTTGAAGCATTTGTCTACATATGAGAGGATACCACCACCAACAACAACAACAAAAATTGGAATTTTTCCCCCAAGCTATGTATTTATTTATTTGTTTTTTACAAAACAACCTTATCACCTTCAAACTACCCTCCATTATACTTAATACATTTGTCTAATCTACGACTTCATTCTTGGAAACATTTTTCAAACTCATATGTTTGGATGGCTGACAGCACCTCCC
Organism: Echinops telfairi; assembly: GCF_000313985.2. Taxonomy (NCBI): domain Eukaryota; kingdom Metazoa; phylum Chordata; class Mammalia; order Afrosoricida; family Tenrecidae; genus Echinops; species Echinops telfairi. The sequence goes on from NW_022111368.1 coordinate 618,621, forward strand.
TCATTTTTATTTTTATCTTCACTTCTTCTACTTCATCAAATCAATATCCTTTCATGTCCCTCTTCATTTGAAGTCTCTTGAGTAAAGTCAGTTGTGTCGGATATGTGGGGCAAGAGAGGCATGCTGTATTTTGCCAAAAACTGGCATACTGAGATGTCTGAGTGAACAGGTGAACAGGTGTACTGGCGTGGTGGTGGTAAAATCAGCACCTTGTCTGCCACAAATCAGGCCTTTTTTCTTGCACCTGGTTACACAATCTTCTCAGAATCTCTAAATAGAAAGCTTGATTAGCAGTCTGACCTGGTGGAGCAGAACTCCAAATACACTATCCCCCTCACATCAAAAAACAAATGAGCATCATCTTGATCTTTTATTTCACTTGATCAGCTTTGTTTGGGTGAGGTCATGATGACACCTTCTAATGGATGGATCACTGTTTGCTTTCAGGGTCATGAAAAGAGCACCATGTCTGGTCACCATTAATGACCTTAGACAAAAAGTCTGCGTCACTGTAGAGCTGTTCTTTCAAAGCACCACGTTCCCATTCGACACTCTTTTTCCTGGTCAGTCAGAACCCAAGGCACAAATTTCACAGCGATCTTTCTCATTCCAATATCTTCCATTACATTTTGTTAAACAGAGTTCCAAGGTAGTCTTGATAACTTCCCCAACTCTTCAATGGTCTGTCGTCGGTCTTCGAACACAAGTGCACACATTTTGTCAATGTTTCCTCCATTTGGGAAGCTCACAGATGTCCAGAAGGAGGTTTGGCATCAATCGACATTTCACCATTTTGGAAATGAGAAAACCACTCATACCCTTGAGTTTTCCCATAGCGCTTTCCTTGTAAGCCAGTGGTTCTCAACCTGTGGGTTTGGGGGTCGAATGACCCTTTCACAGGGTTCATCTAGTTCATAACAGTAGCAAAATTACAGTGATGAAGCATCAATGAAATAATTTTATGGTTGGGAGCGGGGGTCACCACAACATGAGGAAGTGGATGAAAGGTTCACGGCATGAGCAACATTGAGAACCACCATAAGCTGTGTTCATCATCAGATTTCTGCAACATTTTTCCTGAGCAGGAAACAAAATTTCATAGCTAAGTGCAGTTCTCTTAAATAGGTCATCGCAAAAAATGAGGCTCAACCAAAACTGCTTTTACGGAGAAATTGCGTGTAACCAGAGAAAACTTTCCCAGGTGAAAACACTGCACGCCCGACCAGTGTGAGTTGTCTAGTGAGAAACATACTTACTTCAAAAGCTTGACCCAGCGGAGGTTTGATCCATTTTGAGGCGTGGGTACCCCTGCGTACATTGACACAAACACAAAGCAAATATTTGCTCTGATTATGGCAATGAAAATATCAGCCTCTGTCAGTTGTAGCAATAACTTCAAGTGTGCAAGGTTCTGAATCATCTAAATTGTATTTCTAACAGGAAATGAGTAAGAGATTTTTATATCACCCTTTGTTTTGTTGTTGATGCTGTCGGTCACATATTTCAAAGTAACATCTCACTGTTTCCCAAATCTGCTTACTGACTTTGGCAAATAAATTGGTCTTCAGGTCCATGGTTCCAAGCAACAGCAGCCCTTCACTTAGTGTCAAAAAACTGCAAACCCCAAGTTGTATTTGAATATTAGAACATAAAACTGAATACCTGTGAGTGACTATCTAAATCTAGCATCAACAGATGATACACTATAACACTATATAATATATGTAGTATATCTTATTAATAAAGAAATTACATAAATGATTTCTAATTGTAATTAGTCATAACCTGAAAATGTTATAAGTTGGGGATGAGTTATATCTTAAGTGCAATAAATCCAACATATTAACAAAATGGAAAGATAAAATTCTACTCTAAAATGGTAAAATTTTGCTTCTCAAATTTCTATGAGAAAAATATTAATTTGCTTAGAATACCCCAAATTTGAATTTATTAGAAAAAATTTGAGTAATATAAACCATAGAAGATGTTTTAAAAATTCTAAGAGAGTGCTTGCTTCGGCAGCACATTTACTAAATATTCTAAAAGAAAGCTGTAAAAATCCTTAATTGAAGCCAAATTGTTCATTATATTAGATTCATAAATTTACCCAGACAGAAAATATTAATATTTGTCATCTAAGAGAATGAAAGGGATTTATGAGCAAAGTAAAATCCCTTAGCATAAAAAAATCCCTGCAAAGTGACCCTATAAGACAGGGTAGATCTGCCTCTGTTTTCCGAGAAAGAACTCTTAACAGCAGTAAAAAGTCTCACTGGCTGAATGACTGACTTCAATCTATTGAATATGTAATCATTACAGCACCAGGTCTTAACCCAAGTAACTTACCTCTAAATGACTCTTCTGGAAAAGAGCTAGAATAGAGTATGATTTCTATACTATTTGGAGAAAACAATTTTAAAGTATTTTGCTAATCCCTATCAGATGACTGAATATTGTTGAGGAAACTCAACTATATTCTATGACAATCTGCCTAGGAGCTTGAAACAGAAAAACAGCTGACCTACTGAAGAAATCTTCTGTGCACTCTTGAGACCAGCATGTGCCATGCAGAAGCAGAGCAAGCTGTGGCAGGTTTCCTGTGAGTGTCTGAGCACACCATAGTTGAGGCTATTTGCTTGTTGTTGTTCAGAATTCAGAGCATCTTAGGCAGACTATTTTTTTTCCAAAAAAATTTTACTGAATACACATAATGCATCAAAATCTTTCATTATTTGATAACTCAACACACTTTAGAAGCCTGGTAGGCCAAATATCTCCGTCTACACCCAGAGCACCTGGTAGCCCAGCCTGAGAAAACTCCTCCCTCCCTCAGGTAGTCACAGTAGAGAAGGCAAAGAACGAAAACATGATCTCTCCACCTACCCTCCCAAAAGTTAATAATTTACACATGAAAATATTAAGAAAATCAGAGTGTTACATGTTCAAAAAGTTAATAATGAAAATTGTTCCAAGGAATAGTGTAAGACTTTGTTTTGATAGCCAGATTTTGTTTTGTGTTGGGAATAAGATGACTTTCATGTGTATGGGCAAAATGATGTTGGACCCAAGAAAAAACAAGAAAACTGAATTTAGGAGGAAAAAGCTCTCCCTAGAAGTTCTGATGATTTTTCTTTTCAGAAATTCAGAGATGTGGCATTTTTTCAATGTTGTGTGGTTAGCATATTAATTGGCATATTCTGCAGTAAATTTATTATATATGTAAAGTTTATAGAACAATCGACCTCAAGAATTGATGTAATTTCCAAAGGTGATACCAACCTCTGTTTATGAGATGTAATTACTAGACTCAGTTCACAATGGGAAAAGGCTTTTCGTTGTCATAGGATCAATAGTGCATTAAAGGGAAACAAAAGGGTTGAAACTCAGCTGCAAGAGAGCTCACCATTCCTTCAAGTGGAGAGGCCAGGCTGCCTTCAATGGCAGTCTAAAAATGCTTTCTCAGGCCCGTCTATAGTACTCTGCTTCATATTGATTGAACTCCAACTACTTCACTTCTATCTAACCTCTCCAAAATAATCAGGTACAGGGAAACTACACTGTTAGAAGAAGGTGAAAATAAAATGAAAACTTAAGTTAAACCACAATAATCCATTCTTAATCCCTATCTCCAGAGTTAGGTTGAAAATGCAGGGGTACGTGCATCAAAGCTATCGGCAAGTCTACAGAACTTTTTTTTTTTAACAAATACCTGAAACTTCTAAAATGGAAATCTTGATAGGAAAGAAAAAATTAAATAAACTATTTCTGTAATTAGACCTGGTTCATATAAATGAATATTAAAGAATAAAACTAAATAAGAGTAAGAATAACTTCCATAAAAGTTAATACATAAAAATGTAATGATATCAAGATATGCTTATGACCTTACTTTTGAGAATTTAGGAGGCTTCTAATATGATTTTAGGTGCTTAAATATAGGAATGCATTGAGTTATCTATTAATTTTGGACTTTCAGCCACAAAATGTTGCTCGACTTCAAAGAGGCTAAGATCGAGGCACCCACCAAAACCAGATTGCCATCCCACACGTCTGGAGGAAAGTCAATTGCCAAGTGGCTTCATTTGGTATTTTATTTTGCTTCACAGAAAATAACTGATGCGCTTTAAACATAGAGAAATAATGAAAAAGAACAAGTACTCAGGTGTAATCCTCTTTCATCAATTAACTCTATGTAACTAGATTTTCTTTCTTGTTTAAAGACAGTTGGCAAATCCGAACGTCCTGATTTAGAAATGCTTACTCCACTGTGCTCAAGTGTGCAAGTCAGCTGCCGCTAGCTAGGTGAACTTTACCTTCCCCTCATTTGGTTAAAGCAGATGGTGCCTTCCTTGTGTTGAAATAAAATAGCACTGGGCATAAAATAGCACTGGGCAGTCCTGCCCTGGCCATTAGAGTCTTGGAACCACATATATAATTATGGCTTCATTTAAGAATTTCACAAGCAGTGGTGAAATCAGAGTTTATTATAACTACCCAGTATATATATTATAGCTGGCCTATTTAAAAAGTAAAATTTATATTTAAGAATTATTATGCACAGTGGCAACATATTAATAGTGGCTCTATTGGCTCATAGTTTGCCCCGTACAATGAGTTATATGAAAAGTTGACTTTGCCCCTGCTGACATTGTCTCCACCTTGCAGTAATGTGAGCTGTAGCAAATCACATATCACACTCTGAGTCTCTGAAGCTCAGCCTTTTCAGGCCCTTGAAACACATTTTAAAAACCTTTGCATTTTGCAAGATGAGGATCAAATGTCAGCATTTTAACTAGCCTAAGAAAGTTTACCACGAATATGGACCAATTTCAGGTTTATTTTATTTAATTAATGACTTTACCTCAAGAACGGGTATTTGGGTAACAAGTGATTTTATTTTTTGGAATGTGATGATGATTAAGCAGAAAGGAAAAACAGATGAAAATGTGGGGGTTTGGGAGCAAAAGTAAGCACATTCATTTGGAAGAACTTTAATTATTTGAGCTATTGGAACTTTTGGATTTCACCTTAATATCATGATGCCTCTCCTATGATGATTTGACTCCATTTACTTCAAAGCAAGAGTGAGTTTTCCAAACAATTCTTCTCGACTCTAAGTAGTGTCAGTATAGCTGGAATGTAACTGGCCAGTTACCGTGACATGAGAGAAAGTCCTCTTTACACACACCAAAAACCACATATTGAGGTAATAGAACCTTTAAGAAAGGTGGTTTTAATAAAGAATTCTTTTTATACTGGACACATTTGTTTAGATTTATATTCTGTAGACTCCGATGACAACTCAATAATGATTGCTCCAGACCGCTGTATTAATAAGATTTAATATACTAACGTTTCCAGAAATGTGTTTTTTGAAATATTATGAGTCAGGAAATATTCCTCTGAAGCTGAATCTCATCAACAGATTTTATGAGTTTGAATTCAAAGAATTAGATATAGTTTGTAAGGGGGGAAAAATGACCCCAAAGCGGGCAAATTAGTTAACTAGTTCTTATGCATGTCAGATACATATACTAGAATGCAATACATCTTCTATGAGCCTTTTGAAGTTCCTACTTTTGGAGTTAAGAGTAGAACAGAATCCATTCTGTTTGCAGATGTATTGCATTGTAATTGCCAAAGGTCTTGGGTCAAAATATTAGTTCTTTTAAAATGCACTACAGATTTAGAAATTTTAAATGAGTTTCTTAGATCATTGAAAATAGGTGAAAAACTATATGTTACATATACAAAGAATTCCATACATGCAGTAACTTAATTTAACAATAAGGATACATTTCCACATATTAAAATCATTTTAGGTTGTTTTCATAAGTATGACTTGATGTTAATATTATTATTTTATAACCAAAAAAAGAGCATTGGAATAGACACAATTGAAAAGCATATATACATACACACACATACATACATATACTGTAATAATGATTTATGTGGTCATTTCTCTTTTTTTGAGTCAATTTACTACCACTATATTTTAAGGTAAGCGCTTTTTCCAAATGAAAGAAAATTTACTTATATAATCTATCTATCTATTTTAAAGTGCCTAAAATAAATTGAAGTAAATTCCTTTTATCTGTTCAAAGTCTTCAAAGATTCATAGTCCTTATAATTTCCTAAAGTAATTATATTTAAATTTAAATTTTTATATGGAAATCTCAGGATATTTCAAATATATCTGAATGTATATGCTGTTACAGTAAAAGCAGCATCTCTCCTATTTTTTTCTAAACAGATGTCTTACATACAAATTAACAGATAATAGTAATAACAAATAAAAATATATTATAAGCATTTATGTGACCCCTTTAAAAATATTTTGTTCTTTGCCATCATAAAGCCATCATAATGACATTATTTTTCACTTTAGATTGTAAACTGCTCTCAGGACACAACTACTTCCAGTAACTCTTTGACATTTGATCACTTAAGAATTAATCATATAGAAAATGTTTACTTATTTATTTTAATAAAGTTGGTTTAGTTATCAATTACCATTAATTTAAATTGATACTTGAAAATATATTGGATTAAATTTATTTCTAGATATAATTTCAATTTAATAATAGTGTCCCAAATCAACAAAAATCAATTTAATAATATTGCTTCAGAATATTTGTGAACTGATTTCTGAAACTAAGTAATTTAGTTAAAGGCCTGTCTGAATTTCATTCAATTTGGCTTTACCATAAAAATTAACATTGCTAGAAAGTAAACAGCATCATCTTAGGATAATAAACCTGTGAAGGGCAATCAGTAAAAATAACAATATAATATATAACCAAATAAATGTTTTATTTGGGAACTTGAAATTAGCTATTAAAATCTAGACATTTCATTAGTTAATATCAATTAAAAATGGATTCTTCCCTAGAATAAAGAAAATATGAGTAATCTTTTAAAAATAACTTTTCATTTTCATGATGATATACTGAAGACTGTGGTGGAAAAATGGATTTCTCCTTTTAAAACAAAATTAAATTTGCATAAGAAAATAGTATCTTTTCTTAAACTATAATTGTAATCTCAATGTGAGTGTCAAGCCATAGGATGTTTTGGGAA
>NW_022111368.1:626353-627521 GCF_000313985.2 Echinops telfairi
ACTTTTTTTCTGTTTCACTTAGAAAAGTACAATACTGATAGAAACACCTGATATGTAGTCTTTCAGTCAATATTTGAATAAATGTTAACTTGACTAATTCCATCAAGAGGTAATGTACTTGCTGTACCTGAAACTCCATAGGGGTGTTTTTAAGTGCTCGTTCTTAGCGATCTGTCGTGTGTTATCCACAATTGGTTTTCCTGGAGCAGTTCTATATATTTCTAAATCTACTGATTCTACAATTTTAGTGGGTGTGCTTAGAAAGGGGGACATTTCCACTTTACTGTGGCACACATGTATATTGTAAATTCCAAGGAGAATATATCTTTGGCTAACATAGGTCTTATTATTTTTAAAAATTTTTCATTTATCACTTAAAATGTAGTTTGTTTTTCTAATGCCTGGATTCTATCATTTTCTTCAGAAATATAATTTTCAAATGATTTCGGATTTACCAAAGAATCATAATGATAGTGTAGAATCCGCATGTACATTTTCTCCATTTTTATATCACAACATATTTTATTGGAAAAGGTATTTAAAGTTGACAATCTTGGCAATAGGCATACTCATTACACTTGTTTTGGTTATTATTTTATAAGTCTTTTGAATTACCAGTTAGTAAATGCATACTTTTTCTGGGGCACAGAAAAGACAAGAAATTATAATGTATTAAGGAAGCAAAGAGATCTCTTCAGTAGTCTTTCCAAAACTTTTATCAAATATTCAACTAGAACTTCTATTTCACAAGATCTACACAAGGACTCAGTCTCCAAAAATTCAGATTATGTAGCAGCAAACTTTCAGCTTTTAGGTTAGCAGATGCACGTGTTATTTGAACTTTCCAGAGACTCCTAATAAAAGGGTTAAAGTGCGAAAAAATTTTAAAAATTAAGAAACATTTCAATAAATTAAAATGGATCCACATTAATATTTATCAATGAAACATGTGCTTCCGGGAAGATGGGATAGTAGATGCCTTTCCCCCATAGTACAACAGAAAATAAGGAAATTATATTTCTATCTGTCTATCCATCTATGATCGATTTATCAATTTATTATCTATCTATCCACCATTTTGAAAGATAGTTATGGAAAGAAAGAGACAACTAACTAATGAAATACATTGAAGAGTTTTGCAACTCCTTCAGTCTAAAATGGATAAAGC
>NW_022111368.1:628828-630448 GCF_000313985.2 Echinops telfairi
CCATAATAAGTTATAAATAGCACTGAAAAGAATGGAAATTCCAGAAAACTTAATTGCGCATGTGAGGAACCTGCACATGGACCAAGAAGCAATTATTGGAACAGAGTAATTCAATATTTAATATTTTAAAATTAGGATATGTGTAAGTCAGCGCTACACATTTTCATCATAGTTATCCTAGCTCTATGCCGATCAAATAATCTGAGAAACTGGACTATGTGAAGGAGAATGAGGTATCAGGATTGGAGAAGACATATTAACAACTTTCAATATCAAAGTGACACAATCTTGCTTACTAAAATTGAAGAGGGTTTGAAATGCTTGCTGATGAAAACCAAATACTGCAGCTTTAATAAAGGATTGCAACTCAATGTAATTGCTATTTTTGAGGTGCAATCAAATTGGTTCCCACCAGTAACAACCTTCCATACAACAGAACAGAAGGTTGCTGCTTATTGCCCTGTCTTCACCGTTGTTGCTATTCTTGATCCCATTATTATAAGAACTGTGTCAGTATATCTTTTTGAGGCCCTTTCTTTATTTTTGCTGTTCATCTTTTTTTCCAAGCATGATGTCCTCCTCTCGGGACTAGTCTTTCTTGATACCATGTCCATAGTACGTAACAGGAATTCTGGCCATCCTTGCTTCGTAGGAGTACTCTGGTTATAGTTCTTTTAAGACAGATTTCTTTGTCCTTCTGGAAAAGCATGGTAATTTAAATAATCTTCACCAGTGCTATAATTTAATGCATTGATTATCATTCAGCCTTCCTCATTCAATGTCCAACTTCGTGGAAGAGCTATTTAATACAAGGAAATATCTTTGAAATTCTATGATATTAAGTAGATTTTAGTGGATTTATTCATAAGACCAAAAAAAGAGATGTGTATCTCTTAATTTCCCAGCACTTTACCAAATATCAGGGTTTACTTTCTACCATTTGTATCTGAAAAGACTCAGGAAGACAATGGTTCGTTAATAGACGATGACTTCTCTTGGCATCTGAAACGAAGTTTGGAAGACCTGTTCACAGAAGAGCAGAGCTTACATTCTTACATGGTGTGTAATTTATAGTTTTAGATCTTCAAGTTTTTTATAGGAAAATACAGGGAGCCTATAGGAGACCTGCTGAGGCCTGCAGGAGTGTAAGTGTTGTCGGGTAAGCGGGTCTGGGACACAGAGCCCTGAGAGAAATGGCAACTGGACTCATGGATGGTAACAGGCCCTCCCCCCTATTTAACAGAGAGACAGACACTGATCTACTCTGGGACAGGATAACAACTAGACATGGGGCTGTTTACATGGTTCTTCTTCTTGTTTTATTTAACTGATTTATGTATTTACTTTTTATCTTTTCTGATTTTTATTTTAGGTACTTATCAATTTAAGACAGATGGGATAAACACGTTCAAGGAGACAGCCACAGGGTCAGTGGTGGGGCAGGAGAATAGAAAAAAGAAAATGAGGAAAGGAGAAGAAAAAATCATAAATATAGAGATAAACGTAGATATGTATATATATAAATATATACAGATAGGTAGGTGTATTTGTCCATTTATATGTGTGTGTATGTAAATACAATAAGAAAGCAGATGGACTTTGGACCTTGACTCAAATCTT
>NW_022111368.1:631686-633223 GCF_000313985.2 Echinops telfairi
AAATAATAATGTATAACATATATAACATAACAATAAGAACTCCTGGGAGGGGGGCGGGAGTGGAGGAAGAAGGGGTTAAAGGGGAGCTGGTATCAAGGAATTCAAGATGAATGGAAATGTTTTGAAAACAGATGGTGGCAGCAATTGTATAATCATGCATGATCTAATTGAAGACAAATTGTTATAACATCTGTAAGGCTCCCAATAAAATGTTGGGGTTTTTTTAAATAGCAGTGAGATGAAACTTTTCAGTATAGCGTTTTAAAATCTTTCTTTTGACTTACCCTTCTTTCCAACTTTTAATTAACTTTGTTTGGCTTTACATTGTTTGTGAATTCCCTGTGTCCGTTTTTCAAAACAATTTATGTATATATTTAAATTTTTACATATATGAGTGGGTACCCCCCAAAAACAAGAACAAAAATGGAAGAAAGCCCCACTGGGTTAAGCCATTGTAGTATGCGGTTTTTCCTGCTTGGTGAGCATCTAGCAACACACTGAGTTAATGCACCCAATGTCATTGCCTGGGAAGGATCTCTGGTCACAGTGAATTTTTTCATGAAAGCAGTTTCACTTTAATCTCATTTTATTGTGATGGACAATTTAGAAGAACAGTATGCGGCTGTGTAATTTTGTTTTCTGCTCAGGAGAAAAAATGCCATATAAACTGTTGTGGTGAAGAACACAGCTTAAAAGGACAGCACTATGGGAAAAATTCAAGTGTATGAGTGGTTTTTTCCTTCCCCAAAAGGTGAAATGTTGACTGATGAAAAACCTTATTCTGGATGTCCACCAAATTCCCAAACAGACAAAAATGTCAACTCATAGTGCATTTGGAGTTTTTTTCACCAGGTCAGACTGCTAATCAAGCTTTTTGTTCAGAGGTTCCAAAAAGATTGTGTAACACTGTGCAACAAACATGCGTGAATTGTGGCAGACAGGGGTTTGGTTTTTCCACCACAACAATGCAACTGCTCACACAACCATCTCAGTTCACCAGGTTTGGCATAAAAACAGCATGTCTCTCTTGCCGCAGGCACCTGAACTTATATTACATTTATAACTGGGACTGTGGTAAAAAAAAAAAAAATCAAAATTCACCAGTAGATAAAATTTACCAATAGATGAAATGTTTCTCTAAGTCAGAATTCATGTAGAATCTTGTTGGCATTTTTAAGAGTATATACTCGGTATATCAGAAAACTTCGTTGAAAAATGTGTTCTAAATTCATGCCTGGAGCAAAGTTGTTATCTCTAGAACAGTGCAGAGATCTATCCATTGATGGTATCTGTTTTGTTAAATACGGGCAAGGTGCCCTGGTAGCTCAGTGAGTTAAGAGGTGGGTGGTTAATGGCCATCAGTTCAGGATCACCAGGCACTCCATGGGAGAGGGATGAGGCTCTCTGGATGCATGAGGATGTGAAGGTCTGCCTTGCATTATGGTATTGCCTGGGTCAGAATTCACTTAGTGGAAGTAGCCAATAGGCATTATGAAAGCTATGTGGGATTATATTTCAGACCCCTTTCCCCTGTCAA
>NW_022111368.1:634631-635849 GCF_000313985.2 Echinops telfairi
AGCCCAGCTTCCCTCTCAGTGATTCTACACATAGCTGGAGAGGTCCTGCCTGTCCTGGGGCCCTAGACGGGGCTGTGGGAACACCCCAGGCCCCACCCCTGTTGCAGTGCTACATACAGCACAAGGCTAGTATACCAGTGAACTCCAGCACTCAACTGACGCCTGGTCATGGGTGCGATCTTGCCTTTGAAAGTAATTTCACAAAGCATCTGTGGAACCCTACATCAAATGGGTACACCACCCCGCTACCCTGAGGAAGACTTGGAACTCCTCCCAGCCTCATGGACAGGCAATCAAGTCTCAGTTATCTCTTTACCTACTACTCCATTTCTTCTCTATTTATTCACTAGCCCTCTATCTTTCCCACTGCGGTCAGTCTCAACTACCTCAGGTATGTGTTGGGGTTTTTGCTCTCTTTATTCTTTTTACCTCTTTTTTTTCTATTTCCCTCTTTCTACTTTTCTCTCTCACTCTCTCTTATCATACACCACTACTCGCTTCCAGGTCACTACCCTCTGCTTAGGGCAAATCAACTCAATAGCAGGAGGAACTCCAGCCTACCCTTCATGGGAGTGCTGAACACCACACAAGGAAGCAGGGACAAGTATCTACATGGTGCTACGCTGCCGAGGAAACATCCGTCAGACCTCTAAGGCCATCTTGTCAACTATGGCAATTCTGCCCAGCACCACTGGGTCCCTGCATTAAAAGGGCACACCATCCTAACATTGTGGGGCAGGGTCTAAACCCCTCTGGTCCCAAATTCAAGCAATCAGTGATTGGCTACCTCTTTATTTTTTATTTCTTCATTCTCTCTCTCTTCCCTCTTTACCATCACAGCCAATCTTAATGAACACAATTGGGCTTTCCCCCCCTTCTTTCTTTTTCTTTATTTCCTATTTCTTTCTTTGTTCTCTTTGCTTCTCTATCTGCTTGTATGATTCTCTCTTCTCCCTCTCATTCCTTTCACATGCCACTGTTCGTTCCCAAACCCCTACACTCTGCCTAGGGCAACGGCACCCACCCAGTGGGCAACCTGACCCCAAAGACAGTGCTGCACACAACACAGCATGGGGCCAGCTATTTCTTTAGCTATTTTTAAAATACTCTCTCCTTCTCTTTCTTACTTTCTTTGTGTTCTTCTTTTCTCCTCTTCTTCTAGCTCTTCTCTCTTCCCTACCACAGCCTCAGCAGATTCAGTTCTCCTTTTTTGTTGTT
>NW_022111368.1:646098-656040 GCF_000313985.2 Echinops telfairi
GGGGAGGGGGGAGGGAGGGGGGAAAACGAGCAGCCAATATTAAGGGATCAAGTAGAAGGCAAAAGTTTTGAGAATGATGATGGCAGCAAATGTATACATGTGCTTCACACAATGGATGGATGTATGGATTGTGATAAGAATTGTATGAGCCCCCAATAAAATGTTAAAAAAAATAAGAAGAATCACACACAACAAAGCAGAGATAAGAGATACATGTATAACTCAATTCCAGGTTATAGATCTGACATCAGAAATAAAAAAATTACAAGAGGTGCTGGTAATGTAAAGCAGTATTGGATTTGCCACACAAATCCCTCTTTTAAACTATCATTTAATTCTACCCCTAACTTTAACCTTTTACAAGTTTCCCCTCATGCAATTAATGTTGAATTATGGACTCCCTTTCAGTAACCTTACTACTTTTAGTACTTTGTTTTAATTTCACTTGGTGTCTTGATAAATTATTACTTATGTACCATCCAGTTACTAAAATGATATCCTCATTTGCCTTTCAGGGAAAATAGATTCTTGTAGCAATATATCAAGCCTTACCTTGACGTTTAGGTGGCTGGTACAAAGAAAGTTCTGGCAGCTAGTTGAAATTGCAGCGTTATATGCTGTAAACCAACATTTAGAGGGAAATCCCTTAATCCAACACTTAGGCTGGGGTTGGTCATTTTTGAGAGCTTTGACATTTAGATATGTGATAGTTGAATTAGACAGTCTTTGAGAAATGTATCGATCACCATGGGACACATAAGAGACAAAGATACTAACAGATGGGAGCAGAGCACTGGTGCTTAAACCCTTCGGTCAAAGTGTTTCTGAATAATGGAATATTTAGACTTCGTTTTCCTTAGGTCAGCAAGGCATAGTCTGTTCACTCGTCACCATTACTTACAGCACGTTCATTAAGGAGCTATCGTCAAGAATAAATTCATGATGTATGTCAACTTTACAAGGGACTGTCCTTATTTTAATTGGCATTCCTCTGATAGTATTATCTTGCACTGCTATCTCACATGCAGTAGAGGAGAAAGAAGAGTGGGACCCCACCATGATGCACATAGCCTCTGAACAACATTTCAAAGCCTCCTGGGGAAAACAGGTGAGGTGGTATCCAGTCGAAAACCAGTGTTGCGAGTTTAAAGAGCCCGCTATGGCCACCATATAAAGCCTGGCTAAAGTTCAGGCTAATTATCAGTGTGCTATCTTCACCCTCTGAGCACGCAGAGGAAATGTGTCAGTGCCAGAGTCTTAAAGGGACCTGTCCTGCCGAAAGCTGGCGCACGGCCGGCACACAGAGCCGTTTCTCCACCCTGTGCCTTGAATCAGTTCAAGAGTCATCTTCAGGACAATCTTCATACAGATTCCAAAGTTCTACACCACACAGCTGGCCAGGAAAATTCAGGGAGATACAATGTGCTTACTGAGAGAGATACAGATGGGCATGCGCGCGCGCGCGCGCGCGCGCGCGCACACACACACACACACACACACACACACAATTAGAAAGCTTGACCTAAAAGTGTCCTCAGGGCTAGAACTTGTAGGGAGTTACTTTTCTTTGTCCTTTCATTTCAGCCAATTACACCAACAGGCCCCTTTCTGACTCTTTCTTATAATAAAATCCAATGAAGCAACTCTGAGTGTAAAGTAGGGGAAAGAGAACTGTATAGTAACATGTGCTTTTAATCCTGTAGTGTTCATGGGCAAACATAACACTGCTGGGGTGTCAATCTGTTCCTCACCTCTCTTTGCATTTGTCTTGTTCTGACTGAGAGAATTTCTCCCAGGACAACCAATGTTGTGACTCTTGCAGAATTTTCTAAAACCACAGATCCAGCCAATCCTGAAGGCAACTGGATTGCAGACTACTAACAAGTCTGCAAAATCAGTGAATTAGTTAAAGTCACTTTTCTAGCCAAAGTCTCTAACTGCCGTCGAATGATGTTTTTCTGCATGGGTCTGCCAAGAAGGTAGATACTGATAGGATTCAGTTGTGAGTCACGGTGAGGGATGACCTTCGGCTAAGCAGGAGGAGGGCTTCCATTACCAGCAAGAGCCAGGAGTGGAGCCTGTCATGTGGACTTGAGATTCCTTTGCAGTGAACCCCCTGGGTCCAGAAAACAGCTGTAACATCAGAGGAGCAGCAGCAGAAACAGCAGCCAGAGCACACAACAGAATAGTGGACTTCCCAACCCGTGGAGTTGGGCTTACTGACTCATAAATGTGGAGCTGAGTGCCTTTGGGTTGAGGTTTCCTGGAGTAGGAGGTATCTGGGTATTTAATTCAGGAAGCAGGTTTTGCTAGCCCATGGAGTTTAAGCTCAATGCCTTTGGGTTGATGCTTACAATGGAGTGGTATGCCTCTTTGGGTATATGCTAGTCTGGGTACTTTAGAGAAACAAATCCACAGAAACTCATGTATAAGAGAGAGTTTTATGTACAAGTTCAGTGCACATCAAGAAAACATCCCAACCTAGTGCTGCCCAAGCCCACAAGTCCAACATAAACCCAGTAACCCATATTCCCAACACCAATCCACAAAGTCCTCCTCCATCTCACAAAACACACACAATGTTGCTGACTGCAGGAGGAAAGCCGAATCAGTGAGCATGTAAGCATCTCGGCACTGGCAGAGGTCTCCACATGGCTGCTCCAGCACCCAGGGCTGCATTGGGGTAGGTCCATGTGGGTTCTCAGGGCTGTCTTGCAGGAAGTGAGCCTTGCCAGCTGAAGCAGGAAACTGGCTAAGGCAGCTGCACCCTGTTCCAACCAGCACAAAGCAAGAGACCTAAGAACTCGAAAGGCGAGGCTCACTGAGCCATTTATCTCTCCGCCCTTCAATTAACTCCACATGTGTTTATCCGCCAGGTTGGCACAATAAACTACCTACCTCAGGGTATTTATTAGTAGACCTGAAAGAACCATGTAACATTTTTAGATAAAAAAACTATCTTGAGCATTTCTCACTGGCATTGAAATTTGTTAATTTCCTTAATAAACCCTTTAATCATGAGTTTCGTCTGTGAATTCTGTGGAGCCATTCCAATGGGTATAAGAACCCAGACTGGTAAAATAGGGGACATTAAGAAAGCACAAAACCTATGCCTGTGAATGATTGAGGGCCTCAAGTCAAGTATCTCCACCTGAAAAAGCTTGTTCCCCTTAATGTGGGAAGGATGAGAGGAAATTTCTACTCATGGGAAGGGTGATGATACTCTATGCCCCATATAACAGAAATCAGCTACAGAAGGATAGACTTCTTCCTCTGATCCCATAAGGAAGTATATGTATTGAAATATCTCAGTGGAGCAATGAGACAGGGCAAGGGAGTGAAGATGGAGATTTGGACAGAGCAAGGGTGGAGTCAATAACAGCATGTTGAGACTACATTTCCCAGAATCCCTTGTGGAATGCTTTGCAAGCTTGGAGGGATGGAGTGAAAATTCTGAGTCAGGCCATTCTGGCTACTAATAGTCCCTTCCTCCTTGTAGTCTCAAAATAAAATTCTTTTGCAATGTCCTTTTTGTTCCAAATATAAATAGTTTCTTTTGATAAGACAAGAATTTGAATTTCCATAACACTCTGATGTAGGAACTATTTAGTTATGATTTAAAATATCTCTAACAACCATAGTAATATATTAAAAGATGCGTGACTTATTTGTGTGTAATTTATGAACTGCATCTGTTATTGAGGAAACTGCTAGCTTTCAGCTTGAGTTAATAGATATAAAGATGTAATTTTTTTTCTCATCCCACTTAAGCTGAGTATGTTAATGCTCTGTGGAGCTCATGCTAAGAAGCTTTGCTTAATCAGAAAAAAATAGTAATAAATCTTGGCTAGTGTCTGGTGATCAAGGGTGAGACGTATAGCCGGTTCAGAAGATGTCAATGTACAGAATCATAGTAAAGAAGGCATTCTTGACATTCCTAAAGGAAGAAGGGTTTTGAGAAATGAGGAAAAGCATGAGCACTTTGTACAATGATGCTAGAATGTTGTTTAAGAAAATGACAACAATTTGCATCTTATTGGCACACAAGTATTTTGTATATTAAGACCACAGATGAGATATTCAGAGAAAAACAGGAAATTTATGGAAAATACTATATAATTTTGTCAAAGTATATCACAACTGAAAATATATTAGTCTTCCTAAAGATTCAACCATGCATTGAAATTATCAATGATGGATAAATTCTGATGTACTTAACGGGGTAACTTTTGGTATAACCTTCTGCCCAGCACTTGAGCTAGGCAGAATTTTAAAGATTTAACTCTGGTATTTTAATCAAATATTCATTTACAGAGTATTGTTATTCAATGCTGCAGACCTAATTCGATCACGAATCAGTTCATTGTAAAATTAGGGGATTATCTGGGTTATTCCAGAGGTGTTGTATCTAGTGATACGAGACCTTAAAATCTAAGAAATATCTTAAGGAGTCAGATGAGACAGAGAAGGCAGAGCAGAGATGAGGCACAAGGAAAAATCAGAGAGAGTTAAAGTGTAAGAAGTGCTTAAACTGCCATTAATTGCTGGCTTTTAAGATTGAGAAAAGAGGCCATGCACCAAGGAATACAGTATCCCTAAGAAACCTGCAAGGAATGAAGATACTCAAACCAACCATCACGTGAAACTGAATTCTGCCAACTACCTGAATGAGATTGGAAATAGAATATCTCCCCAGGTTCTCGAGAAAGTGCCACACCTTCCTGACACCTCCACGGTGGCCTTGTGAAACCATACTGCTCTGATTTCTGATCTGTACACCTGGGAGAGAATGCATGGTGTTGCTTTACACCATATCTGAGATTGTCAGACAGATTTTCGAAAGTGGAACATAATATGCAAAACTTGTCCAAAGTTAATTCAGTAAACTTTCATTTCATCACCAACCAAACCATCCACTTCTGCCAAATATATCTATTTTAATCTTGCTGCAATTGAATGCTTTGGGGAAAAGATGACCCTTGCTACTCCTGTGAAGGGTTGCAGTCTTGGAAACCGAGAGGCAGTTCTGCTTGGTCCTATGGAGTGAGTGTGAGTCAGAACTGACTTGTTAGCATTCAGTTGGCTTTATTGGCTTATACTAAAATATTTGAAGACATAATGCTATTATCTAAATATTTCCCTTAAGTTTTTCTTAATTTGTGTGTGTGTGTGCTGCAGACCATTTTCATGTGCATTAAAACATAATCCTTGATTGGTTTCTGTCTTTATTTGAGTGTTAGAAAACATTATAGATTTTAAACAATGACTGTTAGTTGTTACATCACATATTCATATTACTTTCAAGATGGAAATGCTACCTTAAATAAACACTTTGCTTTATTTGTTATGTATTAATTAAAGCTGTTTCTTTAAATAAAATGGCCATTATATTATATGATACACCATCATATTAAAAAATTTATGCAATGTTTATTTCTGCTGTCATATTTACTATTTCTATTTTACCATATATTTCTTTAAATGTTATAGGGAGAATAAAATACTATTATTTAATTTAGAATTTGACTGAATAATATGAAGCTAATTATATCTGTGGTTCACTATATGTAATCTGGGTCATAGGTTAGCTGCATAGTATAAAAAATTAATTTGTAAACGTGTGATTTACTTTCAAGCAGATTTCAGTTAAAATTTAGGGGGAAAATTGCCAAAAATGTTGGAGTAAATATAGAAGAGTTTCCCTGAACCACAATAATTTAATGCATGTTTCCAATATTAATGCTATTAAACTAAACAGAATGTTCAACACATCGAAAAGCAGTCTAAAAAGACTAGTCATAAAATAAGCAGTCAATGATCAAGCATCTTTTGATACCCTTTTAAATGACAGATTGAAGGATGTGTTTTCTTTCTATTTTCTCTGTTTCCTTGCTTTTTTTTTTTTTTTTACTGCCTTGGAGGATTATAGAAGAGAATTCAGAGAAAAAGAGGCATGAGTTGTTTCAAAGTACAATTCAAAAGTTAAAAAGATAACTCAAACAAACATGCACTGAATATGTTCAAATATTTGACTTATTAGTGAATACATGGTTGAAAAGATAATTCAAGATAGAATAAATATTCCGTCACTGAACAAAAGAGAATGCTGGAATACAATTACCAGGTCAGATACAGAATTATTTAATATCCCATAATAAAATTAAAGTTTTGTTGTTCTCCATCTTCCCAGATGAACAGAGGAAAAAAACAAAGCTAAAGAAAATGATGTCTAAACCTACGTGGAGTTTTCCCTAATCCAAAGCAAAAAGTAAGACAAACAGAGGCCCATTCTCTAGGGGAATTATATAATCCCAGAGTGTACCTCTCAGTCAAGGCTCCAATGGGACACAGATGATATGCAGTCATCTACTTGTCTTCCCAGATTTGGACATTTGTTCTAATATCAGAATTTCCATAGTTTACTTTATTCATTCAAGTGAAAAACACGATGCTTCCAGGACAGAAGGAGAATAGCCCTTTGTGTCGGTGTATTCAAACTGCTGCTCTGTGGATTATAAAGCTAATATAGTAAATCAGGGCAAGGGATTGAAATAGTAGGTTTGAATAGAGCACACAGCAAATCCATTGGAACTCCAATTCCCAGAACCCACCCTGGAAGTTCCCAATGGATATTCCCAATAATCTGGTGGCACAGGAACCTTTAAAAATGCTTGATGTCCATGGTGTGGGGGGTAGGGGTCCTGAGGAGGGTAAGAAATGCAGAAGCAGGCTGTGCTGACTGCTCAAGTTGTTCTTCCTCCCGGGACTTTCTAAATACAATTCTCTCACAATGCCCTCCAGCTTCCAAAAGTAAATCTTTCTCTTTGTAAACTTAATTGAACACAAACTTAATTAAAAGTTTAACAACACCATTTTGGGGGGTTAAAATTTAACAAAAACTAAATCCTGGCAACATGGTATAACAATATCATTATATTGCTTAATAGAACTATTCTAGAAACTAATAGAAATATATTACATGGATCCATATATTGCTAGGATATTTCATAACATTTCAGCTTTGATTTTTTATCTGTATGCATGTGCATACAAGCATGTACTATGTACTAATATACAATGCAATGCGCTTTTCTTCTGAAGTGCCATCAAAGATTTCAAAGGTTACTACGCTCAAAAGCTATTTTCTGACAATGAAAGTAAGGATGAATGATTTGTTATTAAGAAAGAAGGAAGCATATTCAAATTCATATTGGCGAACCTTGATCATTTTAACAAAGTAAAAAGTAATATCAACTCTTAATCTTGAGGAAGGTAAATAAAGAGTATTTACCAAATCCTTGTATGTAGAACACAGTTGTATAAACACACAATGAAACCCATCCAGGCACTCAGCAGGAGAAAGACTTAATGACTGACTGTCACAGATGTTGAAAGGAATACTGGTGGCTTGGTGGTTATGTATTGGGCTACTAACCTCAAGGTTGGCAGTTTGAAACCACCAAGCTCTCTGAGGGAGAATGAAATGGCTTTCTTCTCCCATAAAGAGGTACACTCTCAGAAACTCACAGGGAAATTCTACTCCAGAATTGAATTGATGGCAGGGAGGTGTTGTTTTTGTCGCAAAGATTGTAACCCCTAAAACCCTATGGGGAAGTTCAACTCTTGTCATAAAAGGTTGTGAGAAGAAGAAATCAACTTGCAGGACCTAACAACAACTATGAATGAATTCATCAAAAGTTGGCAAAACTAACTAAATAAAAATCAGCTGAAAGTCTTTAGGAGAAAGAAACTATAGTTGCTGTTTATCTGGCAATTACTAATCTTATATCATTGGACCAATTACTCTATTTTCCTGAGCTTCAGTATCATAATTGAAACCAAAACACAGACTTCGCTCTTTGTAAGCAACAAAAAAAAGGAGCATTTGTGAAACATCCTTCACAATGCCTAATACCTAATTCAGGAATCCGGGTGGTGTAATGGTTAAGCCCTTGGCTGATAACCAAAAGGTCAGTGGTTCAAATTCACCAGCTGCTCTTTGGGAGGAAGCTGTGGCAGCTGGCTTTTGTACAGATTTATAGCCTAAAAATCCCTGTGGGGCAGTTCTACTGAATCCTACAGGATCATGATTAATCAGAGTAGACTCAATGGACATATATTTAGGTTTCTAATAGTTACTAAATTATTGTTCTTTCATCATTGTCCATCTATTGATAAATATAACTGTATTATAATAGAGTAAGAAAAGATATATGAAGAAATGTGCTAGGTATAGATTTTTTAATCTGGAGGCTCCATAAATCAAATTGTTTTAGAATGTAAATATTTGGTGATCATGCTAATCCCTCAACCTGGTCATTTCAGTAAAGTATATAAATAGACAATGATGATGATAGCTAGACATATACAGATTGATAAAAAAAAGATTAATGGAATGATTTATGCCATTCCATCACCCAAATATATACTCAGCTCCTGACCTCTGTACCTATAGGTGTAACAGAATATATCTAAGTTGGGTCCCTATGGGTCACAACTGGTTTGTGCTAGGAGACTGGTTGAACACCCCCCCAACCAAAAAGGTCTGGAGACCCATTTCATTAAGATTAAGTCCACCGAAAAACCCTATGGAGTGAAATTCTCCTTGAAACATTGGTTCATCAAACAAATAGAAATCAAACTGATGGTATCATGTTTTTCAGTTTGGCTAACTTAAAAAAATCATTTTATTGGGGGCTCTTACAGCTCTCATCACAATCCATACCTACCTACATCCATTGTGTAAAGCACATTTGTACATATGTTGCTATCATAATTCTCAAAACATTTCCTTTCTACTTGAATCCTTGGTATAAGCTCATTTTCTCCCTCCTCCACCCTCCCTCCATCATGAACCCTTGAAAATTACTATTTTGTCCATGTCTTACACCAACCACTGTCTCCCTTTACCCACTTTTCTGTTATCCGTCTCCCTGGGAAGGTGTTTTATGTAGATCGTTGTGATTGATTCCTCTTTTCTCCCCCACCTTACCCTTACCCGACTGGTATCACTACCCTCATTATTGGTCCTGAGGGGTTTATCTGTCCTGGATTCCCTGTGTCATGAGCGCTTATCTGTACCAGTGTACCTGCTCTGATTTAGCCAGATTTGTAAGGTAGAATTGGAGTCAGGACAGTAGAAAGGGGTGGGTGGGGAGGAAGCATTAAAGAACTACTGTATAGGAAAGTTGTGTGTTTCGTTGGTGCTATACTGCACTCTGACTGGCTCGTCCCTTCCTGTGACCCTTCTGTAAGTGGATGTCCAATTGTCTACAGATAGGCTCTGAGTCTCCACTTCACCCTCCCCCTCATTCACATCTATATGATTTTTGTTTTGGGTTTTTGATGCCTGATACCTGATCTCATTGACACCGTATGATTATACAGGCTTGTGTGCTTTGTCCATGTGGGTTTTGTTACTTTTCAGCTAGATGGTCACTTGTTTATCTTCAAGCTTTTAAGACCCAAGACGTTATATTAGCTTTCTTCACCACATTTGCTTATGCACCCATTTTGTCTTCAGCAATCGTGTCAAGAAAGGTGAACAGCACAGAATGCTGGGTTATTAGAACAAAGTGTCCTTGCATTGAGGGAGTACTTGAGTGGAGGCCCAGTATCCCTCTGCTGCCTTAATACTGAACAAATAAATATATGTACATGAATCTATTTCTCCATTATTATATATAAACATATTTACATATGTACATGCCTATATTTAGATGTCTGTAAATGTCCTTTGCCTCCTAGTTCTTTCCTCTATTTCCTTGGCCTTCATTTGGGTTTCAGTATTTCCCCTCGGCTACGTTGCCCTGGATCAAGCTCCCAGCCACCAGGGATCCTATACCCTGTACGCCATCAATTTTAGATCACTTGTTCCCTTGTCCCTGGGATTGTTGCCCTCCCCACTTCCTTTCCCCTGCATCCCCCTGTCCTGTGTCTCCC
>NW_022111368.1:656812-675712 GCF_000313985.2 Echinops telfairi
TGTTCCCCTACTGCTCATGTCTTTTTGTTGCCCCCCCTTCTTTTCCGCTCCTTTTTGGTTGGCTGTCATATGTATCCCTGGATTGGTCTGGCCCCTGTTGTGCTACCTGGATCTCACCCCGGGAATGCATGTATACAGTAACTTTTCCCCTATCCCCCTTTTCTATGTTTAACCTTGCCTCAGTGGACTCATGTTGTATTTGTCCTTTGTGTTTGACTTACTTCACTGAGCACCATTTCCTCAAGTTCTCCCTGTGTGGTGATGGGCTTCATTCATTCATCACCACGTTTTAGGGATCCGTAGTACTCCATTGCATGTATGTACCACAGTTTTTTTAATCCATTCATCCATTGATGGAAATGTGGGTTGTTACAAGTCCTTGTGATTGTGAGCTGTGCCACGATGAACATTGGAGCACAGATGTCAGGCCATGGTTTGTTTCTTGCCTCTTCTGGGTATATGCCCAGTAAGGGAATTGCTGGGTCATATGGTAGCTCAATTCCCATCTGTTTTAGATATCAAATCAATTTCCATAATGGCTGGACGTACCTACAGGTAACCAGCAGTTGACTAGCATTCTTATCTCACCACAGCCCCTCCAGTTTGGGTAACAATATAGAATATGATGTAACCACTTTTTCTAATGCAAGTTCATGTAATAAACTCAATCACCAGTTGAGGTCTCATCAGTGTAAGCTCTGCCTTAACCTAATTGCATCTACAATACGAAAAGAACAGAAGGACCACAGAGACGTGTGCATTCAAGGGGGAAGACCGATCAGCTGAGGGCTTCTAATAAACCAAAGAACACGAGTGCTACCAAGACAGAAAGAATCAATATGACCAAGGCCCTGATTTGGACCTTTAGCCTCCTAGACAGTGAGAAACCTAAGTTCTGTTGTTCTGTCCACCCCTTGCGTGTTTTCAGTGGCAGCAGCTCTAGGAAACTTAGATAAATAGATCAATTGACAGATGGATAGATACATGCATGGATGTGTGCATGGATGGGTGAATAAATAGATGGTAAATATCCAAATATAGAAAATATAGAAAAATGAAATTAAAATATAAAAATATAGAAAAAGGAAATTAAAAAAAACTTTGTAAGTTGTCCATTCAGGTTTGTGAGCCTTGAGGTCATGGCCAGTGACATATACCTACATATTCCCAGTTGCACTTAACATAATATATGTTTGATAAATAACTGCTGAATATACAGAGAAATAAATGAACAGCCAAAATGTAATCTAATAAACACTCTAGCTTATTTCTTAAAATATGCAAATTAAAGGTAACCTGCTTAGTATTTCATCACCTGGAAGTGTTTCACCTCATTTATCAAAATGCTGATCAATACAGCTCTGATTACCTTAAGCCAGGGGTGTCAAACTCAATTGAAATGCGGGCCATTTGGTACAATGGGCAAGATTCATGCAGGCCACATTACATTGACAAGTTTTGTTAAATTTATATTTTGAAGTAAGGATTCAGGAATATGGATAGCAGAATTAAAACACTATATAATTGCTTTTATTTATTTAAACATTTATTTTTTTTAATGTGTTTATTAAACTAAAATTATTCTTTTTTTACCCAAAACTGGCCAGTGATTTCCTCCTACTAGTTTTCACTTACCACATGTTGTGAACGGAAAAATATAACAAAGTAACTAGTAAAAAACACAAAATGTTGGACAGCTGACAAACGTGATGCACAATCGTAATGGCTTCCCTCTAAAAGTGTTAACTAGCGCTGCCGCTAGGTATGATTCATAGTAGCAGCACCCAGAGTGTTCTTTTTAACCTTTTCTTTATTGCAATCTGTTTACATGATATGACACTGAGAGTGGCAGACACATCGCTTCCAAACATCGCCGGAACTGAGTCAGCGCATTTATACATGTCCACAGGCCCTGGGAAAGGCACGGGGCCATGTGTATACTCATCTTCAGGAGTTAAAGTGTTGATGAAGGAATTGTGTGTACGGTATTGCCTTGATCTCCCCTAAGCGCTATTTTCTTCATAACATTTTTTCCTATTTTTATTTTATTTCAGAGCATCGTAGGCCACAAAAGTTACCTTGGGGGCCACATGCAGCCCATAGGCTGCCAGTTGGACATCCCTGCCTTAAGCCAATAAAATATTCTTCATTCCAATGATTACATAAAAATGCAATTTCTTTTCAGTAGTTTTATAGAAATATTTTCTTCATGCGGTTATAGGCTTCTGTGATATAGTTTGGAAGCCTTACGGAAAATAATTAAAGGTTAATTCGATTTTATACCTATGTTTAATAATTGATCATTTATCTTCACTGAACTCAATATATTTTCTTCCATTATCATCATGTAGTTGATAAAATAATATTCAAATTTGGGGGCAGCACTATAAAAGGGGCCTTAATTCCATTACCGATATGAACTTCGTCCTCATCTTGTGTTGCACATGCACTTACAGTGTTTTTATTTACTCTGTTGAATTAGGTAAAGCTACTCAGCTTGGTAGTCAATCAATTTAGTAGCTATTAAAAATAATTCCTATCCCCTGAGATTGTGATCACCTCAGAAAAGCAACATAAATTACTTACAGTCACCTTTCACTATTTGCATTCTTATAAAACAGCAGAGTCTGCTTTTATTATCAGAACCTTCAAAACACATACCAGGAAAAGGAAGAAAACATGCAAATATATAAAACACTGAAAGTTACAGAGATAATAGAATATTATAAACTTCTTAATTAGATCATAGACAGTGTAGCAATAAGATAGAAATAAGAATAAAAGTAATTAAGCCCAGCTATTGGGTTTGAATTCCCATCCCAAGCATTTTGGCCAGCCACTTCGGTTATGTCTCACTTTTGCCCCCTAACACGTGAGAAAAATAAAAGTTCATCACTTAAAACGACATATTAAATGCCAGCTATGGTAACACCAGAAAAGTGCTTAGCACACACTCTGCCACAGAGTAATTTGTAAGTATTTCGGAAGCCATACCTCTACTCACTAATGTGTAACGCCCGTCAAAGAAGCCCAGTGGATCCACTTGGATCTCTGCTGCCAGCCTTCCTTTTGCAGAGAGATGATTGATTGCCAGTACACCTTCCCTTTCATCGCATCCTCACCTTTCTAGACGGCGGCTTTCCTGAAGACACGACAGATAGGTAAGTGATATTCTCAATTAAGCAATTTGGATGTCTAGGTAAACTCAAACTGAAGATTTATCTTCATTTTTTTTTTAAAAAAGCACTCAATTTGGAAATTTTCAAGCAATCTTTAAAAAAAAAAGAAACACCAGACTATATTTGTAGATATCACCTGTAACACAATTTTTATTGTGAATAATAAATATATGTGGACAGCAGAAAGTAAATTGCTAGTGGCAGCATGCAATATAAATGTAACACAGGCTCCAAAATGTCGAATTCAAGGGAGTAAAAGGAGTTACTATGAATAACTTCACTAGGACAATGGTCATAACATCTTTTGATTACACAAGTTCATTAATAAATTAGGACTGTCTGATACAATCAGACATATTATTGTCCTGTGTACAAAGTCATGGGACATAGGTTTGATGTCAAAAATACCATTACCTAACTCTGGACCTTGATGAAATCATGAAAAAATGTGGGAGCCGACTACCTTATCAATACAAGAAACTAAGAAGGACACTATAATCAATACTATTCTATTACTCTGTGATATAAAGTTAAGTGAGCCTGTTGATGGAAAAATAGTTATCACTTAAATTCCTGTAAGAGACGTGTATAAAAGGCTTATCCTTCCTAACTCCCTGGAAACACAGTAAACACAAGAACCCTCTGAAATCAGGAGAAAGAATAAGGCCACACACGAAGGGGAGTGATGGGTCTGAGCACAGCGTCTGGCTGAGCAGCAGGTGGAAAGGAAGCTCTCTGGGAGCTGTTTTGTGAAGCCCTGCGCGCGCCGGGAAAGTGGCAGTGGTAGCAGCAGCCAGGTCAGAGGATTGCAGGGGGAAAAGGATGCCAAGACACACCCCCTTCCTTTCCAATTAATTATCAAAACCCTCCTTCTGTCACATTGGAGGGAGGTATGTATGAGCAGATGGAGGAGCTGGTGAGTTGTTTGTATCTATATTCTTATGTGCTGTAATGTTTTTGGGTTTACTGATTGTGATCAGTGGAAACCTATATAAGTTACCAAGCAGAAACAATAGAGCTAGACATAAATAAAATGATATGCATACTGATATTTAGTGCTTCTCTGTGTATTATGCACATTTTATAGAATCTAACTTTTCAGATCTTAAATATATTTCCAGGGATAATATCTTTAATAACTACTCTATGCATTTCTGTTCTTTATCTTTAAAAATGACCCACATATATTTTATTGCATGTTTATATATTGTCTTTTTCTTAGCATTAGAACACAAGCTCTCTGGAGTCAGAAATCATATCTGCTAACCGAACAAATTACATAGTAGGTGATCAAAAAGCATTGGCCAAATTATTTTATGAACATGCAAATATAAGTTAAATAAATATACAACTGGTATGTGCTGTCATGGTGTAATAGGTAAAACAGAATTCTAATAAAATTTGAGAGGTAGGCCATAAAATGATATGGAAAAAATGGTATGAAGAAAAGGTAAATGCAGACTGACACGTGTGCATGGCTGATTAGGAAATAAGGCTTGAGAAAACAGAGAGGAAAAATTAAAATTTATATTCCTTTTATTATCTAAGAGATCAAGAAATAGTTTACCACCATTAAAAACACATCAAAGCCAAAGGTTGTACAATGTAGCTCCTACAACTCTGATGTCAAGATTTGTCCTCTTAACATTTTGAGTCACTAACAGATTATTTTACTGTTATGAGTAGTATACATTTGCAGCTTTATCACTGAAAGTTACACAATTTATAGAAGGATATATATGTATAAAATTTAGGTAAAGAATGAGATGAGTAAACACGAAGAGAGACAATAAAATATATCAAGCAATGAGAAATGCCTTTATTCGGGAGATGAGAATAGAATTCAAATTGTTAGTGACTAACATAAAGAGGAGTGGTCAATGATCTAGATATATAAATTAGGTCAATGGGGAATATTTTATCAAGAAAAAAAGCAATTGATATTATGCAATACTGGCGATTGCTTAATGAGAAAACCACTTAGCAAAGGAATTTAAAATTAGGAGGATATTAAGATTCTTTGAAATAAGAGTTTTAGTAAAGAAGAATGAAAAGTTATGTTATATAGAGATATCATATAAAAGGTCCAAATCCCCAGGTGCCAATGGCCTGGTGCTCTACTTCCATTGTTCTAATAGTTCTACTAGGAAACACATGGGTTGATGTTAATTGAAATAAGAATTCATGACAACTAATGATAACATTCTAATAACCAAGTGGTTAAATACTGGAGACAGTGAATGTACATGTTTATTTGATTTTTTTTTTTTTCAGAAATAAGCAGCAGAAAGGTCAATGAGAATTCTTTGAACTGAATGTATGTGACTTGGCCAAGATGAGGTGGTACTCATAGATCTGTTGAGTTGTGATACACTATTTCTTATGTACAACATGGATAACAACATTGGAGTAATTGTAAAAAAATATTCAAAATGTTCCCCATAGTCGAATCAGACCATAATTTAATTACCTATAGTTTGAAGTGTGTTTCTCTCATATGAAGTAGTGCATAGTTGGGAAAGTTAATATATACTCTGAAATAAACATGAAGAAGGAGGTCCTGACTAAGGGTTTGAATCCTCCAACATACATTTGTCATGATATGCAGAGAATTAATTTGGGAGGAAAGAGCGAGAAGGCATAGGTGGGGAAATCATTTCGATAACTACGCGTGTCTGAACCCTGCAAAAGGAGGAAAATGAAGTAGAATTACTGGGAGACTTTCAGGCAAGTTAAAGGGGCCCGAGGATGGCCTGAGTACTGCAGCTTCTGTTCTCAGGTATTTACAGGGTGCAGTCTAGAGAAAACTTGACTTCAACATGACCTTTGTGGTAGCTGTCACATGACATCCTTCATTGATGGGAGAAGGGAGCAGCTTATTTCCAGGGCTGCATCTCTACTATTTACCTTTGCTGAACCTGGGGGCATAGTATTTACACTCTGGGTTGCTAATCTCAAGGTCAGAATGTCAAAACCACCAACAGCTCCTAGGGAGAAAGACAAGTCTTTCAATCCCCTTTAAGAATTACAGTCTTTGAAACCCACAGGGGTCAACCCTGTCCTATCAGGATGCTCTGAGTGCGCTTCTTGATTTGGGTTTGGACTATTTGCCTTAAAATGCAAAGCCTGGTTATCTTAAGTTTCTCTGTAAAATACTAAATTCTCCAATGACAAAAAACTGAATTATTCAAAGATTTGTGGCAAGGCAGGTGTACTTATCTATGAATTGAAAACATGATTATCATGTTGAAATAAACTCCATAAACAGGTGGCAACCCAGTTGGTATTGCCTAGCTGAGAATCCCCCACAGAAATTTATCTCCAGGAACATATATATATTTTTAAGTTATAATACTTGCATTGTTTTTAGCAACAATGACCTGGTTTGAAACCTGATGAGTAGTCTATTCCTATGTGATATATTATAAACGTTTCACTTCAGAAATAAGGACAGAGAACTGTAATACAAAATGCTTTAAAGATATTGAAATTCAGACTGCAAATTTCCTTAGAGACTGAAAAAGAAAACAAAAAAGAGAAACTGTGAGTTCAGTGGTTCTAAAAATACATGTGAAGTGGCTGTGACGAACAGTGGTGGCAGGGTCTGTGCATGTTTGCATGCTTCTTCAATCTAACTGTTATATTACTTCAGTGGGAACTGCAAGACCTTTCGAATTAAAAATTTGATTAACACTATATTTTATTAAAAGAAAAACAAAACAAAACACTTCTGTTCCAGGATGCATTTTCTATTCAAGGTAAGTGCTTCCATTGAAATGGCCAACCAAATTTTTTGCTAGGAAAAAATAAAATCGTTTGAGTGCACCTCATTTCATGTGGCTACTCCCAGGTGTGATTTTACAAGCCTGGCATACACACTCACAAGGAGCAGGTTTTGGTTAGCACCCAATTGCAGAGGGAGTAATTGGCACGCTTGCTCCTCACACACCTCTGCTAACCACTCTAAACCTAATCCCGCTTGCCACCGCTGGGTTCCTACATAGCTTTAGATTGCTCTGACTCTGATGAAAGGGCAAGTTGCTAGCAGATATGAGCGAACAGTTTTGTATAAAAGAATGCCTGTGAGCCAGCTGGCCCTGTGTTTGTTCACTGCAACAGGGTCAGGGACCTTGTATGGTCTTAATAAATAGAATCAACTGACTTCATATGTGTTTTGGCACTAATCTGTGGCCTATGGCATAATTTCCTGGGGTTTAGTACAATATTAATAAAAAGAGCTATGCTAGATTAGGCACAAATCAATGCTTTATTATTAAAGCAGTTTCAATTTTTGTTTAAAAAGAAAATGCGAAAGGATTACTATTGTTTACAGCACCCATTTAAATGCATGCACTACCAATTTAAATTAAGATATACTTTGGTTTTCAGTTCCTTTTCAGTTTATGCTTTGGATTCAAAAATATGTTTTGTTTTGTTATTTTTTTTTCTAATAGGATGAAGTTGAATAGAGTAATGTATGCTGTAAATCTAGGCTTATCCTTTGCCTTTTATACATACTCAATTCATTACGTTTGTTTATGCAGCCACTCTTACTTTGTTGTGCCAGCAAATTGGACTCTGATTTAAATTAACAAAAATTATGATAGAATGAAAATTGGTTTTCTTTCTTTCCCCCCTTATTTTCTCAAGCTAATGTCCATCAGGCAACCAGGAAATAAATGAGACACTGGGGATTTGCTCTGCTTTCTTTTCTCCAGGACGTTTTCAATAAAATAACATTTATTAAAATGTTTATTTATGTTTAGTATTCATAGTATACTAAATATAAATATAAAAGCTATTAAAGTAGATACAATATTTGACTTTATGATTTTTTTTAAAGAATATGTATGTCTGAGTATATTCTCCATTCAGTATCATTTATGTTTGAGAAAAGATGCATCATGGGAAACACTGATGTATACATAATATGATATCAACAAAGGGACAGTGACGTGATTTTTTGTCTCTTCAATATATCAATATCTATTCAGTAATTTTTTAGCTCCAAACTTATACTATAAATTTATTTACCATGCTTAAGATATCTTACATAATCCAAAGTAATAAATCCCTTACATAATCCAAACAATAAATTGATATACGGACACACATGCTTATCAGAGCACTATCTATAGAGTCATTTTGAGTTGAAATCAACTCAATGGAAGTGAGTTATTTATTACAGCAAAAAGATAGGAATAACCAAAGAGATTGTCTGTGGAAGAATGGATGAATATGCTCTAGTACATACATACAACAGTGTTATGCATCTCTAATAAATAATAAGTAAACTCTCAAATACCTCATGACATGGACAATAAAGAAAAATACTTCATGACATACTAAAATTAAAAAAAGCAAAACAACAAACAATTGGCATTCACACCAAAAGATGTAGACTTTGAAGACTGTGGGGAGCCCGAGGACGAAGGGGCAGGGGAGACAGAGAGATAGGGCCCCATACATGCTGTAGGGTGGTGAGGGCAGGGAGACTTACTGGAAGACTACCTTTGTTCCATTGGGTTGGGCTGGGTGACTGTGTTTTGCTTGTTTTTCCATGGGTGTTTTATGCTCCAAAAATAAAAGGAAAAAGGAAAAGTGAAGGTTAAAAAGAAGAGAAACTCTCCTTGGGATTGTTTGTCCTGCCATTTTATATAGAGCCCCAGGAAAAACCTATGGGACCGGCAGTCCCGTGGGGACAGGGGAGAGGAGGGAGCGAGGAGGGACGGGGAGAGTCAACAAACTCAGACATCAGGGAACAAGAGATCTAAAATTGATAATAAGGAGGGCGAATAAAGCCGGTTGGTCTTGATCAGGAGAAATCTATCCAACAGGAAATACTGAAAGCAGAATGGAGGATGAGCATTATAGTGAGATAGATAGAATGAAGGTAAAAGGAAATAGAGGAAAGAAATAGGAGGCAAAAGCTATTTATAGAGATAGCTATAGGCATGTATATATGTAAGTATATTAATTTATAATGAAAGGGATAGAGAACAATGTACATGTATTTATACAATAAGCATTAAGAGAGCAGACAGATTGGGCCTCTACTCAGGGCCTCCCTTAACACAAGAACACTTTGTTCTGCTAAACCAGTACTCTTTGATACTCATCTCCCCTACAGGATCACTGAAGACAAAATGGGTGCAGAAGCAAACATGGGGAAGAGAGCAGATGGTGCTCGACTATCAAAAGTTACAGTGTCTTGGGTCTTAATGGCTTGAAGTCAAACAAGCAGCTATCTAGTAGGGAAGCAAATAAGCCCACATGGAAGAAGCGCACCAACCTGCATGATCATGAGGTGTTGACAGGATCAGGCATCAGTTATCGAAGGATCCCAAACAAAAACTCTATAGATGCAAAAGAGGGGTTTTGGAGTGGAGACCCAAAACCCATCTGTAGACAATTTAATATCCCCCCATAAAAGTGGTGTAAAGAAGGGATGATTCAATCAAGGTGCAGTGTACCACCAACAAATCCCACATCATTCCTCTAGTTCCTGAATACTTCCTCCCCCAATACCCTGACCCTGTTCTACTTTAAAAATCTGACTAGCCTAGAGAACACACATTGCTACAAATAAGAACTGTCAGCACATGGAATTCAGGAAAGATAAATCCCTCAGGAACAGTAATGGGAGTAGCAATATCATAAGGGTAGGGTATGGTCAGGGAGGTGCAAGGGTGAGAAAGGGGGAACCCATCCCGAGATTGGATTTATAACCTCCTCTCAAAAGGGGACAGATAACAGAAATGTGGGTGAAGGGAGACAATGGGTAGTGCAAGATATGAAATAATAATAACAATATCTGATTGATCAAGGATTCACAAGAGTGGGCGGGTGGGTGCGGAAGGGGGAAAAAGATGAGCTTATGCCATAAGCTCATGTAGAAAATGTTTTGGAAATGATGATGGCAATATATGTACAAAATGCTTGATACAATGGATGTATGGAATGTTATAAAACCTGAATATTATAAAACCCCAATAAAATAATTTATATAAATCAATAAGTAAATGAATGAATAAATAAATAAAAAGATAAAATCCAGCACATTTGAGTACAATTAGGTAAAGTATGCTGTGCTTTAATGGACCAAACAGATTCATATAATTTCACTCTGCCTCTTTCCCTTTTGAAAGATAGAGCTCATTTTCTCTGCACTTGAATCTGGGCTGGCTCTGTGACAAGTTTGATGAATGTAACTCAATCAACTTGGTATTATTCATATATCTACCTTCTGACGCTGGGATTCAAGTCTGAAAAAGATCAAAAGAAAAGGTTTACCATGGTGAAACTATCAGGCAGAATTGACTCAATGGCAGTAAGTTTGGTTTTTTAATTTAACCCCCCAAAAAGAGATTTGTTACATATTTTTCAATCAATTTAATACTTAAACTGGAACTGGTAAGAGAGACCAAACTTAGGAAGCAATGCCAAAATGCCTGTCACTATCGCCATTGTCCCTTGCCCCCTTTCTAGAATCTAAATTGGACAACAGACTTGGGTGATGCTGCAGAAGTATGTTCAACCAATGAGGAATACGAAGTTAGGGGATATGCTCAACCCTTGTTTTATGAGGTTGTGATGATTCCTACTTGGAGTGATCCACACTGGCTTTACACTGCCTTCTGGAACTGGGGGAAAAGTAATTAAACCTAAAAGGAAAACTATACATTTATTGATTTGTCCTAGAGGCACACAAAGTAGACAAACAAGTCTACCTAAAGATTATGTTCTCTACATTACAGAATGGAGAAAGGAGGATTTGGAGATATGGGTCAGATTGCAAATAATCAAAATTAAAATCAAGGTCAATCATAAGGAGAAGCAATCAAGATCTTCTTCCTGAGTACAGTAAAAAAGTATTACTACTAAGGTTTCAATTTATATTTTAGGCTGTGTTATTGGATACAGTCTACAGAATTTTGACTCATAGAGACTCTATGTAATGGAGAATGAACTACTGATCACTAATGTATCATTCCCATAATTGTTATTAGGCCTGAGTCTCTTTGAAGATCTATATTAACATATAGAACCAGCTGTGACAGGATAATGTCTCTATACCTATAAGGAAATCCAGTCATTTCAATTATTAGTCAAACTTGTGCACCAAAACTGCTGATGAAATTAAAGAATCTGTCAACTTTTTCAGTCTGACATTGATCAAACATGAAATGAAGATGGAGTAATAATTACTGGCACTTGTATTGTGAAAATTGGAAACAAAGTGAAAGCATTAATAGCACCAATAAGGCCTTAATGATAGAAGCAAAGGTGGTAATCACATGATGTTATTTTGCAAGCCCAATGATTTCTTAATTGTCAACATCTTTTTTTTCTACAACAGTAATGGTGCCTTTACATGAGAATCTAACCAGATAGAACACAAAGGAATCACATTGACTATATCTGTGGAAATTGGATTCATTGTAGAATCACATCAAGAACATATACTTGAAAAAAGCATGCGCTCATTTAAAAAGACATAATAAAGAAAGCGCCAAAATTGATATAAGAAGACACTTGAAAACTCACTATTGCACATACAGTAGCTAAAGCAAATGGAATAAATGACCTAAAAAGTTGAAATAAAAATTGTAATTGGACTATCAAGAAAACAAAATATTATAAGAAACTTGCAAAGATCTGGAGTTATAGACTCAAAAAGGATGAACAAGCTCAGGTTATTTCAAGTTGAATAAAATTGAAGAAAATTTCAAACCATGAATTACAATACTGCGGCACAATACTGAGTAATGCAGACACAAAAAAGGAAGATGGAAGGACTAGAGAGCCACAGTACACAAGAATTAGTTTTCAACTCTTTCAATGGGTAACGTGTGATCCAGAATTGATGGCATTGAAGGAAGAAGTCTAAACTGCACTGAACTAATTAGTGAAAAACAAAACACTGGGAATTGACCAACTGAAGTGTTTCAACAAATTGTTGTAACACTAGAAATGTTCCTTCATCCATGTCAGGAATATTTGGAAGACAGCTATTTGGCCAATTAATTGGGAGGGATTAATATTTGTGACCACTCTAAAACAGGTGACACAACCGAATGTGGAAATGATTGAACAATATCCTAATGTATCCTAGAAGTAAAGTGTTGTTGAAGATAACACAGAAATGGCTGCAGCACTACATGGCAGGAGGAAGGAATGTCATTACCAAAGTCAGATGGATCTAGGTGGAAAGCAGAGAATGCCAAAAATATATTTACCTGTGTTCTTTTGACTATGCAAATACATGTAACTGTGTGAATCATAGCACATTATGGATAATGTTGTAAAAATTTGGAATTTCAGAACACATACTTGTGCGCATGGAAATTCTGTACACAATAGACCAAAAGGAAGATATTCAAACAAAACAAATGAAAGGACATGGATTAAGAGCAGGAAATATACGTGTCAGGGCTTTGTCCTTTCAACATACTTATTCAATCTGCAGGCTAAGCATATAATCAGAGAAGCTGCACTACATGATTAAAAAAGTTCTCTCAGAATTATAATGAAACAACTGTGCTAGCTTAAAGCAAGGGCAATTTGAAGGCCTTGTCTTTAGTGTGTATTGCAACACGATGTAATGGAACCTCTGAGTTTGAGTCTCTCAGATGTCTCCAAGGGAACAAGGGAAGTGGCTTGGGTCACACCTTCTACTAAGGCGGAGTCTTTATCTTCCTACAATGCTGTCCATCAGTATAGTACAGAATAATTTCCAAAATGGAACTTTAATTGCAGGCTCATAGAACCCAACATTATAATATATCACAGATATCAATTTCAATAGATCACAAGGAATTATGACTAGAAGACCATATTAATTGACTGTGACTCAGCAACACTTGAAATGGGCATAGAAATTTCATTTGACCCAGTATTCTGTTGGATATGTAATCTAAATAAGTAAGAGTCATATGATGAACCTGGAACATCTATGTTCATTGAAGCATTGTTCACAATAGCAGTAAATGGTAACAACGTGAATACCCATTAATAGAAGGCTGGATAAACTTGGGTACATACACACAAGGAAATAGTTTGTATCGATAAGCAACAATGACAGAACCCTAAAGCCGCTCTTGGCATGGATGGAGCTAGAGAATTGTGATGCTGAGTGACGGCAATCCACCATAAAGGACAAGTTACATGAGACCATTGTTATAAAGAGGGGAATCCCTTGCAGAGGGGTGGTGGGGAGGAGATGAGTCACTCAGGGTTCAGTGTAGCAATAATGAAACTCCCAACTTTCCTCTAGTTCTTAAATGCTTCCGCCCCCCTTCTCCCACTATCATGATCCCAATTCTACCTTGCAAACCTGGTTAGACCAGAGGATGCACAGCGGTACAGATGGGAACTGGAAACACAGGGAATCCAGGACAGATGAACCCCTCAGGGCCAGTGGTGCGAGTGGTGATACCGAGAGGGAAGGGGGAGTAGAAAGGGGAAACCGATCACAAGGATCTACATATAACCTCCTCCCTGGGGGATGAGCAACAGAAAAGTGGGTGAAGGGAGACGCCAGGCAGTGTAAGATAAGATAAAATAATAATTTATAAATTATCAAGGGCTCATGAGGGAGGGGGAGGGGGGAGGGAGGAGGAGGGAAAAAAAGGAAAATGAGGAGCTGATTCCAGGAACTCAAGCGGAAAGCGAGTTTTGAGAATGATGAGGGCAACGAATGTATAAGTGTGCTTTACACAATTGATGTAGGTGTGGATTGTGATAAGAGTTGTATGAGCCCCAATAAAATGACTTAAAAAATTTATTTCTTAAAAAGTAAAAAAAAAAAACCATTTAAGCCACAGGAACAGACGTTACCAAGAGAGATAGGACAGGGGAAGGAAGCAACAGGCTAGAGCTCTCTAATTATTTTGGGGAGTGGGATCTCCAAGAGTAATCTCGATAGTTGTTCTCAAAGCACACAGAATAATTATGGGAACTAATTATGAAAAAGTCTTAAGAACATTGAAATTTTTATAGATGAGAAACAGGACAGGAGAAACAGACTGAGGGTTTTTTCCTCCCATTTTACAATTTTCCTGCTCATTTTTCAAGGGTAGCAAGGGCTGTATTATAAGAACTCAATTAGGCAGCCACACCCCTTCCCACATACAGCCCTCTTTTGGTCCCTTTGGTCTTCTTTGTCTTCACAAAACTCAAAGAACTTTGAAAAGGAATAGAGTTTGAGCCTCTTAAACAAACTACCATTTTGATGCAATATAAATCAAGAGCACCGAATTCTTCAGAGGAGTGTTAGAGAAATGGAAATACTTCTTTCAGAAGTGTATAGCTCTACATGAAGGAAATGTCAAGACACAATAGATTCACATTTTGATGTTTTGTTTAATAAAGATTCCTGTGATTTTGCAGTATACTCTCATATGTTTAGAACCTTGTGACAGTGGTAAAAAGACTGAAATCAAACACTAAATACTTTTTAAGTTGCCTGGAGATTAAATGAGACATAAAACTCCTTTGCCCATGGCATGGGGAATGAATAATATTAACATGACTAATATTATAAACAGACCTTAGAACAAAATAAGTGCATAAACACACATATATACATAATATCTCAGTACAACAAGGAAAATTATACTTTTATTAATACAATATTTTCATGATGAAATGATAAATGTACATATATTGAATTTTTATTTTAAGTAAAAATAACTGTGGTAGTTACATAATCTGGTGTCAATTTGTGGAGTAAGAGTGTAGGAGTGGAGTCTAAGCTGTCAATAGGGGTATAGTCAATGAGGCCTCTGTGTGGGCATGACTTTCTCCTGAGAATTCTGGGAAATCTGGTATTTCCTCCTTGGAGGTGGGAGACATCTCTCTCTCTCTCTGCTCACTTCCTGCAAGACATCCCTGAGGAGACACCACATGGACCTACCCTGATGCAGTCCTGGGGCCTGGAGGAGCCACAGAGAGACCCCTACCAGCACTGAGATGCTTCAACCTCCACTGAATTTGCACCCACTGGCCTGTGATGTTCCTGCATTCAGCCTCAATGCATATGTTTCATGAGTTTGAGGAGGACTTCATAAATTGGTATCCGACTTATGAGCTAATATCAGACTTATGGGCTTGGACTGGACTGGGTTGGGATGCTTTCTTAATGTTCAATTACCCTTTATACAAAACTCTTTCTTATATACATAGGAATTTCTATGGATTTGTTTCTCTAGTCTACCCAGACTAACACAATAACTCCGTTGGACTTAAATTCAGTAGTGCTTTAAAAGTCTATAAATAATAATGTAATGACTCAAGTTAATATGCAATAAACAACAAAGGAGTCAAATTTCTCTACTACTAGGACATTTATAAGTCTTAGAAAGAGGAGATGGTTCTATAATTCTCTCAAATAGCTTATAGTTTAATTCACCATAAACTTTTGGCTCAAAACCATTAACTAACAGAAGGATACCTTAATAATGCAAATTGTATGATTATATAAAGAATCATATATTTCATACTAACCATTTAATATAAATTTACCACTAATTATTTAATTATTATTATGTAGCATTATTCTAAACACCGAGGAAACAAATCTACAAAATATTACAAAGACCACCATTTTCTTTTTAAAAAAATCACTTTATTAGGCTTAGGGGCACATACAACTCTTATCACTACCCATACATACACATCAATTGTGTAAAGCACATTTGTACATTCATTGCCCTCATCATTCTCAAAACATTTGCCCTCCACCTAAGCCCCTGGCATCAGGTCCTCATTTTCCCCCTCCCTCCCCACTACACCCCCTCATGAACCCTTGATAATTTATAAATTATTATTTTGTCATATCTTGCCCTGTCCAAAGTCTCCCTTCACCCACTTTTCTGTTGTCTGTCCCCCAGGGAGGAGGTCACATGTAGATCCTTGTAATCGGTTCCCCCTTTCCACCCTACCCTCCTTCTACACTCCCAGTATCACCACTCACACCACTGGTCCTGAAGGGATCATCCGCCCTGGATTCCCTGTGTTTCCAGTTCCTATCTGTACCAGTGTACATCCTCTGGAAAGACCACCATTTTCATTGTGTTGGTAGACTCCCCTAAATGTATCATTTTCCCTCATATAATGTGATAACACATGTGAGCATAAGAAAAAGGGGTAACTAGAGAAGAGAAGAAAGACAGAAAGAAAGGGGGGAAGCACAATAAAAACTGCATTGTACAAAAGGTAAGAGACCTCCACTTGAGGCAAAGAACAGAGCTGTGTCTGGAAATACACAGTGATCTGGATAATACATATTTACTTTAAGTTTTGTATTTCCCATTTTTATTATTAATTGAGAGATAGTACATATATCATTATATAATGCAATCACATCAAGCAGAACTGTACAATTGCTACCAGTTTCCATTCTTTTTCTTACTGACTCCTTGACATCATGTCCCCTTTACCCTCCCTTCACCACTGTACCCTCTGTTCCCCAAGACCCTTGTTCCAATTGTTGTCCCCACAGGCTCATCAGTCCTGAGTTTCATAGATAGAAATATATATAACACAACTTTAAGAGTGACCTCTGATGACATAACACCTCTGAGAGAAGCCCTAATATATACAAGTGTGATGGTGGGACAGGAGGAAGGTAAAAGGAAACAGGGAATATCTAGGAATCAAAGCTATGGATAGAGGTGTAAACATATGTAAATATATAAATTCATAAAAATAGATGGATTGGCTATGTACATATATTTGTATGGCAATACATTGAGGAAGTTGATGGACTTTTGGCCTCTGTTCAATGCCCTCAATGCAAGAACACTTTGTTCTAACAACCTGGCATTTTGTGATGCTCACCCTCCCGATATGATCACTGAAGAAAAAAATGGGAGCATAAGCAAATGTGGTGAAGAAAGCTGATGGTGTCTGGCTATCAAAAGATATAGTGTCTGGGGTCTTTGAGGCATGAAGTTAAATAAGTGGCTATCTAGCTGAGAAGAAACAAGCCCACATGGAAGAAGAAAACCAGCCTGTGTGATCATGAGGTGTCCATGGGGTCAAGTAACAAGCATCAGAAGACCCCAAACAAAAACATAAACAAAAAAACATATTGTTGAGATGGAGAGGGTTGGAGCAGAGACCCCAAACCGACCTATAGACAATAGGAAATCCTGTCACAGAACGGTCACAAGGAAGGGATGAGTCAAACAGGGCCCAGTATAGCACCAATGAAACACACAATATTCATCTGGTTCCTTGAGGTTCCTCAACTATCCTGACCTCAGTCATGCCTTTCACTTATGGCTAGACTGGAACATGCACACTGGTACAGATAAGAACTCAGGACACACAGAATCCGGGCCTGATAAACCCCTCAGAACAGAAATGTAGTAGCAATACCAGAAAGATAGGGGGAAGGTGGGGGGAGGGGGTAAAGGGGAGGGAAGGGAAACCGATCACAATGATTAACAAATCTCCACCACCACTACCACCTCAGAGCAATGAACAACAGAAGCAGTGGGGGAGGCAGACAGCAGTTGGTGTAAGATATGAAAATAATAATTTATCAAAGGGTCACAAAGATGGGATGGAAAAAATAAGGAACTGATACCACAGGCTCAAAAAGAAAGAAAATGTCTAGAAAATAATGATCGCAACATATGTACAAATATACTTGATACAATTTATGTATGGTTGTTATAGGAGCTGTAAGAGCCCCCAA
Source organism: Echinops telfairi (assembly GCF_000313985.2). Lineage (NCBI taxonomy): Eukaryota > Metazoa > Chordata > Mammalia > Afrosoricida > Tenrecidae > Echinops > Echinops telfairi. Next base: position 674,699 of record NW_022111368.1, read on the forward strand.
TATGTATATATATATAAACACAAAACAAAGAGTATGAAAACCAGCTCAGGACCAGCATCCATCAAAGAGGGGATCAAATGAAAAAGTTTTAGCTGTTCAAGTCAGATTTGTGCCTTTGGTCTTCTATACTCATTTCTCTAATGCCCTCTGTTTAATATCCCCCTTCCTCTTCTCATCCCTCAATTCTGGATGGGGGAATTTTACCAGAGGCTTGTTGCCTATGCAGTCCCCACAAATGTATGTCTCATTTTAATTTACATATACATATATATGTATATGTATGTATGTATTGACAATTGTTCCCTTTGAAGGAGGAAGAGAAGAATTCTTTTAGGAGCATGGAACATCCAAATATCATTTTCTGTTATGTTTAACTTTTTGTTAGTGCGCAACAAGATCATTAAACTTATCCTAGGTTTTGTTGATAATTTTAATTTTTACATTAGAAAAAATATAGTATCCCATGTGTTATAAACAGCATTACAATGTTAATATTCTGTATGGCTTTTTTTACTAGTAAAAAAATGTGAACATATGTGAACAACTAGTACAAACAGATGTGAACATAAGGAAATCGCTCCTCCACCCACCCACCCCCTCACACACACAATCCCAGGGAGATTTTTTGTAATCTGTACTGCTTTTTAGAGACAATTTTTAATGAAGGTATTGAAACTTTTGTTAAGTTATTGTGTTAGGCCAGGGTGCCTAGAGAAACAAATTCAGTAACTCTCACCTATGTATAAGAAAGAGCTTTCTATCAAGAAGTCATTATACATGAAGAAGGCATCTCAGAGCAATCCTCCTCAAGCCCATAAACCTGATCTGAGTCCATAAACGCCTCTTCAGGCTCACATAACTGCGTGCAATGATGCAGAATGCGAGAAGATCACAGGCAGCTGGATCCGAGGTTGGCCGACACGTGGTTGTGCACCAGCAGCTCCCAGAACCCTTGGTGGCAAAGTCCCAGCAAGCAGGAAGATGAAGAAAGTGTCTGAGAGAGGTTTCTAGGTC
>NW_022111368.1:676511-680114 GCF_000313985.2 Echinops telfairi
TTTTTTTTTGCCATCTCCTAAATTTCTGAGAAAGATCTGTTGGAGATCATTGCTCTTTCTTTGCCTTTCACTGACTTTCTATAAAAGGTTCGTACTTCTTGCCTTTTATTGGAAGACCTTGGCCTTTCTTACAGTATAAATTTAATAAGAAAAGGCACACACCTGTAGGGCATTTTAAGTTCCCAGCATTAATATTTACCAAAACAGTACTATCTTAGGCATTAGTGAACAAAAACGGACTGATATTCGTCAATTTAAAATGGACAAATAGATGATTTGTTATGCTGAGGATGAAAAATTGAAGAGGAATGCTGCCACATGCATCAATCAAAGTTTATCTTGAAATGCAATGCTGTCTTTAATAAGATAATACATATATGAATCTTAGAAAGGCCAATCAATATAATTATTTTTCAATTTGCATAACAGCCACTAAACCCAATGCTGAAGAAATTGCAGAATTATAATTCTTCAGTCCCAAACAGATAAAATATGTAATCTAGCTGGGTTAAAAATTACTGGTGATTAGGAAGTGAAAGTTGACAACAGAGGAAGTAGCAGTGGTTGAAAAATGTGGCTTTTATGATAGAAAAAAAAGCTACAGATTGCATGATCAAATGTTTCAAGTTGAAGATCTTCATTGCAAATATATTTTGATAACATAAATGGCAACTATACACATGGACCTACTGGGTGGAATTAACAGAAATCCAATTGAATGCATCTTTTAAAAATGACTATGAAAAATCTCAATATCATCAGTCAAAACAAGACCAGCAAAAGAGTGTGGAACAGGTCATCAATTACACATATGAAAGTTCAGGTTGAAGCTAACGAAAATTAAAGCAAGTCCATGAGAGCTAATGTACAACCTTGAATGTGTAAAGTATGAATCTAGGAAAAGTAGAAGTTGTCAGAAATGAAATGTAATATGCAAAGATCTATATCCTTTGCATTACTGAGCTGAAATAAACTGCTATTGGCCATTTTTGGTCAGAAAATCATATGCTTTACTATGTCCAAGAATAACACAATCAAGAGGAATGGCATTGCATTCCTCGTCCCAAAGGATATTTCACAATTGATATGGAAGTGCAATGCTGTCTATGATAGGATTATACCTATCTGTCTTCGAAGAAATCCCATAAACATGATTATTATTCAAAATTTTGTACCAGATACAAATGCCAATGATGAAGAAATTGCAGAATTATACAAACAACTTTAGTTGGAAATTGATTTAACATGAAATCAAGATTCATTGCTTAAAATTGGCAACTGGAATGCAAATGTTGAAGCAAAGAGGAAGGAACAGTAGTTGGAAAACATAGATTTGGTAATAAAAATGAAGCTAGAGATCCCATGGTAGAATTTTGCATGGCCAACAATTTGTTCATAGTAAATTCTTTGTTCAGCAGCACAAAAGCAACCCCACGTGTGAAATTCTCTAGATGGAACGCACAGAAATAAAACGGAGTCCATCAGTGGAAAGAAAGGACGAAAAGCAGTAGAAACACTAAAACCAGGTCTGGAACAGACTACCAGTTGCTCATGTAAAACTTTAGGTTAAATCTGAACACAATTAAAGTCCACCTGAGTCACAATACAACCTTGCATCAATCACACCTTTTTTTGAGAACATATCAAGGACATATTTGATGCACTGAACACATTACAGAAGAACTGATCAGCTGCAGGCTGACATAGAGAATGTAATTCATGAAGAAATCAAAAGGTTACTAAAAAGAAAGGAAAGAAAGAAAAAAATCAAAATGGATGTCAGAAAAGACTCTGAAACTTGCTTTTAATTGTACAGTAGCTAAAGCAAAGGAAAAAGTGATAAAATCAAAGAGCAGAATAGTACGTTTCAAAGAGCAACTTGATAAGACAAGTCAAATATTATAATAAAATGTGCGAAATCTAGCAATAGAATAGCAAAAAGGAAGGATGTGTTCAGCATATCTTAACTGAAAAAACTCGAGGAAAAAAATTGAAGTCACTAGTTGCATTACTGAAAGATTCTATGGGAAAAGAAATAATGATGCAGGAATCATCAAAAGAAGATGGAAAGAACACATAGAGTCAATGTACCAAATAGAACTAGTTGGCATTCCACCAATTCAGGAGGTAACAAATGGATAAAATAAATAATGCTGAAGAAGAAATGTAAGTTGCACTGAAAGCATTAGCCAAAACCAAGTTCCCAGGTATTGATGGGATACTACGTGAAAGTTTCGATAAGCTACTGAAGCACTGGAAGCAATCCCTCATCTGTGCCAAGAAATTGGAAGTCAGCTATTTGGCCAACTGACTGGAAAAGATTAATCTGTGTACGCATTCAAAAGAAAGGTGGTCCAATGGAATGTCAAAATTACGGAACAATATCATTTCTATCACATAGAAGTAAAATTTTACTGAAGGTCATTGAACAATGGTTGCAGCTCTACATTGACAGAGATCAGCCAATCTTTCAAGCTGGAATCAGAAGAGAATATGAAATAAAGGATATCATTGCTACTATCTAATGGATCATGACTGAAAGCAGAGACTACCAGAAAGATGCTTACTTGTGTCTTAACTGCCAAAGGATTCAACTATGTGGATCACAACAAACTGGATAACCTTGAGAAGACAAGGAACTCCAGAACACTTCATTGGGCTCATGTGGAACGTGTATGTGATCAAGAGGCAGTTGTGAGAACAGAAAAAGGGAATACCACATGGTTCAAAAAATGAACCAAATTCTCACAATTGTCCCAGTAGGTAACATCATGATAAGTGGAGAAAAAGTTAAAGTTGTCAAGGATTTTGTGTTGCTTGGTGCACCTGACCAAAGCCATGATATTTCCAGTCGCCTCACATGCATATGAAAGTTGCACATTAAATAAAGGAAGGCAATTGATTTATAAAATTAATGGTATCCTTTTCAAAAGACACCTTAGTATCTGAGGTCCCACCTCTGTCCATCCAAATTTAGTTTAAATAAGTTACTGACATTTGTGATTTCAGAATCTCCACAGGGCCAATTTATGAGTGGGCAAAAACAAAGCTTCATTTACAGAGCTGGTTACACCAAACTAAGCATACACTGTGAGAGTCTTCAGATGGAGCAACGAATTCAGGGAAAATGAAGATGCCCTTCCTTGCAAAACTGAATCAGGCTTGCCTAACACTACTTGAGGTAGAAAACGTAGGTGAAATTCAAATTGTTATGCTACCAAGAACAGTGTACTTTAGAAAGTTAAAAGAGAATTACATCTATAAACCTCTCAAAAGATGAGAATGTGACCGAAAATTACACTAATTAGAGTGGTAGAAAAGAATAAGGATTTTGGGAGGCCCTTAATGAGCTTAAAATGAGTTCAGGCTTAAACATCTAACAGAAAAGTGTCGAAAAAAGAGGTCAGTTCTTGGTGTCTACAGCAAAGAGATAAAGACCATGATATGAATGTATTTGATACTACATTTTTTGGGAAAGACCCAATTGAAGCTGTACCTAGGCCAAATTGAAATCCATGTAGTCCCTAATGAATTAGCTCACACAGTCCATTGGAAGGACACCAGCTGCAGAACTTTATGAAGTAATCATTAAAGATACAAAAC
>NW_022111368.1:686865-688422 GCF_000313985.2 Echinops telfairi
AATTGCCCACTGCGGAGGTCTGCAAAGGACCTGAACAGAAGTTTCACAAGGGCACTAATCTGAATAGTCTACCAACATATGAGAAAATGTTCCCGATCATTAGCCATAAGAAAAAAACAAACTAAAATAACTATCAGAAATCACCTAACACCCTCAAAGATAGCCCAATTAAAAAAATCAGCAAGTAACTAATGTTGGGGGTTCTGTGGTAAGATAGAAACACTCGTTGACTGCCAGTGAACCTGTAGCTATGGACAGCCATTCATGGAAATTTATTTGGTAATATCTAAACAGAAATTGAGCTACAATATGACCAAGCAATCCCCCAGAAGAGGCAAGAAACAAACCATGGCCAGACATCTGTGCTCCAGTGTTCATCGTGGCACAGTTTGTGATCACAAGGACTTATAACAATCCAATTCCCATCAGCCGATGAATGGATTAAAAAAACTGTGGTACATACATACAATGGAGTACTATGCATCACTAGAACGCTGTGATATATGCATGAAGCACATAACCGTATGGGAAGAACTGGAAGAAATCTTGCTAAGCGAAGTAAGCCAAGCACAAAAGGACAAGTACAACATGAGTCTGCTGAGGTAAGCTTAAACATGCAAAAGGGGCATAGGGGAAAAGCTTCAATATATATACAACCCTGGGGTGAGGTTCAGGTACTATGACAGTGGCCAGACCCAATCCAGGGATGCATATGGTAGCCAACTAGAAAAGGAGGAGAAAAGAAAGAAAACAAACAAACAAAATGACATGGGTAGCGGGGGAAGAGGGCACTAACCCACCCAAGGGAGTGGTATTGTTTATATATCCACAGGAGAGGGATAGAGGAACCAGACTTCAAACTCGGTGGGCCAAGACATGAATGCAACATACTAGCATGAAGCAGGGAACCAAAGAGAGGTCTGCAGGGCTGGCTCCAATCTTAGCTAGGTGGACACCCTCCCTCCACCCAGAAGAATTCACTTCAATGGACAGCACTGAAGCTACAGCTCAGGGAGAAGGGTGTTTCTGATCAGAGCCCAAAGGAGAAAATGAAGAGGGAAGACATCCTGGCCCACCAATCCCCTAGAACAATATTCTGGTTCAGAGCAGCCAATGCACAGAGAGGACCATAGGGCCAGCCCCACCATGAGACTTGAGGTCCCTCACTGACCCATCACACTATGAATGACAACGCTGGTGCCACAGCACGGGAATTGTGCCCTATCTGACCCCACTACACCAGGGCGAAACACTAAGGGCATGCTACAGAGCAGCAAGGGAAGCAAAGCAACGAAGTCCCTAGGGAATACCAAAAATAGACTTTGGATCCAGGACGTGGCACCCAATCAGATTCAACTGGAAAACACTCAGACAGTCCTGGAACTATTGCTAGGCATTTTGCTGTTGGTGTTTGGTGTTGTTGTTTTGGTTTGGGGTTTTTGTTGTTGTTATGTTTTGCTTTGTCATGTTTTTGTGCTTATTATTGTCTCTGTATGCCTAGATAAGATAGGTGAGATAAACAATCCGGAGGAGAGAACAATGGGACCGACTATTCTG
>NW_022111368.1:689472-690948 GCF_000313985.2 Echinops telfairi
ACAACAGAAAAGTGGGTGAAGGGATACATCAGTCAGTTGAAGGGATGAAAAAAATTGTATAAATTTTCAAAGGTTCATGAGGGAGGGAAAATAATGAGGAGCTGATACTAAGTGCTCAAGTATAAAGAAAATGTTTTGAAAATGATGATGGCAACAAATGTACAAATGTGCTTGACACAATGGATGTGTGTATGGGTTGTGATAAGAGCTGTATGAGCCCTCAATAAAATGATTTTGTGTGTATATATATATATATATATATACCATAAATATTTGAAAGTTTGAGAGATACTCATGGTTTAAAGAGATTAATCAAAAGATTGTCAAACATCCTTTACATTTTATTTTGCATTATGTATAAAACTGAATTATTCATTTGATAACCCTTTCAGTCAAGATATAATGTATAAGTTAATGATCAAAGACGGCGACATTAGGGATATTGTTTTATTTTGAATCATTTATTTGGAGCTCTTAAAGATAACATAAGACGCCATAGTTCAATCACATCAAGTAGTGTTGTGCAATTGCTACCGTAATCAGTTTCAAAATATTTTCTTTCTTCTTGAGCTCTTTGATGGAAGCTTTTGTAAGCATTGTGTCAGGAGAGATCAATTCCTGGAGAAGCACATTATGTTTGCTAGCTGAAAATAAGAGGAAAACCCTTCATGACATGAATCAGCACAGTGGTTGCATCAATGAACTTGGAGATAGGAGCCATTGTGGCATGCTGGAGGACCAGGCTTAGTTCTGTTGTGCATTCATTTGCTATGAGTAGTAGCTGATTCGATAGCACCTAACAATAACATCATAAATGCACACACAAGGGAAAAATGGGATTAAAAATAATGAATTTTTAATGAACAGTTTGACCAATACTCATTTGAATATATATGTATATACACAAATATCTACAAAGTTTTAAATAATCTATCAAGATTCATATGAACGAGAAAGATTTACCTAAGATAAAGATTTTATAAGGATTTACAAAGACACTCATCAGTTTGTAAACTATTTTACTCATATTATGGCTGGAGGTCAGGTGCATTATTGATAGTTTTCACCTCCTCACCCACACCTAATTTAGGATCATGGAGGGACCTTTAAATCATAACAACAAAATAATCAGACATTAGATCCATATAAATGGAAAACTCTCCCCCCATTTCCCCCCACAGTTATTCTGAGAACCTCAAGGGACAGCTATATGGGGTTTTAGAATTCATGAGTCAAAGTGACAGAGTGGAAATTTAGGCAATGATGCTCCAGTCCCCTAAGCCTGTCTCCAGGTCAGGACCAGAGGGACCCTGTTCTTTCTCTGAAAGCAATTGGAGCACTTCTGACCACATCTGTGCAGTGTAGGGAAATACTCAGAGAATGGATGTGTGAAATGAAAACACAAAGAGACCTTCTCTCAGCAAGTTTAGACAGGCCCAGACACTGACCTATGAGCTTAGACAAAGGAAAGAAATC
>NW_022111368.1:692285-706983 GCF_000313985.2 Echinops telfairi
AAGCCGCGGAAGTCGAAGCGTGAAGTGGTGAGGGTTCACTGTATGTTGCCATCATTATTTTCTAAACATTTACTTTCTATTGAGCCCTTGATATCAACTCCTCTTTTATTCCCTTCCACCCTTATGAACCACTGATAATTTATAATATAATAGAATGTAAATGATTTAAGTTTACTAAGATGAACAATTCTTTTTAATTTAAAATGATGTTCTGTTTCATTTTGTGTTTTTAATTTCTCAAAATCTGACAAGCTTACTGGACATAGAGCCCTGTAAACAATATAAATACTAGCTGCTTTAAAAATAGTCCAGTTTGTTGAATATTTTAATAAAATACAAATTTACAGTATTGAGGGATGAGTGCAGTAGGACTCTTTTGGAGGGTACAAAACTCCTTGTAAAGGTAGCCAGACAGGCCTCCTGTGATGTGATGCCTAAGGCAAAAATTGGATTATAAATTACAAAGAAAGTGTAAGAAGTACATTTTTTAAAGTATTTGTCAGTAGCTGGTATTTTATTTTCAAAGTTTTGATCAAAGGGGTAGCTTTATAAACTCAAAAGCATAAAGAAGCCTCATGCTGAATTTCAAATTCATTTATATTCCATAGACTCAAGCAAATGGAAATTTCATAAATGATTCTTAAGATCCCATATAGATATTCCCAACCAACCAAGCCAGTGCAGCTGAGTCTATTTTGACTCATAGTGATCTTATGTAGGGTTTCTGAGACTGAAAGTATCTAAGGAAGCAGAGATCCTGATTTTTCACCTGAGGAGCAGCTGGTGGGTTTGAACTGCCCACCCTGTACTTTGCATCCCAAAGCCTAAACTACAAAGCCACTTGGCCTCCTTATCAACAAGATATAAAAGTTCACATAGACCAATGCTAAAAGAAAATTGGATTAGAAAAGGATTGATGAGAGCAAGTGTGAAGAAAATGTACCTGGCTACAGCGAAGAAGATACATTATGGGTTCAGACCTGCAGCTGGGTGTTGAGTTAGCAGTCTATTGTCAACATCTCATTATTGTTGTCTGCACCAGAGAAATTATACATTAAGAAAGCATCCCAACCAGTGCTGTCCAAGTCCATAAGTCCAACATTAGCCCATATGTCTGACACCAATCCACAAAGTCCTCCTCAATCTCACAAAACACATGCATTGACGCTGAATCAGTGAGTGTGTAAGCATCTCAGCGCTGGCAGGGATCTCCACGTGGCTTCTTCAGCACCCAGGGTTGCATCAGGGTAGGTCCATGTGGCTTCTCCTCAGGGATGTCTCACAGGCATTGAGCCTTGCCAGCTGAGGTAGAGAACTAGCTAAAGCAGCTGCCCACTGGTCCGACCATCAGAGAGCAAGAGACCAAACGGGCAAGGCTCACTGAGCCATTTTTCTCTCTGCCCTTCAATTAATCCCAAATGTGTTCATTGGCCAGATTGGCACAATAAGCCTTAACTGTCACAGTTTGTTCTAATAATGAAGCATTGTATGATACGCTCCTGACATGATCGCTGAAGACCAAATGGGTGTATAAGTAATTGTGGTGATGAAAGCTGATGGTACCTGGCTATAAAAATATATAGCGTCTAGGGTCTTAAAGGCTTGTAGTTAAACAAATGGCCATTTATCAGGGAAGCAACAAAGCCCACTGGAAGAAGCACACACACCCATCCCTTCCCATTGCCCATGTGATCATGAGGGGTCAATGTGAAGAAGTATCAGAAGTTCAAAAGCAAACAACCAACTTGATGTGAAGGGGCATGGATACAATAGAAATCCAAAACTCCCCTGCAAGGTAGTTGGACAGTTCCTCTCAGAAGGGGCACACAGGAAGAATGATAAATCCAAGGTGCTGTATGCACTGATGAACTACATAGTTATCTGCTAGTTTAAAAAAAAAATTCTTCCCCTTACTAAGGTTGTTATTGGTTTTACCTCATTCATTATGCTAGATTTGCATATGGCCATTTGTATATTTAAAATTGTTCAGTACTTGAAAGTCAAGATAGATAACCCTGCAGAAACAGAAACAGGAATAATGGTTCTCTGAGGGTATGGGAGGATGGGGGCAGAAATGGGGAGCTGATAGCACTGATAATTGTACAACTCCACTTCATGGGATTGAACAACAGAATTGTATGGGAATGGATATATTGGATTGTGTAAGTTGTGTCAATAAAACTATTACAAAAAAAGAGAACATAAAATGTTTGCCTTTTTAAATGTAAACATTTTATATTATCACTGCTATTTGCCTAATTGCTCCTCTGTAGGATATTTTCCTCAAAAACATAAAAAGCAAAATAAATAATATTATCTATATATTAACATAAGATGTCCTAAACCCAAACCAAGCCCCATTACCTTGGAGTTTATTTCAACTCTTAACGACCTGGTCATACAGGATAAGGCTGCAAAGGCATTTACATAAACTCTATGCCATATTTGTGTCGACCAGAGTGGCTGGTCTGTTCATTCTGTGGATCTTTCTGTTTGCAGCCCAGTGTCTCACCACTGTGCCACCAAGTTTCCTTACATAAGGAAGGACACGTAGCTGAAACTACCCAGGTGAGGCTTTCTCTGACAACACTTCAAGTGCTACTTATTTCATTGTCTGTTATGTTGCTGTTTATTGCTCTGGGGAAAATAACTTCTGTATAGATGTAATTCATTTATATTTTCAGATTAGAAAGAAAAAAAAAGTGTGCAAAAGCAGGCATTTTCTATCTACTTACTTCCATACCTGCTGGCTCATGAGCAACATTAAGCCAAACAGTTCACGTTGCTCCTACTAATTGCAAGTTGCTTAAGCAACAAGTTGGAAGAGACAATATTTCCAGTTTACTGCAGTTGCTAAGAGCAACAGTGAAATGAAAATCATGGAATCATCAAATATTAGACTTGGAAGGGCCCTAGAGAAATCATATGCCTCATTCTCAATTGAAGAAGCTATGGCTTTCAGCAATTTATTGATTTCTGCAAAGTCACACAGCTAGTTACTGTCAGAATTAGAACTAGAACAGAGTTCTTATAACTTCTACACAATTGTTTTGTTGTATGTATCACACTACTTGGCTGAGAAGTTGCTAAACCGGAAAATAAGCAAGGATGAGGTGGTGGAATTTGAAAGGTTGGCTAATTACAAGAGCAACAGAGAATGAGTGGGGATGATCAGGAACTTGAAGGGAGAAATACTCGATCTTTATCTAATCATTATGAAAGTTGAGATAGGTGCTTTAGTGCCACATGCCAGAAATACATGGTCAGTAACTGGAGATTACACTGCATAAAGAGCTAACACAAAGCCAACCTCACTAAAGTACAAAAAAGCCACATCTTAAGTGGGTGGACTATCCAGCTGTATGGAAGTCATAATATAGAAGTATTCAGAAGAAATAATGAAGTTTGAAATGTATGACCATTGAGAAGAGTGGCAATAAACCAACAGAACAGCAAATGAAGATAGGAAGTCAATGACTGACACACAAGGTTTGGCTTACTTTTCAGAATACTGTGCAGCCTTCTTGGCTTGCTCTTTCTGTCTGAAAAGAATAAATTCATTTTGAATAGAGGAGAAAGTGATAGGTATATGTAACAGGTATGGAGCATATTCTATGAGTTTGACCCTATACTAAATTCTAATCCAAATTTCATAAACTTGCAGTTATTTTTTTTTTTCATTTTTCAAAGAAGGAAGTGGAGCCTTTCCGATATTTTAAGTAGTATCGTATTCAAGGTCACAAAGTTATAAGTGAAAAAATGGATTCTAATCCAATTCAATTTAAAGTAAAATTTCAAGTGTTTTCTATTCATGGTGAGGAATCCATTCTTGAGAATTATCTGGAACAGATTGAGATGGTGTCTGTTCTAGTAACTCATATGAATCAGAGAACATTTGTAGGTAGAGTTTGATTTAACTAAACAGAAATTGAGTTCAGAAATTAAACTTTGTTGTGCTGGAGCTCTGATTTAATAGCAAATCTACATGGAGAATGTAAACTCTTGAAACTGCAAAGTTTTGGGGGCTCACAACTAGATTGCACAGCTTGGTGAATCATGAAGCAGTGGTGGGCCAGAGCCAGTTCACATCAGCTTATGAGAGCTGCACAGGACGTTTCTAAGCTGCATGTCAACCACTGCCTTTCTTTAAGAGTTAAGTTATATAAGCCTATAAGTAACACATTATGTCAAAAACAAAGCTACACAAATCAAACTCATTTTATTCCTATTATTTTGCTGCCTTTTGTAAATAAGCTGTTAGAGGCATGTCTGTTATGTTTGTAGTGGAAGTACTTTGTAATGATATTCTACTTAGTACACATTTTTTTTTCAGCTCCATGCTCAGTGACATCCCATTGATAACTTGATTTTAGCCATGACAGTTTTATTTAAACTATAACTCACTGACTCAGAGTCTATTGTGTCTCATGATGATCCAGTTGGATAGTTTAGAACTGTTCCATAAAATTCCTAATATTATAACTCTTTACAGGAAGATGAAGGTGCTGACCTTCACCCTTTTTCCAAGTGCTGCTGGAGGCTTTAAACCACTGACCTTTTGTTTAATAGTCCACGCTTAACTCACTGCGCCACCAGAACTCCTGATCCTAACTGCGCCATTTAATTTCCCTCTTCCAACTCATAGGGATCCAATAGGACAAGGTATAACAACTCTCTCGATATATTGACAGGCTACCACCTTAATGTAACCAGAAAGCCTCATCTCTCTTCTTCCAGACAGCTGGTATGTTGAAACCCCACCTTTTCAGGTACCCGTCCCAAACTTAACACACGGGGCCATCAGAGGTCTCTTGAGTGAACTACAGATATTGTCAAAAAATGAAAATTGAGTTTATTTTTTATTTATTATTTTGTTTCTTCATTTTCTCACTGCTGAGACTTTAGTTAGAGATAGAAAGAAAGCAAATCATGTAGAATGTTACGCCTGTCATTAACTTGTGAACAGCACAGTGTAGTTCATGGTTGAACTACAATCTTAAGGTGATTGTGGTGGGTACAAGATACTTAAAATTATCTGAAAATAGTACATGAAAACCAGTAGGCTACATGGAATTTATATAAGAAAGTACTGTCTGTTTTAATATTTGTGAATGACTTGCTATATGTTGTCTGCGTCAGTAAAATATGTTGTCTGCATCAGTTGTCTGCATCACATACATTTTATTGTCTTGATAGAGCCCTCTGGTACACGTTAGTAGCATAGCACCGAATGAGGCAACTCCATTGGATGAACCAGGCTGGACCGATGAGCATTTATCAAGATCAAGAAGTCAGAGCAGAAGTTGACGATTTAACTGAACTCTAGGATTTTATATGGAAAAATATGTTACATGAATAATCCTATCAAAGTGTCATTTTTTTTGTTGGGGTGGTTACACATTGAGCTGTGATCTGAAATGTCGGTAGTTCAAAACCAACAGCCTGCTCTGAAGGTGAAAGATGGGGCTTTCTACTCTCATCAACAGTCTCAGAAACCCCCAGGGGAAGTTTGACCCTCTCCTGATGAGGCCCTTGCGTCAGCATCAACTAGATGGCAGTAATTTTTTTTCTGATCATGGATATGTACTTACAGTATATGTGCTATAAAATGTTTGAAGTTAGGAGTGAGGATCCTACAATGTTCAAGGGTGTTAATGCAACATTATAGGATACAGGAGAAAGAAAAATTCAGGAGAGGCTATGAAAATGCCTGCTAACATGACCGCATTTACATGGAGTTAGTCACCCTTTCAAATAATGTGTTTTTGAATCATTCAAATGATCAGCTCTTGCAAATACATATTTTCAAGTACGTTGGTCCATGATTTATCAATCTGAGCCAATAAAAGTCAACATAAAGTTAATTTTCTAGATATGATGCACCTCAGATAAATCACTCTTCTGCCTGCATTCTTCATTAAACCTTTACATTTCTTAGAAGACTTTTTTGTTTATACAGATTTCATGACACTTTATTAAAAATTGAGCTTCTTCTTCATTTATCTATGATATGATATTGAAGAAAACCTGTCATTTTAAAAGGGATTCTATTATACTGTGAATTCCAGCAAATTTTCACACTGTACACTCTATACCCTTTCTCAGTAGCCTTTTTAGTTTTCCCTTATTAGATGGAAGTCATTTTATCTTCTCTGATGAAAGATACATTTCTGGAAAGTTTAATTTTTTTTGATTGCTTGCTGTTTATTTTTTCCCAAGATTTTCTTCTGTAATATTAAAAAGAAAAATAGGAATCTGACCTTTATAAGGGTACAACTTTATTTCCATGTCAGATTCCCTATACAAGAAGAAAACTAGACTATGAAGACCATACATTAAATATGGAGGTAATATTTTCTATTCTAATGTAAAGATATTAACCATACTCATTCATTCTTTATGCTCAGAAAATAATCAGAAGGATTGGGTTATATTTAGAAGAACACACGATCAACATTGGAGGATTAATGCTTATTAATGAGGACATTGTGTTAGGCCAGGTTGACTAAAGAAACAAATCCAGAGACACTCATATATGTCTAAGAAAGGCCTTTATATCAAGAAGTAATTATATACTGAGAAAGCATCACAACCCTATCCAACTGAAATTCCTAAGTCCAATAAGGTCCACAAGTCCCTCTTTAGACTCACATAGTCACAAGCAATTATGCAGAATGCAGGAATATCACAAGTTGGTGGGTGCAAAATCATGTGGATCCAATGGCAGTGGAGCATCTCAGGGATCTGGCGGAAACCAGGGTCAGCCAACAAGAAGGTGAAGGCAGAAAGAGAAGGGGAGGTTCCCAGGACCCTCCTTATGAGAAGGCCACACCCACAAGGAGGCACCTTCAAGCTGTGACCTGATTGACAGGTTGAATACCACTCCTACACTTTTATATATCTTCACCACTCCTATACTTTTATATATCTTCAAGTTGACATGAAATTATGTAACTACCACAGAGGTATTGTAGTATTTGCTGATGAAGAACAAGGATTGCAGCCTTAAGTATGAATTACAACTCAATGTAAAGAAAACAATAATACTTATAAGTAGACCAAAGATAACATCATGATAAATGGAGAAAACTTTGCAACATTCAAGGATTTAATCTAACTTGTATCCACAAGCCATGCTCATGGAAACAGCAGTCAAGAAATCAAAATACACGTTGTATTAGGAAAACCTTCTGCACGAGGCCTCTTTAGTGTATTTAAAAGCAAGAATGTTACATTGAGAACCAAGGTGTGCCTCGCCAAAGCCATAGGATTTTCAATTGTCTCTTATACATGTGAAAGTTAGACATAGATTGAATAAGGAAAAATGAAGAAAACTGGATGAGTTTGAATTATGATGCTTGAGAAAAAAATCAAAAGCCCCAGGGACTGCCAAAAGTACAAACAGATAGATCTTGGGAGAAGTACAACTAACATACTCCTTTGAGGGAAGTATGGGGAGACTTCATCTTACCTGCTTTGTACATGTTAGCAGGAGAGACTAGGCCTTGTAGAAGGACATCTTGTTTTGTAAAGTAAAGGAGCAGCGAAAATGAGGAAAGCTGTGCACAAGGTGGATTGATAAGTGGCTGCAACAATGGCCTCAAACATAAGAGCTATTGAGAGTATGAAGCAAAACCAGCGTTATTTCATGCTGTTGTGCATAGGGTCACTATGAGTTGGGACTGCCTTAACAGCAACTAAAAATAACAAAGTTATTAAATACCTCACAAAATTGGCTTACACAGGTGTAGAGTTATTAATCAAAAGATTTAACCAAGCCTCAGATTTCTATAACAAGATAAGCCATCTTTCTTAAAACATACATACTGGTAAATTATTCAGTGGTTTTTTGGCTTCATGTATCATTGTATTTCAACAGAGACAAGTATTATTTATAGTTATTTCATTTGGCTTTGGTTTAGGTTAAAGACACAGTTCAAGTATAGGATTTTAAGACTCATTGAGACAAAGTCTCAGTCTAAATATCCATATTTTTGTACATTACACATTCCCTTTTTCAGACCTAATACCTGGAGAAATGATAGGTATTTATAAAATCAGTATCATAAATATAATAAATCAATGAGAGTGTTATAATTTATAACATACAGTATAAACTGTTTCTTTCATCAAAATCCTCACAAGTGGACTAGTAGACAACACCATGATAAGCAGGGAAAGGATGGACGTTATCAAGGATTTCATCTTGCTTGGAATCATAGTATGTGCTCATAAAAGCATAGTCAAGAAAGCAAATGGCATATTCCATCAGGCAAACCTGTTGCACAAGGCCTGTCTAAAGTGTAGAAGAGCAAGTATATCACTTGGAGGAATAAAGTGAACCTTAACCAAGCTATGGTATTTTCAATTGCCATGTATGTATATGAAGCTCAGATAATCACTAAAGAAGGCCAAAGGATTGATCTATATGAATGATGGTGCTGTTTAAGGATAGAGGAATTATAATCAACTACCAGAAGAGGGAAAAAATTAGTATTGGAAGAAGTAATGCCAGATTACTCTTTAGAAGCAAGGATGGCAAGACTTCATCTGATGTATTTTAGGAATGTTATTAGGAGAGACCAGTCCCTGGAAAAGGACATTATATTTGGTAAAGTAGGACCCAAAATTCAAAGTCACTGCCAGTGAGTCAATTCCAACCCCTAGTAGCCTATATGCCTATAAGGGTGGAACTGTGGGTTTCCAAGGCTGTCTTTACCATAGTAAACAAAGCCTCATCTTCCTCCCTCAGCATTTGATGAGTGAACTGCCAAGCCTGAGGCAATCACGACAGCACATAAGCCACTAGCTCCTCTGGTAAAGTAGAAGGCTATTAAGAAACAGTAAGACCTTAAATGAGATTGATTGACACAGTGGTTGCAACAATGGGTTCAAACCTAAAAATAATGAAAAGAGTGGTGAAGGACTGTACAATGTTTCTTTTTTATTGCACATACGATCACTATGAATCAGAACAGACTAAATAGCTCCTAAGAATAACATGCCTTTTATCTTTCTTGACTAAAGTCATACGCAAGTAGAAAGGCACTTCTTTCAGTTCTACACCAAAGAAGGAACTATACACTAGCAAATGGCCCAAACAGGAATCCCAAAGTGATGTGAGGGCAATATTTAGTTGAAAGTATCGAAGAGCAAAGTACATTCAGTGGCAGTTTCCCAGTATTGGCAGGCTTAATACTCTATAAAGAGCTTTTCTCTTTGTGCTAGAAAGTAGAAGAAGCAGGTTAGTATTGTGCATTAAATGCAAGGAAGGCTATATGTTATTCCCACCCCAAGCAAAAGATACTATGTAAGGAAGGCTATATGTTATTCCCACCCCAAGCAAATGATGCTATGGCTTGAGAGCAGACAGCTCTTCCTGTATAAGTAAAATTGTCAGAGACCTAAAATAAATGTCGTAGTAACAAGAACTGACCTGCTGGAAGTCTAACTACCTGTCTTCAATGAAGCTTGGAATCCTACTATCAATAATGTTTCACTCTGTGTGAAATACTGCCTACCTCCTTGCATAATTCTTTAAAATGTCAATGGTCTTACGCAATATAATGTAGCTCTGGAAGTCAGGAAGTGTTCATGTCAGTTGTTGACTAGATTGTCAGCACCTTTGTCTCCGATGGGAGAAGCACAGTGCCTCTGGGTGTGAACGAGGAAAGTTCTAAAGAAGGGGAAATCAAAGAAGACATTACAAGACTAAAAGGGAAAGCATCCTAGCAAATTAAAAAAAAGACCTTATCTTAAAGTAATTAGTTTGTTGCTTTTCCTACTCACTGGAGTAAATTAAAATTTTTGTATCTTTGCTGTGTTCATTATTTAGAGTTTGATGAAGTTTGTAACGACAATGAAAAATGCTCTTATAGTTTTCCAAAATGAATTATTATATAAAGGAAAACAAACTTTATTATTGTTATGTAAAAGATAAGTTAATGAGAAATGGACTATTACATCTTTTAATTGTTCAGTATTGATTAATAAACTATAAATAACTATAGTACTGGCATTGACTGATGAAATCACTGGAAAATAAATTTATGCAAGGTTCTGGGAAAACAATCCAAATGCGCCTCTGAAGGAAAATACTGACTTCTAGACAATTTGCTTTCACATTAAATGTAATATACCCAAAACAAGTGTAGTAATTAAAATATGACAATGATCACTTTAATAGATACATTTTTCTCATTAGTTTTCTTTAACTATTTTTCTTAACAACGTGTTATTTTATTTAGAATCTATGTGGATCTTATAAATTGTCATTGGTAACGTTTTATGTCACATATTAGTCTATTGCAGAAGGGATTATTATACATCATAAAGATGTATTGTATACCCCCTATTTTATTTTGTTACAATCTAACAATTATTTCACATACAAAGTTATGTGAAATATATTTAAATATATTTCTCCAAAAGCATGTATGCATTGATGGGTTCTTGGATTTATTCGACAAATATTTAATTTAAGCTTGTTTTGCACCATTTGTGCTAGATACGACTAGCAGAATATCAAGGAACAAAACAGACTTAATTTTAGTGAAGGGGAAAGTGAAACAATGAAAACAAATAAAATACTAAGAGTTTAAAAATATGTGTAGGACTAGGGTATGTTTTTCTGTTGAGTCAATTTTGGGAGTTATTGGGTAGTTACGAACCACCAAACTTTCATTAAGCATTTGAGTGCTTAAGAATTGCACCATAAAGGGAAAAAAATGACCTGGGATGAATTACTATGGAATCAATATTTGAATTGAAATCTGAAAGAAAAAACAAAAAACAAAAATAGGAAGAGCCAAAGGAAGGGCAAAACGAAGAACCTGATTCAGCCTCCTGGCTATTCCTTACCCCATCCCATTTCCTTACTCTCACCCCATCTTCCCAGAAAGAGCCATTAGCTGTTAGATGAGTGAGGGGAAAAATAATAGTTTTCCTGTGGTGAATATGCTTTAAGAATCTCTGTTTAGGGCAAGATATGACAAAATACCCATGTATAAACTATCAAGGGCTCATGCGGGAGGGGAAAAATGAGGACCTAATGTCGGGGGTTTAAATGGAGAGAAAATGTTTTGAGAAACGATGTACAAATGCGCTTTACACAATTGATGTGTGTATGGATTGGGATAACAGTTGTATGAGCCCCTAATAAAATGTTAAAAAAAAAAAATCTCTGTTTATAAATTAGAGTGTTTAAACATGAATATTTTAGGATTTATTATTTGTGAATCATTCATCTGTCAATAAAACCTAAATTCATCCCCATGGCATTGGTTCAAATCTCAGAGCAACCTTATGGAACAAGGTAGTACTTCCGCAGAGGGTTTCTGAGACTGTGAGTTTTTAAAAAAACAGAATTATTGGCATATAATTCACATATCATGCAAATCAATAGTTAGATCAAATCAAGAAGAGCTGCACAATCATTACCACGATCAGTTTTACTTTTTTTTTTTTTGCTCTCTACTTTATTAGCTACCCAATCACACCCAACCCCCCCTGCCATACCTCCAGGGAACCACTAATCTAATTACTGTCTCTGTAGATTTACCTATTTTGGATGTCACACACAGAAAATCATTGAAAACAACAACAATGGCAAAAAAACTAACAAAAATAACCAAGTAAAAAAGGTGAAGACTCAATTTAAAAGAAGGCAATAAATATTAAAAACCAGAAGAAATTTAGAAGTATCATCAAGGAGCTCACATGATAGGATGCTAAATTTTAACCTAACTGTAAATTTTTAAGTGAGCTAATAGGCTAATCTTTCTTTTGCAGAGCAGGTCCTTTATAGGTTGGTTGATAAATTTGATCTATTGTCCTGGTGGCTAAATTCACATATAAAATGTTATTTAATCAAAAATCCAAAAGTCAAGTGATTTATCTAAAAATAAGAAACCTGGATTATCAGCATATTCATGGATTTTAATCATCAGGAAGATTTAACTCTACCTAGGTTGAGAAGTTCGAATATTCAACACTGAAATGCCAACAAAGAAGATTGATAATGGGAATGAAGTCAAAAATAAAAGAGAAAGTCAGAAAAATTACTAGTGAAGAAAGCTTTATCACGGCTGATGTTTGGCTTAGAATGATTATTGATAACTAAGGCAGTATGAACTACCTAGAAACTTTTATTATTTCAGATTTTGTTTATGGTGGAAGATGTATAGTCATAAATTAAGGAAATAATCCTGCAAAACAAGCTTTCATGTATAACAAGGGCAAAGAAAGAAATAAGGATATAGGATTTCAAGCCTCTGTTGAGTGATTGTTCCTTAATTATAGAATATCTGCCCACACCCTTCCTTCAAATCTTGATAGGGGTAGGAAGAAAGATGAAGACTAAGAGTCAGGGTCTGTAGGAGACTGATTATTGGTAAATGGGAGTGTTTCCACAGAACATTATTAATTGTTTTCAGTGAAGTAGTTATAGGAGCATTGGCGTTTGAAGAGAGAGAGAGTAGTAATAGAGAAAAGAAGTCCAGCTACCATAGTTGGTTAACATTTTGAATGTCAACCATAAATTCCGTAGTTTGAAACAAATTCCACTCTGTAAGAGAAAGACAGGCGTTCTGGTTTTGTAAAGATGTACAGCCTCACAAACTCCACAGGAAAAGTTCTCCTCTGTTCCATATATGATCACTATGAGTCGGAATCAACTCGATGGCACTGAGCATGTTTGTCTCTTTTTCTACCTTGGTGGCGTAGTTCTATTCTGACCTATAAGGTTGCCCTGAGTGTGAATTAACTTGACCAGAAGTTATTTTTTTATTGCTTTTCTTTTGAGTTGAGTAGAGGTGTTGACAGATGTATACAATAAAATATAAGATGCTTTATTTGCCAGGGTTGGCTAGAGAAATGAAACCAGCGATATTCATATGCCATATGTTTAAGCAATAACTATATAAAGAAGACATTTTATATCCAGAAGGCATCCCAGCCTAATTCAACGTAGGTCCCTGAGTCTGATCCTCCCAATGGGTGACCCCCTGTGACCTTCTTGCATCCCACGTCATCATTCTGGGTCATTGACCAGCAGCTGCAAGAAGGTCACAGGTTGGTAGATACAGAATCATATGGACCAAAGGTCAGTGGAAACATGCCAAGGTGCTGACAGCTCTTAGGGTTGGGAAGCTCACATGGGGTCACCCATTGGGAGAAAGCATAGAGTCCAAGCAAGCAGGAAAGAGAAGACACAGAGAGAAGGGGAGGGTCTCTCATGAAAAAATGCTGTAACTCCCAGGAGGCATCATCCAGCTGTGACCTGGAAGGTAGGATTTGTTGACACTCATATGTCTATAAGAAAGAGCTTTATATACAACAGCAATTGAATATTGAGAAAATAACTAGCCCTGTCCAGTTCAAGTCCATAAGTCTTATATTAGCCCACATGTACAATACCAATAGATAAAGTTATTTTCTGACTCATGAAACACATGCAATGACACCAAATGCAGGAAGATCACAGGCCAGTGGGTGGGACATCTTGTGGATCCAGTAGCGGCATAAGCATCTCAGTGCTGGCAGGGGTCTCCATATGGCTTCTCTGGCTCCAGAGGTCTAGCATAGTTCCATGTGCCTTGTCAACTGAGAGTCTCTCAGGGAGTAAACCTAGAGAGAGAGAGGGTGGGGGGAGAAAATCTTCTGCC
The DNA here is from genome assembly GCF_000313985.2 of Echinops telfairi. Taxonomy (NCBI): domain Eukaryota; kingdom Metazoa; phylum Chordata; class Mammalia; order Afrosoricida; family Tenrecidae; genus Echinops; species Echinops telfairi. The sequence goes on from NW_022111368.1 coordinate 705,950, forward strand.
TCCAAGGGAGAAGATATAGGAATTCCCAGAATCCCTCAGGGGAAGGATATGCTCACACAGAGACCTCATTGGCTATAACCTGGTTGACATACTAGACTCCATCCCTTCACTCTTAATCCTCTCAAGTCCCAAATTGACACCAGATTATGTAACTACCACAGACCACCCCTTGTCATATTGGCACTTTCACCTAACTCATTAGCCATATTTGATTTTTAAACAAACAATAATAAAATAATCTCTGTACCAAACAGGATAAAACTAAAATGCATATAATCTAATATATGCCAGCCTCACTTAAACATAAGTGAACAAAACAAAAATATCCCATGTCTAACAATTACAGTTAAGTATAATCTATATCTTAATCCTATAATCCTATGAATACATTCCCTTATCTATGAAAGTTTGTAAACCAACCACTTCATGCCTTTATTCCTTGATATTGGGTATACAATTTCTATACTGCCCACTTACATCAACCCAATGCCCTGAGGAGACAATCATGTTCTTTAATGTGAAGAATCTTCCTTCCATTTGGAACCTTGGGAATCTGCATCCATAAGGAAAATCAAATCAAGATAGGTCATCCATAAGTCAGTAGCAATATGCACCTGTTCTTAGGCTCAAATATCGTCTCTTCATTTGATTGGGTTCTAGTCAACTCAATGTGTGCTGCCTCACTTAGCCTCACCAGGGTGCCCATTGGTCATCTTGCCTTTAGACCATGTCCCCATCACAAATTCGCAACAAGCATAGGCCCCTCGTGCTAGGTCATGAACTTCAGACCAGTCAACCCCTCTCACCTTCTCCTCTAGTTCCTGTAAACCAAGTCCATGGGTGTCGGTGGCCAGACACAACCCATTCCTTTATTGCTGCATTTCTCCCACTTTCACTCAACAAGTGGATTCAGGTGGTCACCTAGCAAGCATTTCAGCCTGCCCACAGGCTCTCTTTAATGTTATTTGAGAGAGGAGTTTTCTTCATGGTTCCATAATTTTTCCAGCTTCTGACAAAAACCACCAGAGTTAAAA
>NW_022111368.1:707166-730115 GCF_000313985.2 Echinops telfairi
TGCAATCATTGGAAGAATGTATTAGCATAGTAGAGGAGATGATATAGAAAATGAGGAAAAAGTCTTAAAGTTAACATTTTTGTCAACAGGAAACAAAACTTCCTAAAAATATATAATTGTAAGGGTGACAGGTCATGTGTGTGCTCATATCCAACAAATGATATTGATTCTGTAATTTAGTAGCTTTGTGTTATCCACTTGTATTCTACAGGAACCGATAGCTTCAGCAGTAGATAGTTTATAGATACAAAATCATCTGGCAGAATTCATAAAAAATTATGACTTAGACTGGTCAAATTTCTACCTTCAATGGATATTAAAAAATCTAGTGATATGAATGTTCAAGATGTTACCTAGGGAGTATATAGCTAAGGGAGATAGTGATACAATGAATTTGAGCATGACATAATCACAGATATGAGAAAGCAATGGGTTAGACCTTTCATACACATAGATGGGGAAATTAGTAGATGTCAAACTAAATCAATGTGCATATAATAAAGTCTTGAATGAGTAAAATAAAATTATCAGGAGGTAAGGAGGGAGCAATATTGGGAATAAGATCAAAATATTACAGTATTTTATATATATATTTCAAATATTTGTGGAAGAATGGCATTGAAAGAAAATATATTTTTCCATGAATCTTTTGAGCCCCCTTCCTATATATGTATGTATCAACTAACTATCATCCCTTTCTTATGGCCAGACATATCATGGGCAGAGGTAGGAGTTGTGCCAAGAGCTCTAGTGACATTGTGGGTGACACTTGGAACTTTTAGCCACAGCATCAGTGGTTGGAACGTGCCTATTGTCCACGATAGATACTTTTTACTCCTGTAAAGATTTCAAGAATTGAAACTCAAAAGGAGCAGTTCTACTCTGCCCTTTAGGGTCACCATGAGTCAATATGGCTGCATAGCAGTGAATCTGGGTTTTGGTTTCAGTTTGGCACTCTGAAAGAGAACAAGATTGCGCTCCTAATTTCCTGATGAATAGCTCACAATAAAGAATGTTGGTGTTTCCCTATGAACTTATAGCAGCGTTTAAAAGTTGGTGACCTGAATTATTTTTTTAATTGTTTTTTTTTGTTTGTTTCAATAAGGATTTTAGTCCTTTGCAGGTCAATAATCTGCTTCAAAAAATGACATAATTATTGTAAATCCCATTTTATAATTTTACTTTGTATAAAGAAAACCTGAGGTAGACAGCCCAAGATGATTATGTAGTTTAAGATCTTGGGACACCTCCTGTGTTAGGCCAGGCAGACTAAAGAAACAAATTTGTAGACACTTATATGTATATAAAAAGAGCTTTATATACAAGAGCAGTTGGGTATTGAGAAAACATTCCAGCCCAGGTCAGATCAAATCTATAAATCTGATATTGGACCATATGTCCAATACCTATCTATAAATTCCTCTTCAGACTCTCAAAGCACATGCAATGATGCCAAATGCAGGAAGCTCACAGGTGAGTGGGTTGGAAGTCATCTGGATCCAATGGTGGTGTAAGCAACTCAGCGCTGGCAGGGCCCTCTACATGGCTTCTCCGGCTCCAGAGGTCTGGATGCATAAGGGGAGGTCCATGTGGCTTCTCCAGCTCTTAAGGCATAGTGCCAGGTGTCTTGTCAGTAGAACGATGTAAGGTTGACTTGGCAATTGAAAGAAAGAAAGAAGGCAAAGACAGAAACAGTTTCAAAGGTTTATTTCAGAGCTCTTGGGCTCATTTCATGGGTCCCCATGTGGGGACCTGTGAAGTCACAATGTCCGGGTGACAGCTGGGGGTGTTTTATAGCCAGGGTATGGGGGAGAGAGTAGCTGGGGAATTTTCCACTGCAACTTTGTTGTCTTCAGATCTAGAGCTAAGCAACCATGTTCAATGTTATCTGCAATGGCCAGCTACTTTCATCTGGTCTTGAAGGCCACTGAAGGGGAGTGGGAGGCTGGCCTCTCGTAGCTTCCTTAAAGTGTATTCACTAGCATCTGGTATCTCCTAGCCAGCCTGTTCTGCTAACTCCCACCTCTGCCTGACAAGCGTCATCTCAGGGAGTGAGCAGAAAGAGAGAGAGAGATGTGTTTCTAGCCTCCAAAGAAGAAAAACCGGAGTGCCCAAAATTCTAAGAAGGCCATGCCCACACAGAGGTCTCATAGGTTATATCTTGATTGGCAGGCCAGACTCCATCTCTTCACTCATAATCCACTCAAATTGACACCAGATTATATAAATACCACACCTCCCTACAGCAAAGCACTCAGAAAGTAAATGAAACATATATAGACAACAAGAAGCAGGAAGATGAAACTGTAAAATGAAGAAAAACTTGTATTAAGACAGCAAAGGAGAAGGCTTACAGACTATAGATGCATTACCAGTAATCCCAGTACAACATGGCTATATTGAGAAAATGTGTATAGTATTTTGAGCTAAGGAGTACAGGAAACATTTATGGAATCCCCAATATGAGCCAGAGATACTGTGTAGACAAACCTGGAACAAAGCAAAGTGACCAGAATATGAATTGGAGCTAAGTAGGCAGAGTGCAGGAAGGTAAATCCTAGGAGCAGAGAGGGCCAGGAAATAGGGACAGTATTAGTCACCATCAGTTATATCTGAGCGTATGGGTGGGTGGTCCAGCGCAGTGAAAGAACCTCGAAGTTGTGGTGAGGGATCATCAAGGGAGAAAACCATTTGCACCCTTCTCAAGTGACTAGTGAGAAAGGCACATCACCTTATAAGTAACACTAGTCACCATAGTCACTATAGCCACCATAGTCACCATAGTCACCATAGGCACCATGGCACCATAGACACCATAGGCACCATAGACACCATAGTCACCATAGGCACCATAGGCACCATAGCCACCATAGGCACCATAGTCACCATAGCCACCATAAGCACCATAGGCACCATAGGCACCATAGGCACCATAGTGACCATAGGCACCATAGACACCATAGGCACCATAGTCACCATAGGCACCGTAGTCACCATAGGCACCGTAGTCACCATAGCCACCATAGGCACCATAGTCACCGTAGGCACCATAGGCACCATAGGCACCATAGGCACCTCTGCCAAATGATTAGTAGGAAATACTAGTGCCCTCTCCAATCTCCACCAAGCTATAATCTCACACCCAAATCATTTGTGTATGCTGTCTGCATTCACATAGAAACACCTAGACATCCTAAACTTGTTTGCTGATTGTGAAGAGGAATTGAAGCACTCACTGATGAAAACACAAAACTACAGCTTTCAGGGTGGATTAGAGGTCAATGTAAAGAAATACAAAATCCTCACAGCAGATTAAACCATGATAAACAAAGAAAGATTGAGTTGCCAAGGCTTTCATTTTACTGGGATTCAGAGAACGCACTCAGATATCAAATGATTTGTAGCATTACGGAAAAAAGGCTGCAAAAGACCCTTTTAAAATAATGAAGAAAAAAGGTATCACTTTGAAGACTATAGTAAGCCTAACTCAGGCCATGGGATTTTCCCTCACCTCATATAAGTGTGGAAGCTGGGTAATGAATAAGGAAGAGCAGGGAGAAATTGATTTCTTTGAACCATTGTGTTGGCAAATAATATTGAATATGCAATGAATTCAAGAAAAATACACAGATCTGTCTTGGAAGAAGTATAGTCAGAATGCTCATCAGTATGTCAAGACTTCTCATGTACTTTGGACATGTTATGAGGAGGGACTAGACCCTGGAGAAGAACATCTTGCCTGGAAAAATAGAGGGTCAAAAAAGGGGTGGAAAATCATTCAAGATAAATGGCACCGTGGGTGCAACAATGGGCTCAAACATAAGAATTGTGAGGATTGCATAAGTCTAGGGAGCATTGTATTTTGCTGACCATAGAGTCACTACTATGTGCTGGGACTGACTTGGTGGCACTAAATAATACCAACAGAAAGAAAACCAAAATTCTCACAACTGGACCAATACACCATCACGATAACTAGAAAAGAGATCAAAGTTGCTAAATATTTTATTTTACATATATCCACAGTCAATGTTATTGGAGGCAGCAGTCAATAAATCAAAAGACATATTGCATTGAGCAAATCTGCACAGAAGAACTCTTTAGAGTGCTGAAAAGCAAATATATCACATGGGAGACTAAAAGGTGCTTGACCCAAGTCATGCTATTGATGCAGAGCAGGGGAGCAAAAGTAGAGGCATGGATGAGAAACAAAGGCAAGCGAGGCCCTTGAGGGAGGAGAGCTCAGAGAAGCCCTTGAAAGAGACCTTCTCTCGTTTAAGGACATCTTTTAAGTATCTTGCATACATATGGCTTCAGAAACTGAGCACCAGTGCATATGTGTGGACTAGATCTAGCCTTTGAGAACAGAGCATTATTGTACTGCAGTTCCTGAAGTCTTGCACACACAGTGCTAGAATTTCATTTGCCCAGCATAAATACTTAAAGAACTTTGGCATCTGTGTGTGGGTGAAGAATAAAATATATTGAGTAGACTGTTACGGATTTTTCCTCGTAGGAGCATCTAATAAAATTCTGCAGCTTTGCCTCTAGGTCTCACAAAGTGAGACTTTCTCTTGGTAAAAGATAAGAATCCAGTTCTGGTATGTTTTCAGTGGTTGCATTTACATGTGAAAGTTCCACAGTGAATAAGAAAGACTAAGAAATAATTGATGCATTTAAATTGTGTGATGGCAGAGATTATTGAAAATACCGTGGACTTCCAGACGAACAGATTTATCCTGAAAGAAATAAAGGCAAAATGCTCTTTAGAGGTAAGGATGGGAAGACTTTGTCTCACATACTTTAGACATGTTGTCTCTGGAAAAGGACATCATTCTTAATAAAGTGGAGGGCTGGCTCTAAAGAGGTAGGAGATGAACTGGTACAGTGGATTCAATAATGGGTCAAATATAACAGTGATCGTGAGGATGGCACCAGACCAGGCAGCGTTTCTTGCTGCTGTACCCATGGTCACCATGAGTGAGAACCAATGTGCTCCTTAGAACAACCAACTACTTGAGACCAAACAGACATATGTCCAAAATTACAAATGAGAAGGCAAGGAGCAAGGAAACGAGGTAGAAGAGGAAAGGGAAGATGGGGTAAACATGAACAGAGTGCTGATGCATTGCCAGGACAGCAACCAATATCACAGAACACTTTGTGTATAAATTGTTAAACGGGAAATAATTTTTCTGTGCAAACTTTTACTTAAAGACCCATACCTTTTTGAATAAAAAAATTGAAATGGGATTTCAGCGTCAACATATATCATCTTGACGCACTTGTTGCCTGACCCTCTGTGTGGCCTGACCAAGATGTTTTGAAGAATGGGAGAACGCCTTCCATTCTTTGTAGGTCACTACCCTCTTGTGCCCTGGTCAGAGATGGGCCCACTGGGTTAGCATGAGGTGTACCCCTCAGGGTCCTCCTAGTCTGGCCATAGTCCTGAGTAAAACCCAGGTCATCTGGGGTACCATTTGAAAATGTTTTCAAAGTTCTCATACATTCAAATGTCAGAGAACTGACTGATAAGAAAGGAGTCGAGGTATAACAGAAATATTTGAACTATTTCATTTCCTAAAACATGCATATATACTTATACACATTTAGACAAACACACAGAAAAACCACTGTGTGTATGTTTGTGTATAATGTCCGCTGAAAATAAGTACAATAAGGACAAAGAAGAGTAAGGAGGATATCAGGGAAGGAATCGGTTGGAAAGGCAGATCAAATAACATTTTTCTGAGAAAACCATTTCTGTAATAACCCAAAAAGGTGATCAGGAGAATCAGATGCACGTTCTTGGAGAAGCATTCTATCAGAGAAAACAGCAGATGTAGCCTTTTGAAGCCTGGGTAAGTGGAGCAAAAAAGAGAAAGACAAACAAAAGTCAAACTTTCCGATCATCTAAGTTCTGGAGGTCATTGTAAATACTTCACACATTTTTGGTGAATAATATTTCAATTCAATTATTGGATGCTTTTGACTAGAGATGTGGCAAAATCATGTTTACATTTTTAAGGTATTACTCCAGGTTTGGGGGTAAAGAATTGATTCTTAATGGTAGGTAAAACCAGCAAAAGGGGTACAATTAGTTATTATTGTGACAATTAAGGAGCAATTTTACCAGGTTTTAGTTTACCAGGTTGTAGTTAGGAAGTATGGGACAGGGAGAGAAACATTTAATTTTAAAATATGAACAAAGTCACGATGAATATGACCATGGTGACTAGTCAGCAACAAGCACAGCTAACAATGCCTGTGGAGTGTTTCAGGAATATTCAACCTGTATATTTTGAAGTTGGAAATATGAACATTTGCTGATGGATTAGATATAACTGACAGAAAATCTTTGTCAAATAATTGATAAAAGTTGTAGAAGGTTTTGCAGATGGTAATCCTTAGCCTAACATGTTTTTATTTATATTTAACTTAATCTCATAAAGCACACTCATCATCTATGTGCAAATATACAAATGTTCAATGATTTGCCCTAGGACCAAAATGACATCAATATCTTAAGGACCAGCACTCCGTCAGATGTTAGAATGCTTAGGAAGTATTTGTGACAATCTTTAAGGTGATAAGTGCTAATAGCATTATCAGTCTTCTCAACTTACATTTTTACTTAATGCCAGTGCAATTGCTATGTTGCTTCAATCGTCTAGCATGTTAAAAAGGCCATTTCCAATGGCATGCTAATCCACTTGCCAAAATAATTAATGACTGTTCTTTAATCCTTTGAATTGCTAAGAATAAAAATCTCACATCCAGAGTATTTTCAAAGAGAAAAACCACTACTTAGCAAGAACAAATTCCTTTTTCAATGAAACATACAACTCTCCAGAAGAAGCCAGGGGAGTGTAGAGAGATTTATGATTTGTTTTCTCTGTGTATTTATTTGGTTGTGTTCTTGGCAGAGGTGCATGAGAAGTGGACTGTTGTTGCCTGTCCTCCTCTCTGTTCGGAATCCTTACAGACTTCAAGTACAACAGAAACGAATGCTGCCTGGTCTTGTGTTACCTTCCACATTCTCGTTATGTTTGAGCTTTTTGTTACAGTCACTGTGTAAATCTCTTTCTTTGAGGATCTTTCTGGTGCTCTCTGACACTCTTGTTTGCTAGGCATGATGTTCTTTTTCAGAGACTAGCTGCTCCTGCTAACATGGCAAAAGTACATGAAGCAAAGTCTCACCATCCTGGCTTCTAAGGAGCAATTTTGGCTGTAATCTTTCAAGACAGATTTATTTGTACTTCCGGAACCACAGAGTATTTTTCTTCAGTAACAATATAATTCAACTTCATTAATTCTTCTTTGACTTTTCTTATTTATTATCCAACTTTCTCATGAACATGAGGCAACTGAAAACACCAAGACTTGAGTCAGGGGCACTTTAGTCCTCCAAGTGACACCTGTGCTCTTCCACACTTTAAAGAAGGCTGTACAGCAGAGTTGCCCAATGCAATATTGCCTTTGATATTTAAACGCTTTTTTCATGAACATTAATTGTACAGCCAAATAAAATTACATCCTTGACAACATTAATATTTTCTACATTATCATAACGTTGGTCTTTTGGTACCATCGTAAAGACTTGGTTTTCTTTGGCTAAGCTGCAATCTATACTGGAGGCTGGAGGCTTTGATTTTCACTAGCAACTGCTAGTCCTTTTTATTTCAGCAAACAAGGTTGTGTCATCTACATATCACAGGTTGTTAATAAGTTTTCCTCCAATCCTGATGCCATGTTCTTCTTCATACATCCCAGATTTTCCGGCTATATGTACACAGAAAACATGCTAAATAAGTGTGGTGAAAGAATACAACCCTGACACAGATCTTTTCTGATTTTAAATCGCACAGTATTGCTTTGTGTAGTTGTAATGACTTCCTCATGGTTCAAGTACAGGTTTCCCATGAACATGATGAAGTTTTCTGAAATTTGCATTCTTTTCACTGGGAATTTACTTTCTTCCATAGTTTTTTATGACCCACACAGTCAAATAGCTTTGCCTCATAAATAAAACACAAATAAACATCTTTCAGGTATTCTCTGCTTTGGGCTATGATTTATTGATTTATCTGACTTGAGAATTTGAATCCTTCATTTCATGTGGTTTAGGGAAACCAGCTTGCATTTCTAGAGGTTCTCTGTCAACATACTTCTGCAGCCCTTTTGAATTATCTTTGGCAAAATTCTACTTGTATGTGACATTAAGGATATTATTTGATAATTTCCATATTCTGTTGGGGTATCTTTCTTTGGAATGGGTAGAAGAATGTTTCTCTTCCAGTCAGTTGGCTAGATAGCTGTCTTCCACATTTCTTAGCATAGATGAGTAAGCACTTCCAATGCTCTATGGGCTTATCAAAATATCTTAATTGGTATTCCATCAATTCCTGGAGCCATGATATTTCCTAATACTGTCAGTGAAGTCTGTACTTCTTCTTCCTATACCATTGGTCCTTTCTTATATTACTTCCTGAATTAAACAACTACTTCTGTTTAATAAAATGACTGTGTATTCATTTCGTCTCTTTTTTTTAATGATTCCTGCATCATTCACTATTTGTCTATGCTATCTTACAATATTGAAACTTTATTTTCTTCAATTATTTCAGCTTGAGATATGTTTAGTGTGTTCTTCTTTTTGTTTTTTTCAGTCTAGGCCTTTGCCCATTTCATTATAATATTCATTTAATCTCTTCAGTTGATCATTGAAAACATTTTCAGCTCTTTACTTCATCATTTCTTCCATTTGTGTTAGCTACTCTGTGATCAAGAGTAAATTTCAGAGCCTCTTCTGACATCCACTTTGGTCTTTTCTTTCTTTCTTGTCTTTTAAATGACCTTTTACTTTCTTTGTGTATGACATTCTTGATGTCAGCCTGCAAATCACCAGGTCTTTGGTCATCAGTGTCAAATGACACAGATTGTTCTTGAGATGGTCTATGTAATCAGATAGGATATATTCATGATTATAATTTGGATCTTGTATACTTGTTTTAATTTTCTTCAGCCTCAACCTGAACTTGTATATGAGAAATTGATGGTCTATTGGTGACATCAAGAAGCTTTTCCATTGTCTCTTTTCAAAATGTAGTCAATTTGATTTCTCTGTGATCACTCTAGTGAAGTTCAAGCATATACTCTCCATTTGTATTGTTCAAGAAAGGTATTGGTCTGGCAAAACTCTATTATAAATTATCCATCTTTGTTTCTATCATTAAGGCCATTTTTCAACTATGATCCATTCATCTGTGTTTCCAAGTGTTTAATTAAAATCTTTATTAATTATCAATATATCTTGATTTCATGTTTGATCAATTTCTGACTGAAGATATTGATAACTTATGCAATGTCTTAATCACTAACTTCAGTGTTGGTTATAAGTTTAAGAAGGTGCCCATACATGTATAAATTCTTTTTCTTAATGTTAAAATTCTATACCATTGACAAAAACAATGTTACTATCAACAGAATCACTTTATGCCCCATGGGGATGATTTATGTATACTCCAAGCTACTCTTTATATAACTCAGAATTGATTAGGTTAAGGACACAACTTACTCTGCTATGGTTAATTAATGGAATATTAGATTGCATCATCAGAAGTGAACATATTAAATTACATCCAGAAACATAAGGATTGAGATTTCAACATATAGTCGTATTTATTTGGAAAAATAGTTCAATCCATAACCTACTGTATATAGTTATCATGACTTCAAGTTTTCTTTGCTCTCTAGATGAACATTCCAACTACAAGGCCAGTTTGAAAAGCACTGTTGTTGGGGAAAGAGACGATTCATTTGGGCCCAGATAAGTATGGAGAGTCATCCTATTTCTACCTCTGGGTATTTTGTAAGCTTAACTCTACTTTTATGCTTCATCTTCTTTATCATGAAAATAGACACAATCATAACTACATCTTACAAACTCTGGAAAGGATTAATATGGTGCCTTATCTATTGAATATTTACCATAACTGTTCACAAAATAGCTGTTAAATTTTCCGACTTACTGAATCATGTCTTACTTGTGAGTAATGTGATTAATGCTAACTTTCTGATAGAAGAGAGGAGAAAATGTATAATAAAGTTGCAATGACAAATTTAAAAGTTATAAAAGCAATATTGTTATTTTTGACAAGGACCAGAAAGTGCTACCAGATGGCTAGCCTCTAAAGAGAAATAGCCATTCTAAAAATTTCCTTTTTTCTGTAGGACATCTATAAGAAAGCTAAAACTGCACCATGAAATTGCATTATTAATAATTTTGAATATATTTCAAATTTTTGAATATATTTCAAATAAGCCTCTCAATTGACTGTCCCAACCACTTTTGACTAGAAGGCTCCCACATGACATTGAAATGCATGGAGAAAATGGACAACACATTTCCTTTTAAGTTATTTTCATGTCATGGACATATGCAAACCTTTAAAAGGTTTAAAAGCCATTATTTTAAGACATACAAATATTTTTCTGGAATCTTTATAGTGAAATATGAAGTTTGTGACCATATTTAGCCATCTATTATTATGCATATTATTTGATTGAATGATTATGAATAATCTGTCACTGTGATGGAGTGAAATTTCTTAATATAGATTGTGTAAGCACATCTCTGTAGCTCCCACCAAATGATTGGGTGGAACTATGCCAATACACCATGTGCAACATTTATAGAGGGGATTGGTCAGTTTTGCTTCCACCTCTCTGGCTATAAATATGGTTTCGCCATTTTTGAAGCAAGAGCAGATAGAAAAACCTAAGGTCCATTTGAGGAACACTATCCAGATCTCTGAGTGAAATGGTGGAGGCCAAGACTAGAGACATCAGAGATTGTGGCTCAGAGATTATGAGGACTATAAACCAAACTCACTTCCATCAATTTGATTCCAACTCATAGAGGCCCTATAAGACAGGATAGAACTGCCATCTTGGGTCTTTGAGACTTTTTATGAGAGTAAAAAGCTTTATCTTTATCCTACTGAAATGCTGATATTTTCAAACTGATAACTTTGCAGTTAGCAGCCCAACATTTGATTATTAAACCAGCAGGACTCTCATGGAGACTATAGGGAAGAGCAAAGGAGCAGCCTTTGGAACTTTGAGACACAATGACTTGGGCCAAGACATAATGACTTGGAGACAGAGGCCAAGAAGCCCTATTGCTGAGAGTCTGAAGAGCAGCGAAGTGACTGACTGAGTAGAGGTGCTGCTGTGACCCAATTACTGTATCTTTATTGTTTACTGATATTGATTTGTAGTGACCTATTAATATGCCCGTGGATACACAGTGGAATAGTGGTTACATTCTGGCTAGCTACAAGGTCAAAAGGTTTGTGATAGGTAGGTTTATTGTGCCAACCTGGCCAATAAGAACATGTGGGACTAATAAGGTCACAGTTTGATTGGAGGGCAAAGAGATAAATGGCTCGGCAAGCTCCGCCTGTCTCTCTTTCGCTCTCTGGTGATCCGATCAGTGTGCGGCTGCCTTATCTAGTTCTCTGCCTCAACTTGCGAGCTACAATATTGGTGGGACACCCATCCTGTGGACTGTGTTGCTACAGCTGAGGTTCCTTTGAGACCTGCTTCGCTACACTGCTGGTGTACACATCGCTTGAGCAGGGGACTGTCAGATGCTGTCAAACCCACTCTACTGTTTGCTGCCTGTGGTCAGACTGCCTGAATTGTGCTATGGAAGACTCAGCTGTCTGCTTCCTTGACCTTGGACCCAGCAGCCCTCGTGAGTTGAAGGACTTCCAGTATATTAACTGTTTCATGGAAGTGAGTTGAACTGAGCCCTCTATACTGCTGTGTAGACTAATTAGCTATTATATTCCTTTGTGCTATATATATCTAGATCTAGATCATCTGTATCTATATCTGTGTCTATCTATATAATCATAAGTGTCCTGAGTTTGTTTCTCTGGAGAACTTCTCTAGAGACAAAGTTTGAAAACACCAGGTTCTATGCATAAAGATTGGGGGTTTTATTCCCATAAAGAGTTAAAGAAACTCACAGGGACAGTTGTACCCTGACCTATAGGGTCAATATGAGTCAGGATATTTGAGTGTTTTCTGTGACTTCTGTGTGGCCATTTGGTGAATTATTGAACCCAGTATAGAAAGAGTGCCAGGGGAGGAATGGTTGGTGTCAGAGTAGGTGAAGATGGATGGAGGATGGAGACATGCCTGGACCCTGCCTCTTGTTAATAGAGAAGCCAAAGGAGGTCACTAAGGCCATACTTATGCCACTTACTGCAGCCACTCTTTTAATTTATTTTCCTCACTTACTATAAGAATATATTTTCTACTTTCCTAATCCCTTTGCATTATGAGCAGGATTCAAATTCATGATGGTGATGCAGTACATGTCTTCTCATGAATCTTTGTATAGATATTAAGGATTATGTAAAAAGGCTAAGTTATTTTATTTGGCTTTCAGTTAATTCTATTAGAAACAAAGCTTATAATTTTCAATGAAATAGACTGGAGTGTTTTAGTCTCATTTTTAGTTTACCATAAATCTCTATACTGTCCAATGTTAACTTCTCATAAAAGATTAATGTAGAATGAGTGACAAAATGTGATTCTCATCAAAACTAAACCCTATAAAAATTAATGCCTCCAACATTGTAATCTTAGAATTAAGAAAGCACTTATGATTTAAATCTGTTAATTCTCATTATACAGCTCTTATATTTCTGCCTCAAACATATTCATGAGGGGCACAGACACATTTTGTGTAAGAACACAGGAAGTGTGAGGAAATGTCTTAATCAAGTGTAATGCTATTTATGAAAATATATTCAGGCACTGTTTACTTGTTAATTCATGATGATACTAAAACTATTGAGAATATAGGTACATTCCTAAAGGAAAAACATTTTCATCTTCTGGTGGCCCCCCCCAAAATACATCTACCATGTAACTTCATAATATGTAAGCTCATTGGGTAAATAAATAAATAAATTTAATTTAATATTTTCAGATTTCTTAGCTTGAGAATGATCTAATCAAGAGGCCTGCATTAATGCATTTTTGCTACCAAAGTTATAAATTATACATAACACAGCATATCATTAAAACATTAACATAATTTAACAATACATATCTATCATTTGTTAAATTAAAAACTTGAAAGTTTCCTATTTGACAGATATGTCTTTGCTTCAATATTATATGCTCTCACAAATTTATTTTCAAAATAATAATTCAATATTATAATTGTAATTATTTGTCAATTATTTTTATCAACTTGTTCAGATATTTTGCACATTTTTATCATCAACAAATTATTGCCTTTGTTCTCTATGTTATAATAAAGCTTGTGCCAAGATATGACTGTTTTCAAAAGAGTGTAATATAAATTTCTCAGAGTGAGGGATATCATTTGTTTTGCCAATTCTTTGGGTTCAGACAATGTCCTTTTGTGTGTAGAGTTCTACAAAGCTACATTTACTGGGAAGTCTTTTAGAAAATATATAATATTTGACTATTGGTTTGTTTCGATCACACAGAATAGAAGAGTTCTTTCCATACTTTTTATACACACTATTATAATCTATTTGTTAAAAATGCCCTAGGGCATATAATGCTGCCTTCTGTTGTGGAGCTTTTAGATTGAGGACCATATGTGGTGCTATCCCAGCAAACAGCAGGGTTTAGTTACAGGGTTCTATGCTTTCTTTTCCATTTGCCCTTTCTTTAGCAGTCCTTGAATGTATACATTAGTGCTATCAGATATTTATTTAGTATAAATAGTATATTTTTTTGCATTTGTTCAAAATGCCATATACAAAGTTATTTACATGCACCTCAATATTTATACCATTGTAATTTAATGTGTAACATTGTTTTATGTAGCAAAATCACATACAAATAAGGGGGAAAATGGATCAAAATTATTTTAGCGAAGATTATTTTGTACCTACGAGTTATTCTGTCAATGCATTATTCATTTCAAAAACCTTGTTCTATGAATATATTAATATATATGTAAGGTGAAGATATATAATCCACTTGGTCATCTGCTATTAGAATTTTCATGGTTTTCTTGGAATATAATTTAAATCATACTGACTCTAAAAGTTTCTATCACATCCCTGAAAGTGTAATTAAATTGTTTGAAATTTGTAATATCTGATCTTAAGCTTTTGTTATTTAATATCTGGATTAATACAAAGATTAGAGAATATTTTATGAAATGATTATTTAGAAAAAAAGCACTTCCTTATAATCAGAATCTGGGTAAGCAAAGAAAATTCCTTAAGGATATATTTGGTTTGGGTTATGGATTTGGAAATACCAATATGAACTCCCAGCTATTTTGGTAAGCTAAAGAGTAGACACTCTTTTTTCTTCACTTTTAATCCCCTACATTTTATTAATACTCTATTTGGCAAGAATGACTATTACATTATCTGGCAGAAGAGTAAATTTTGCTTTATCCAGCAGAGGTCTGGTTAATTTTAGCATCTGGTGAGGAAGCCCTTATTCTGACTCACTGAAATGAATCCTAAACACAATGACATGTATCCATTCAAAAGTGATGCAGGAGTTTTGAAACCATCATGTAAATAGAGGAGAAGGGAGATTGTGAATCCACATAAAGAAAGACTGATATTCACCAAAAGCTGGAAGAAGTAGTTTACAATTCTTAGAGTCTTTGGAGAAAATGCAGCCTGATGATGTCATGACTTCAGATTCTTTCTTCCAAAAATAGGAAAGAATAGACTTTTGTGCTTTTTAATTCAACTAGTCTGTAGCCATTTATTAGAACAGCCATAGTTAGCTGTGCTAGTCCCTACACACAGACAAACAAACATCCTACATTGAAATTCTAGGGCAAATACTAAAACAAATAAATTAATATAATATAATAAAACATAATATAACATATATGTATCTTAAAATGAGGAGTAAGGTGGAATTAATACAATAACACAAAATTCTCTATGAAGATGACAGAAGCAGACAAAGATGGACAAAGTATGTACAGAAAAAAAGTACAGAAACAAAGTACAATGCATAAAAAAACAGGTATAGATATGACAGTTATTCAAAATACACAGAGTCACTTTCGGTGTGAGTGGTATTAAGATATTGTCAGACAATGTCCAGGGTGCTGTACAGCTCTGATGAAACACATAACTATCCTCTAGTTCAACAGTTCTCAACCTGTGGCTCGCTTGGGAGCACCGGAAAACACATATTTCTGAAAGTCTTAGGAACCAAGACACCGCTCCTCTATCTGTCTCCAGAGGGGTCCGCCCACATGCATATAAACCCACATATGAGTGCCCTGCGTGAAGACTTTTACCCATGCTACACCATACTTCAAGACAAAATTTCATTGATTTGTCATTAGAAATAAATATTTCACAATATATAATTACAAATTGTTTTGTGATTAATCACTACACTTTAATTATGTTCAATTTGTAACAATGAAAATACATCCTGCATAACAGATATTTACATTATTATTCATAACAGTAGCACAATTACAGTTATGAAGTAACAATGAAAATAATTTTATGGTTGGAGGTAACCACAACATGAGGAACTATATTAAAGGGTCGTGGCATTAGGAAGGTTGAGAACCACTGCTCTTGTCCTTTAATATTTCCTCCCCCTACTCTTATGGCCTTAGTTTTACCTCACTAATCTTGTTAGACGTGTGTATATACGCTTGTACAATCAAGATATTTTGATGCACAAAATCCAAGATAGATAACCCCCTCAGAAACAGTAATGGAAGTAATCATTCTCAGAGGGAATGGAAAGAGAGGGAGTAGGACTTATAGCAATGCTGAATATACAATCCCACTTGACTCTAACAAACAACAGAATAGTAGGTGAGTGGATACATTGGATGGAGAAATATAGGGTGGGGGAGGAGAGGAATAAAGATGAGCTGATATCAAATAGTTCAAGAAGAAAAAAAAGTATTGAAAATGATGACAGTAATTGTAGAATTATGCTTGATCTAATGGAACTATAGATTGCAATAATGTCTGCGAGAGCTCCTAATGGAATGTTAAATTAATTAATTAATTGATGAAAAGTTAAGGGAATGGTCCAAGATTGTATTAAAGGACAGAAAAGAAGCAACTTATATATATATATATATATACGCCTATAGCTATACCTATATAAATAGCTTTTGCTTCCTATTTCTTTCCTCTATTTTCTTTCATCTTCCTCCTATCTCACTATAATTCTCAGCCTCCATTTGGCTCTCAGGAATTCCTCTCAGATACATGTAAACATACTAATTTATAATGGATGGGATAGAGACCAATGAACATATATTTATATGTTAAGTATTAAGATAGCAGATGGATTTTGGCTCTCTACTCAAGGCCTCCCTTAACACAAGAATACTTTGTTCTAATAGCCTGGCACTCCTTATCACTGAAGACAAAATGGGTGTAGAAGCAAATGTGAAAAAGAGAGCGAATGGTGCCTGGCTATCAAAAGATATAGGATCTGGGATCTTAAAGGCTTGAAGTTAAACAAGAAGCCATCCATCAGGGAAGCAACAAAGCTCACATGGATGAAGCACACCAGCCTGTGTGATCATGAGGCATTCATGGGATCAGGGATCAGGTATGAAAAGATCCCAAACAAACAACTATATTGATGTGAATGAGGGAATTTGGAGTGGAGACCCAAAGCCCATCTATAGACAAAGACAATTGGATATCCCCCCATGGAAGGGTTATAAGGAAGAGATGATTCAGCCAAGGTGCAATATAGCACTGATGAAACACACTTCTTTCCTCTAGTTCTTGAATGCTTCCTCCCCCCACTATCATGACCCAGTTCTAGCTTACAAATCTGGCTAGACCAGAGAACACACATTGGTACGGATAAGAGTTCTCAGCACATGGCATTCAGGACAGATAAATTCCTCAGGAACGGTTGTGGGAGTAGCAATATCATGAGCATAGGGGGATGGTCGGGGAGAGAGAAGGCAGAGAAATGGGGAGCCCATCACAAGGTTAGCTGTAAGAGCCCCAATAAAATGATTAAAAGGCAAAACAAAACATGGTGAACTACCAAAAAGAAAAGAAGAAGAAATTGACCAAGTATAGCTAACAGTCATGACTGAAAGAATTATGAACCATTTCTTGCTTATAAAAAAATAAATAAGAAATAACTATATGCTTCCCATGAGAATCCCACTCTAATATGTTAAAAGTAAAAGGGTGAATAAATATATACCATCCTGTATTAATGTCAGCAAGAACACATCTGATAATACATCAAGGATTATGTCAAATATTAAAATAAAACTAACTTCCCACCCCTGTGCCAATCCATCTCATACAGAGCCTTCCTCTTTTTCATTTCCCTTCTACTCTACCA
This sequence comes from Echinops telfairi, assembly GCF_000313985.2. Classification (NCBI taxonomy): domain Eukaryota; kingdom Metazoa; phylum Chordata; class Mammalia; order Afrosoricida; family Tenrecidae; genus Echinops; species Echinops telfairi. The sequence continues at coordinate 724,561 of NW_022111368.1, forward strand.
AACATGATGTCCTCCTCCAGGTATTGTTCTCTCCTGCACTGTCAACTCCTACGTTTTACTCACTGATCTGTTGACTGCAAGGTCACCAGCAAGGTCGTTCAAAACCACCAGCCAACTCCACAGTGAAAAGATAAGGCTTTCTATTCCTGTGAACATTTTCAGACTCAGAGTCTCACAGGGGAAGTTCTACTCTGCCCTATAGGGTCACTATGAGTCAGCATTGACTCCATGACAGTGGAGGTGATGACCCAGCGAGATGATTTATAGTATTCTCTAACATAAAATACCAGTGATGTCTCTTAGGTGAACCAGAGACATATATAAAATATAGATGAATGAATGGATTTTGAGGTTGCACTTCATTCTAGCCCCAATCTAAGAACAATTAGTTCTTATGAAATGGCCTTGATTGATGCTCCCCTTCATGAAGAGATCACTGAAGATATAGGTGTTAGTTATAGCAAAGTGATGTGAAGAACATAGATGCTGCCTAGCTATCAGAGAAAATTAGCATATTTGTTCTTGAAGGCTTAGCGATCTAAGGCAACAACTAAATCCATATGGAAGAAGCACACTAGCTCATGTAATCCAATGATTATAAATAACATAATCCAAATCTAAAGGACGAAATGGTATCAGAGTTTAAATTGTTAACACCTGGTTTGTAGAAGCCTATGGATGGTAGTGGAAAACCAAAATCCATTTGCAGGATTCACACATGAATTAAGCCTCTGCTGAATACCCTGTGATCATAGTTGAAAGATATCAATCACCTATTATCAGTCAGAGAGCATTGTTAAGTCAATTATGGCAGATGTAGCTAGATCAAAATGTAATATTTTACCATTTGATCTCCATTTTCACCCATTTTTAAGTTGTTCTAGTTTAAGGAAAACAAACAAAACGGTAGGGGAAATACACTTGGATTAAATCCTGGGGAATCCCCATGGGCCATGGATCAGGGATGTGAATAGCATTCCTTTCATACAGAATGCACTGGAAGTGGATTGTTGAAGATGCAATTAGGTGAAAATTTATCACCCTATCATTTGATCTCCATTATGATCCATTTAAATTTGTTCTATTTTAAAAATCATTTTATGGGGTGGGGGGGCTCTTTCAGCTCATAACATTCCATACATCAATTGTATCAAGCATATTTATACATATGTTGCCATCATTTCCAAAACATTTTTTGCTTGCGCCATTGGTATAGGCTCCTCTTTTCCCCGCTCCCTCCTCACCCTCCCATCATTGTGACAGTTGATCAATTATATATTGTTATTATTTCTCATTTTACACTGTCCATTGTCTCCCTTCACCCATATTTCTCTTATCCATCCCCTTTGGGGGTGGGGGCTATATATCCAACTTTGTGATGAGTTGCCCCTTATTTCCTCTTCTCTCTCCCTGATCATCCCCTACCTTAATGATATTGCTACTCCCACAATTCCTGAATCCACGTGTCCAGAGCTCATATCTGTACTAATATGTGTTCTCTCGTCTAGCCAGATTTGTAAGGTAGAACTGGGTCAGGGTAGTGGGAGGGAGGAAGCACTCAGGAACTAGAGGAATGATGTGTGTTTCATTGGTGCTATACTGCATCTTGGTTGAATCATCTCTTCCTCATAACCCTTCTGTGGGGGGATATCCAATTGTCTACAGATGGATTTTAGGTCTCCACTCCAACCCCCTCATTTGCATCAATATAGTTATTTGTTTGGGATCTTTTGATACCTCATCCCATCGATACCTCATGATCACACAGGCTGGTGTGCTTCTTCCATGTGGGCTTTGTTGCTTCCCTGATGGATGGCTTCTTGTTTAACTTCAAGCCTTTAAGACCCCAGATGCTATAACTTTTGATAGCCAGGCACCATCGCTCTCTTCACATTTGCTTATGCACCCATTTTGTCTTCAGAGATCCTGTAGGGAATGTGAGTATCAAAGAGTGCTAGGTAATTAGAGCAAAGTGTTATTGTGTTAAAGGAGGCCTTAGGTAGAGGCCCAAAGTCCATCTGCTATCTTAATTCTTAACATATAAATATATGTGCATTGCCCTCTGTCCCTTTCATTATAAATTAATAAATTAGTATATTTACATATATACATGCCTATAGTTATACCTCTATAAATAGCTTTTGCCTCCCATTTCTTTCCTCTATTTCCTTTCACCTTCCTCCTATTCCATGATCATGCTCACCCTCCATTTGGCTCTCAGTATTTCCTGTCAAATGCATTGCACTTGATTAAACACCAACAGGCATTATGCATCCTCTTCTCCATCAATATTTCCACTTTCTTTTCAATTTGGGTTTTTAATTTATTTTACTTTGTTATTGTTTTTAGTTTTTCTTTTTTTGATTTTTTTTTCTTTCCTGTATATGAAACCCAGGATAGGTAAATCTACAGAGACAGTAATTGTATTAATTGTTCTTTAGGGATAAGGGAAGAGCGGTTGGCAGAAAATGAGGAGCTATTAATGATGAGTACAAAAATGAGGAAAATGTTGTAAAAGTGAGTGTGGTGATGATTGTACATTCTTCTTAATCTGATTGAGCTATCGAATTGCATAATATGTGATCTATATGCCAATAAAACTGTTGGAAAAACAAGTATGACTTAAGGATCTGAAAATACAAAATATTTGAACTAAATAAAATTATACCACTTCTAAACACAGAGTAAAAGGTCAAGAAAATTCGGGAAGACTCTCAGTTGATTGAATTGACATATGGCTTCAACACCTGAGTCAGATTTAACAACTATGAGAATAGCCCAGATGGGACAGCGTCTCAATCAGCTGTATTTAGGTTCACAATGATTAAGAGCCAACTGGTGAATGGGGGAGGTGGGAGGGGATGTAACAATAATATATACTTGTAATCAGACTAATATTCGTTTGCTATATTAGCTGAGAAGGAACAAGTAGAAGCAACAACTTCTTACCTGAGTTGCATCTAGTGTTCAATTTTCAACCCAACACAACACCCAATACCTCATCTTACTCCCACTGAGCGGCTGGTGAATTCAAACCATGGACCTTTCAGTCTGCAGTCAAGTGCTTATGCACTGTACCACCAGAGCACATGATGTTATCAACAGCAACAGCAACAACAACGTGCGTGGTATATATAATATATATATATAAATTATTGTTGATTTCAATCAAAGTCATAGTGATTCTATTACTCAGAGTAGAACTTCCCCATAGGGTTTCCAAGTCTTTAATATTTACAGAAGCATAATGCCACATCTTTCTCCCATATAGTGGGTTTTAATGGCAGGTGGGTTCCAAATGCCTACCTTTCAGTGAGTAGCCCAAGGAATTAATCACTGTGTCACCAGAACTCAAATCTGACTATATTGTCCATGAAAATGGAGAAGAGAGGTACACAAATACAAGCAAGAATAATTCAATCTCAGAAATTCTCCCCATGCAACATATGTGTTGTGGTTGGAGGAGATCCATGTTCCAGTGAATGAGGGCAGCCTCAGAGAGCTGGACAAGAAAAATACATGGATTATCTACCAGAGCTTGTAGCAAGGAACCTAGTCCTGCTGACACTTTCATTTCAGACAAATAAGGCTGGTGTCAGAATTTGGACCTACAGAAGTGTAAAATAACATATTTCTAGGGAGACCTGATGGACTAGTGGACTCTAAATAGGGCTGCTATCTACAATGTCAGTAGTTTGAAACTACCAGTCACTCTAAAGAAAAAAATAAATAAATAAAAGATGTGGCTTTCTGCTCCCCAAAGGATTTACAATCTTGGAAATCCACAAGGGTCTCTTGTGGCCCACCAAGTGAGATAAAGTTGGATATGGTAGTCTAGGTAAAGTTGGATAAGGTGACCATAAGTTAAAGTAGGATAAATTTACCATAAGGATATGGTAAATCTGGATAAGTTTTTCTGTGAGATAAAGTTGGATATGGTAGTCTAGGAAATTGGGAATGATATATTAAGCTTGATATAATAAAATTGGAGTGGAGATAATGATATACTTTTCTAGTGTGACCTTAAATTTGGTTAATTATGGCTTGCTTAAATAATCTATATATTCTCATAGTTTGTCATTTGAGGACTTATTATTTGACATTTCTTTTTTTCCTGCTTGTATAGGTCATAAAATGGAGCTACCACTAAGCATATTATTTTAATAAAAATAAACTAACAAAACAAAAATCAAGGTGCTCATCTCCAAGAAAGCTCATCCTGTCAATGCAACCCATGTAAAAAATGAGGTACCACTTTTTTCTGATTTATCCCCACAACTTAGTTTTGCATCTTTTTTGATTAATAAAAATAAACTTATACTCAGGAAAATTAGACTTTTAAGACACATTTTTATAGAGGCAGTTGAGACAAAGATCCTTTTAGTTTAGGTTATTTTGCTTTTAAAAACGTAAAACTCATCAAAATTTTTTGTACACATCAATAAATTATTTCTATTATTAAATCATTAAAGTCTAACTTATTATCTGTATAATTTGTGTGACTATATAGATCTATTGTAGTTGTATTAACATTTCAATCATATTTTATACAAAGTGTTACTTTGTAACACTTTAATGTCTTAAATATTCTTTACTATTGCTTTAAATTACTTTTATAATTTATGGATTTCAGGGAAAGTGACATTGCAAGGCCGTGAATTATTTAATATGACTTTTCTAACCAAAGTCTTTGCCTCTCCCACCAAATGACCTTTGCTTTCCCACAATTATGATAAGAAAGTGGTGAAAATACAGATTGGATTATATGATCCATATGTGAGTGAGTGTCAATGGGATGAATGTGATTGATATATTGCTGGGTATAACATGACCCATCTAAGTGCCTGAAGGGAAGTCACTACCAGTAAAAGAGGAGAGCCAAGAGTAGAACATGCCCTTTGGACCTCAGAGTCCCTACTCATTGAAGTGGCTTGATCCAGGAGACTTCATTGAACCAAAGAAGCTGCAGCAGCAGGACCAGCAACCAGAGCATGAGATAGAGTGGTGGACTTCCAGCCCATGGAGCAAGGAATATGGAGTAACTTCAAGCAGGAGGCTGGGTTGTGGAATAGGGCACCTTCAGGCACTTACTAGGGGAGGCTGGTTTTTCTGACCAATGAAAATAGAACTGAGTACTTTTGTGCTGAGACTTATGGTGTGCTCTGTGGGCATTTATTGGTAATCCAAGAAAGCTTCCTAACATTGCCCAAGCATGACCGACACCCAGGTCCTGATGCTGAGGGCCAGTGAGAGGCTGCCTGCAGGCAAGATAGAGAGACTGCCTTGACTGAACAACTGTATCTGACTGGATTTTCATCTGGATTATCCTGATGATTGTTCATCTGAATTGTAAACTGCCAACTTCCCTAGTAAATCCCATAATTTTGTATGACCATTACAATAAATAATCACATCCAGCACAGGAGTAGAGTGCTATAGGAAAGGCAGTTGGTATCAGAGTAGGTAAAAGGGACGAAGGGTGGGGAGGCATGTCTGATCTCTGCCTTGTGGCAATTGGTCTCCGGAGTTGTAGGTGGTAAGTTGTGGCCCCATGC